>NC_139831.1:28175575-28698075 GCF_963691815.1 Echiichthys vipera
ATAAAATAAGCTAACATAAAATATATCAAACAATTAACTAAGAAGTGACAAAATGACATTTTCTTTGGATACAGTGTCTCCACTGTTACTTACCTGACCAGGGGGAGATGAATTATAAAGTTTGATGGCCACCGGAAGAAAAGACTTCCTCCGGCGTTCAGTATTACACCGGGGGAGAATGAGTCTGTGTATTACACACATACTTATTTCTTTAATTTCTTGTCTTTCTATAACTGAGTTTGCTTTCCTCCTATCTTTCCCTACTCGCTGTCCCTTTCTCTCTCATCACTTTACCCTCTTCACTATATATGTAAATATGTGCCTAATAAAAGACGAAAAATAAAAAAATAAAATAAAAACCTCTTAGTCTAGTTATGCCAAAATGGAACCTCTTAACCACATTAACCCATTTATCTGCTATAAATTTAGCAGGATCCGTAAAAATTTTAACTTTCCCATTTTGTTTTACCATTTTTCTATTGACTCACTGGGATGTGCTTTTACTTTCAATTGGCTTATTGTTCACTCAGATAGATTTCACACATGCTGATCTTTCCATACGAACATGGTTAGATCTTATCACACATACATTAACTTTGGATAATCTTTCAGCTAGGTGGTTTGTACGACACCTTCAATCCGAGCAACGCACCCTTTAATATCCAAACTGGATATTTATACACTGAAATGAGTTACCACAACGTTTATTTTTCTTACCACATTCATACGCCCATTTTATTGTAGTTGGGAATCCCTACACTCATGCAAATTATATTTGCATTTCAAAAATGTCTACTCGTATGCTTGTGTATTTTCCAAAACACCTCTCTCATTTGTTAGGTTGCACCAACCTCTCACAACACATTATACTCATTTATGTCTATTTTAAGACATCACTTATATACCTTTAAGTGCATATATATTTTTTTATTAAACTAGTCTACAAAATAAATTTACACAGAAAATATGAAGACGGTCACGATCTCCAAAAGGGACTCATCGGACCTTGATATTCAACCCTACAGGATTTATAAAATATATGACAGCAGACCACATTGTCTCGAACTGTCACCTAGGTTACCACGCCTTCTCAGAGCCTCAAAATCACACAGAAAATGAAACTAGTCTCCAAAACCACAAAGGACATATGAAGTCGGTCACGACCTCCACAATAGGACTTGTTGGACCTTATATTCAAACCCCTCATAGGAATTACAGAATATCTTGACAGCAGACCACACACAGGTTCTCGAACTGTCGCCTAGGTTTCACACACCTTCTTCTGAGCTTCAAAAACCCCACAAGTAAATGAAGCTTGTCTTCAAAATTACACACGAGATATGATCTAAAAAACACTGTACTCACGTTTAAAATGGATGGAGCGACCGCTGTCCAGCACCCGTTCCTGACATCAGGCAGAATCCTGTCCTCCTTGGCGGAGCGGAATTTTCCTTACTGGTTTAACCTTCAGTCAGGACTCAGGACTGATCAGCAGAACGTCCATCCCATCCTCGTTGCCAAATTGTGAAAGGTATTCCCTGGAGTGTTTCTCAAATCATGTCTTTACTAAATACTGTATGCATACAGGAGAGGCGCTACCACAACTGCCAGGTCTCCAACCATCTCTGCCTTACTCGAAATCACTTCAACAGATATACACTCACATCAAAGCATCTTACAAACACAAGGACATCAAAGTAACAAAAACACACTACCCAATGTTTATAACCTCAGTGGATGTTATCAGTGTTTTACGACCCCCAAATGTCACCATTTGCAACCCATGTGACTCCTATCCACAGTCCCCCCAGCACTCATTCACAGCTTGAATGTTCTGTTAATCAACATACAGGGATTTACATCATAGATAAATAAAGAGTTACAAAGAAGGTAGGAAAAACTCTGGTTATTTCTCACAGATGATGACTGACTTTTGGTCACATGAAGATGTCATTTTCGTGCCAGGGTAAACACTGCGAACATAAACCTGGCTTGGTAAAGAGGAGTTAAGGCTGCAGCTGATGTGGAACTTTTGTTTACGTACTATTTTCAAATTCTGATGGCAAATAACAATACTCATTCACATACATATTGTGCTCCCTACATTTATTTACTATATTATGGTTGGTTCATTTAATGGCATTAATTTATTTTATTTTTGGCAGCTTCCATCTGTCATAATGTGCATACATTCAGAGTACTTTATTCACAAATAAAAAAATGTTGATGGCCCTTACTTTTGTACTCTTACAACTGTTTTTACCTGTGTCCTCCATCCACTTCTTTTGTTGTGGCAAAATATTCTCCTCACTTCTTCGTGTGCACACATTTGCATTAAAAGGGAAAGAGTCAAGAAAACATCAGTAGGTACAGTAGAGGGAGGAAAGCAGACGGAGTGGAAAGCACGATGGTTACTCACTGTCCCAGGAGAGTCTGTGACTGGGAGGACATGACAAACAACTTGGAGGAGCATTTTCATTCCGTATGTTGCCTGTCAGGCGACAAAGCTTCACCCTGTTGCACACACACCCAGGAGAACAAAGATTTATAACAGAGCTGCTATTGACAGACTGACACACCCGCACTCATGCATGGAAAACCACACACACATGAGAGGAGGGATTTACAACTGAAATGCTGTTAACATGGGGCCTCTTGTGGAACACACACGCAGCTGGTTTTAAATCCAGAGTGCTGTGCGGTTAAATGGTGATTCTGTTAAAAAAGACTAGATTCGAACCTGATTGGTCAAGACAGATGGCCGTCCGGTCAAGACAGATGGCCGTCCTCCACAGAGCTGGGTCTGTCCGACGTTCCTGTCTGTTATAGGGAAGGTTTTCGTTGCCACCGTACTCTACGGGGGAATTGTTGGGTCTATGTAAATCATAAATAAGTCATACAGTGTGGTCTTTACTGAGTTTGTAAAGTGTCCTAAGATAACTTTTGTTATGATTTGGCACTATACATAAAATTTAATTTAATTTAATTTAATTAATTGCCTACAGAGTGTTATTAAAAGAACAGGTGATACAACAGAGAGGTAAACATGAACCTGATCCAACATATTTTAAACATGTTGCTGACATACTTTAAATAACTAACTCTTTCTGTTTCAAGGAGGCCTCGGGGAAGACCCAGGACTAGGTGGAGAGCCTCGGGATCCCCCAGTTAGAGCTGGTTAATGTGGCCTGGGAAAGGGAGGTTTTGGGTCCCCTGCTAAAGCTGCTGCCCCCACGACTCGACCTTGGATAAGCGGTTGAAGATGAGATGAGATGAGATGTTTCAACATTGTAAAATGATGTCTTTGTGCTATCTTCATTTACATATGAGGTTCAAATAATTTGCAAATCATTGAATTCTGTTTTTGTCCATATTTTACACAGCATCCAAACTCTTTTTGGAAACGGGGTTGTATAAGTAAACATTCTAACACACTGTTGGTGTAACAGTTTAGTACATTTTTAGATTACTATTTATTGATATGATTCTGCAGCAAATCTTAATATTAAAATAACAATTTTGCTTTGTACACCTACCTTTAAAGAGAAGTTTTGTACAAGATGATGCCTCTGCTTCACCTTAACTCTGAGGTTTCAAAGAAACGGTGATTCTGTTAAAAAAGACTCGATTCAAACCTGATCGGTCAAGACAGATGGCCGTCCGGTCAAGACAGATGGCCGTCCTCCACAGAGCTGGGTCTGTCTGACGTTCCTGCCTGTTATAGGGAAGGTTTTCGTTGCCACCGTACTCTACGGGGGAATTGTTGGGTCTATGTTTATCATAAATAAGTCATAGAGTGTGGTCTTTACCTAGTTTGTAAAGTGTCCTGAGATAACTTTTGTTATGATTTGGCACTATAAATAAAATTGAATTGAATTGAATTGAAACCTGCCTGGACTGTGTTTGGACACTGTTGACCATTGCATCCTTCTACAGAGACTAGAGCATCTAATTGGCATTAAGGGAGCCGCATTAAGCTGGTTTTTGTCTTATTTATCCTTCCGGTTCCGGCGCTGTATCAAGCGGCAGCCAGCAACAGTTGCTCTCTCTCTCCTTTCCGCACTTTTTAGCTATTTTTATCTTATTTATCTTTTTATTAGTGCTTTTTTCCCTGTAAGTTGTTGTGCTAACCCTAGCCAACTATGTTTGTAAACTTTCTTACATGTTTTTTGTCCGTTTGTCTCATTCTTGGGACTATTTTTGCCCACCGCGTCTCCGTCTGGACGCAACGATGCGGCGGCTCCATTGTTTACACCCGTGAACAGCTGTTGTCGCTAATGACAACGGCGCTGATGCGGGAGAGGCCTGAAATCCCCAAAGAACTGAGGAGAAAGTACAGGGGATATAAGGCTGGACGTAAACACCGGGAAAAGAAGAGGAGATATAAACCATCTCTCCCTTCCATCCCCATGGGAAACGTGAGGTCACTGGCTAATAAGATGGACGAGCTGGCGGGCCTGGTGAGGACTCAGTGGATGTATCGTGTGAGCAGTGTGCTGTGTTTTACGGAGACGTGGCTCCACAAGGACATCCCGGACTCTAACGTAACTGTGAACGGCTTTCAGACTGTTCAGGCGGACAGGAGTCACTGTGAGAGTGGCAAGAGGAAAGGTGGGGGACTTGCTATTCCTATTAACAACAAGTGGTGTCATCCTGGACACGTTACTGTAAAGGAGTGATTTGATGAAGGGGCTCTGGACCACCACCAGACGGCTCCTCCACAACCATCCACCTCCAAACCTCCAGCCCTGTTGACACCTCCCCCTCCCTCTCAATTCCTTCCTGACTTTGCCCTACCTGTCCCCTCCCCCCCGCCACCACCTTTCTCCACCCCCACCAACACACACAGCAGACAGACCAGAGCAGGTGAGGAAGGAGCTGTGCAGACTCCGCCCAGGCAAGGCAGCAGGTCCCGACGGTGTCAGCCTGAGGGTCCTCAAAGCACGCGCGACCCAGCTGAGTGGAGTCCTGCAGTACATTTTCAACCTCAGCCTGAGTCTTGAGAAGGTTCCTGTGCTGTGGAAGACATCCTGCCTGGTACCAGTACCAAAAAAGGTGCGTCCCAGCACCTACGAAGACTACAGACCGGTGGCGCTGACGTCGCACCTGATGAAGTCCCTGGAGAGGCTGGTCCAGTCACTTCTTCGGCCCCTGGTCAGCTCATGACTGGACCCGCTACAGTTTGCCTACCAGCCGAGACTAGGTGTGGAGGACGCTATCATCTTCCTGCTCCACCGTGCCTGCGCCCACCTGGACAGACCGGGAACCACAGTGAGAATCTTGTTCATGGACTTCTCCAGTGCGTTCAATACCATCCGGCCTGCTCTGCTGGGACATAAGCTGACAGCGATGCAGTTGGACCCTCCCCTGGTCTCCTGGATTACGGATTACTTAACGGGTCAACCTCAGTATGTCAGACTGCAGGAAGGAGTGTCTGACACTGTGGTCAGCAGCACTGGAGCTCCACAGGGAACTGTTCTTTCCCCCTTTCTGTTCACCCTGTACACCTCAGACTCTCAGCTCCTCTCTGAGTCCTGCCACCTGCAGAAGTTTGCTGACGATTCTGCAATTGTTGACTGTGTCAGTTAGGGGAAGGAGGAGGAGTACAGGGGCGTTGTGGACTTCGTCGACTGGTGTGCAGCTAATCACCTGATTCTAAATGCCACCAAGACTAAGGAGCTAGTGGTGGATTTCCGCAGGAGTACATCTGCCCCCACACCCATCTCCATCAACGGCGTGACTGTGGATGTTGTCCAGGATTACAAATACCTTGGAATATACCTGGATAACAAACTGGACTGGTCCAAGAACACTGAGGCTGTCTACAAGAAGGGCCAGAGTCGTCTCTATTTCCTAAGGAGGCTCCGGTCATTCAATGTATGTAACACCATGCTGAGGAGGTTCTACCAGTCGGTTGTAGCCAGTGCCATCTTCTTTGCTGTTGTGTGCTGGGGCAGCAGACTGAGGGCAGCAGACGCCAAGAGGATCAGTAAGATCATCAGGAAGGCTGGCTCCGTCCTGGGGGTCAAACTGGACTCTTTGGTGGCGGTGTCTGAGAGGTGGATGCTGTCTAAACTGCACAGAATCCTGGACAACAACTCTCCCCCTCTCCACCAGCTGCTGACCTCCAGCAGAAGCACCTTCAGCCACAGACTCATTCTCCCCCGGTGTAATACTGAACGCCGGAGGAAGTCTTTTCTTCCGGTGGCCATCAAACTGTATAATTCATCTCCCCCCGGTCAGGTAAGGAACAGTGGAGACACTGTGTCCTGAGCAAATGTCACTTTGTCACTTTGTCACTTTATATCATCACTACATCACTTTATTTAGTTGTACTATAACCTATAAACTATAAATCAGTCAGAAATGCTGCTACACTTTACTGTGCTTTACTGTAACTAACTTACTTCAGTAAGAACGGCTGCTACACTTCACTGTACTTTACTGTAACTTAGTTCTGTCAGAAATGCTGCTACATTTTTAACACTTTTAACACTGTTTCACTTATCGCTCCTTATCACTTATTTAGTTTGTACTTATTTTATTTCAACATGCTGCTAAACTGCACGCTGCGTATTGTTGTATATTGTATATACCTACGCTTAACCACAATGTCTGTTGCACTCTGTCACACTTAGTTATTGTTTGATTTATTTGATGTTAGCTTTATTTTGATTTGATTATGTTAGCTTATTGTCACTCTGATCCTTTCTGTCAAAATATTTCTGTTGCTTTGACAGAAGCAACACATGTCAAAATCTTTCAGTTGCTAGACAGAACAACACATGTCAAAGTCTTTCAGTTGCTAGACAGAACAACACATGGAGGCTTCATCAGTCAGAGACAAGAAACACTTTAACGTATCTGACACGGGGAGAGAGGAGGTCAACGAGCACTGCTTGGCTTGTCCCTCTGCAAATTCTCTCCGCCCTTCCACTCTTCCTCGTGTCCTTTTATTTGAAGTTTGCATGAATAATCATAAGTACATGAATAATAATCTTTAACTAGTTACATACAAAGTATATCTTATCTTCACAAGGTCGCAGTTGGTTTTGCTCATTCAGCATTTTCTTTTACAGGGAGTGTACATTTCTTTAACACTTTCCCACCTTTGTATTGAAACTGTTGCACAATAATTTCCCTCTGGATAAATAAAGCTTCTTGAATCTTGAATCTTGAATATTGAATCTTGAATAGATCTTAGTTTGTGCATGTTAATGGCAAATCCTCCATGTCCACTAAAGTTAGTCACAGAGTTCCACAGGGTTCTGTCCTTGGACCGATTCTATTCACCTTATATATGCTTCCCTTAGGAAATATTATAAGGAAGCCCTCCATAAATTTTCATTGTTATGCTAATGATACACAATTATATAGTCGATCAAACCAGAAGAAACAGATCAGTAAGCTACACTTCAAATGTGCATTAAGGAAATAAAATCACCTGCGTAATGATGAGAAAATAAGGAACATTGGGTCTCATTTATCAAACTTGCGTGGAAACGGGCGCAGATCTGAGCGCAGAATTGGTCGTAGGAAAGGACCCACATGTGATTTATGAAACATTCGTATCTGACCAGTCTCAGCGTACAAATGAGCAGGCCTTGATAAATGCGGCGGCCGAATTTGATCGTCTTTTACATGTTACGCCCCTAAATATTCCTGGTTCGGAGGCCTCGCCCACTGAGGTCAAACATGGAGAGAAGGAACGCAGGTTAGAAAAGAAACTTTTCCGACACACAGATCGCCATCCTGACATCTGAGATGGAGCAAAATAAGGACGTGCTTTTTGGCAGTCTTAAGAGTGGAATAAAAGGGGCCCATAAAAACGCTGTATGGAAAAGAATAACGGAGGCAGTCAAACCGAGGCAGCGCTCCACTGTGATCCGAGTGCGCCTGTGCGCACTGTTGGACAGGTGTGCCGTATTCAGCACCCCTTCCGTGAAATGCACCCCCTCGCATTATAGCTGATATTCAAAAGATCCATTTAATTCATTTTGTAATTATGGCTGCAGTTTATTTTCACAGAACATACAAAAAGGTGTTGTTTTGTGTTCGCTATTATCCAAGTATGTGATTTTAAACTCTTTAAAATAGTTTAAAGACTGTAAGTAACCAGTGTTCTGACCGTTGTGGGTTACCTGTATATAAACTACTCCTTTAGGTCGAAACAACAGCCTTCTGATCCAGAATATCACCTATAATGCGAGGGGTGCATTTCACGGCAGGGGCGCTGGATACGGCACAACGCCGGCGCTACCGGTGGGTCATTAGGTATTCCGTAAGAGGATACCTTTGTCATCTAGAAGAATCATACCAAGATGTTAATCATCTGATACCTTGTTTGATTTAATGCAATTTATCGAGGGTAGCCACGAACCGAGGAGATGACTTTGGCTCTGCAGTGCGTCTTGCTGCAGCCGCGCGCCAACACATTCATTCATTCATTCAATTTTGGGGTCGCGGGGGGCTGGAGCCGAGCTGTTTTGAAATATAAAAGAATCGTGTGTGTCCCCCCTTCGGCCACCTGGCCAACACGTTTAAAAGTGACAGCTTGGCATCACAAATCCCCTGTACATTTATCGAGTGGTAGTTTTGGCGATTGATGAATGCGTAATCATTCATGGATGATGCCTTCAGACGCACATGAGTACAATCAATCGCTCCAACCACAATTTTTTTTTTTTTAATTTGTTTTAAGAATCCGTTCTGATCTGTTCTTAATTTGTGACTGCTTATGCTTAATGACAGCTGAGGTTTGTTCATTATTTTCAGCCAGATTTTGCTGTGCTGCACCGCAAATACACAGGCTCAAATGTGTGTACACGATCTCAGACCAGACGTGAGATTTGATCGTAGCTCCCGCTCGCGTCCAAATTGATAAATGCCGAAGTTTGCCAGGAAATGGTCGTACGCACGTTTTTCTGCCGTACGTTCGTTTGATAAATGAGGCCCATTGTGTCTCAGAAAGAAAAACTAGTCCAGGCATTTGTTACTTTTAGGCTGGACTATTGCAACTCCTTATTATCAGGCTGCTCCAATAAGTCTATTAAGAGTCTCCAGTTGGTCCAAAATGCTGCAGCTTGTGTACTAACTAAAACAAATCGAAGAGAACATATTTCTCCTGTATTAGCCTCTTTGCACTGGCTACCTGTAAAATCTAGAATATAATTTAAAATCCTTCTCCTTACCTACAAAGCTCTTATTGGTCAGGCTGCGACGTATCTTAAAGAGCTCATAGTACCATATTACACGACTAGATAGCTGCGCTCTGAGAATTACGGTTCTACTTGTCTTGGTTCCTACAGTCTCCAAAAGTAGAATGGGAGGCAGAGCCTTCACCTACCAAGCTCCTCTCCTATGGAACCAACTCCCAAGTGCTGCCTAGCAACATCTTATAACACTAAATGCTGAGAGAAGGAATTTAGTGCATGTCCCTATATGACTATCTAGAGAGACAGATGTGTCTGTGTTTGCAACACACAAACTTGTTAGTTAAGGAATATGTGTGTGTGTGCCTAAAATGAGGAAATGAGCATTTCCTCTGTTTGTTAGAATCTTTACGAGGTGATGGGTGAATGGGCACGAGATCTCTTACCTTGCACATTCTAGGCTCTGTGATGCAAGTTTATTATCTGCTCAATCAGCAAGGAATAGTCTCATTCCAGGGGTACTGTGTACCAACTTCAGTTTAGCCATTTCAAAAGCCACATGAAGAGAGCAGCTCATTTCTCTTACTTCCACAATTCCCCCTTTTGAGCTCTCAAAAGAGCTCAACATCAAGTGTTCGCAATTGCAGACAATCATTGATAGTAAACATGAATATAGCTCGGCCGTATGCTATAGTTCGGCCGTACATGGGTTTTAAGAAAAAGCGTTGGAATCACATCTGTAGTGGGTCTAGACATCGACCAGTCTAATATCCCGTACATAGTCACCATCTTCATTCTCCTGGTTTTCCTGTTCTTCAGCTAACAGTAGAGGCATGGTCATCATGACAGGAGCTTTACCTTCAATGGTGGTGGTGATTAGCCTAACCATCAAAGATCTGATACATGGTACACAACAGCATCCACAAGTTACTAGTATAGCCAGGAAAACAGCGATAGACAGAAACAATGACAGAATCAATGTCTTCCATTTTCCAAATACTCTGGTGAACCATTCATCCAAGGGGTTATCCAATCCAGAATGTTCGTGCATAGTTTTAGAGAGGGTTCGCAATCCTTCTAAGGCCTTGGTCACTGAACCGTCCGGCGCTGTATTGTTGGGAATGAACGTGCAACACATGTTCCCAAACATTGCACACACACCCCCTTTTTCGGCTAAAACCATGTCCAAGGCCATCCTATTTTGAACTGCCATAAGTGAAGTCGGGGCTAATTGAGCCGAAAGACCTTCGACTGCGTCCCTGGTTAAATTGGTTAGTCGCAGGACATTGTAATGCACATAATTGATGCGATCGACATTTTTGTTAGGCGTGATCGGGAACACAGCACTAATAAGGGGATGTTTTCGAAACCTGCTGCTACTTGATCCACTAATTTGTATCGGTTGGGGACCCCGCGTGGTACTCCAACTGCATCAATATACGTAGGATTGTTTAATGACGTATCAAATGAACCGGTGTGTCGTTTCTCGAGCACATGACGTCGTCGACGTTGTGTGAGTGCCTGTCTAGCGGTTTCGGTGGCAGACAGATGTCTCAAATGGTCGCCTATCAAAAGGAGAGGTGTTCTCAGTCTTACCATCGCGCATTTCCCAATGCTATGTGGGAGAAGACGGACATAGAGTCGGTTAGTGCCGCAATAGTAATACAATCCTGCCCGAGCCCACGTGCCAATTTCACTTCCGTTTCTGATTTCTTTGCACCAGGAGGAGTCTATGGACCCATAGTCGCGTTTATCAGGCATTTTGCTGTGAGTTAGATTACATCTTGGGGTATAGTCAGACCATTCATAGCATATGTACGTACCATTGTTCTTATTGGGCGTAAATGGACCTACTGTGGTTTTGTTAGATATCGGGGGAAACAGATGTCCCAGAGTGGAACAGCTGGTATCAATGCCGTTAGCCAAGCTCATCATGCAATTATAGCCTACTGTGTCGTTGGGAAAGAGTGGCGCTGGGACTGTTACTAAACTGGGGCGAGCAGATGCACATGCTACACAGTCCCCTTCACTCTGTTCTCGCGCTACCTGAGCTACCCAGGATACCCACAAGTTTTCTTCAGAGTACCCGGTAGCCATCCGTACTACATCTGCCGGTTTCAATAGAGAGTAGTCTATGACCTTAAAGGTAGATCCCAGATCCGGTTTAGTCGCCGGGGCTGGAGTGGACACAGTGGCTAATGCGGTGAGGTTTTGAGGACGAGCCGGGTGTAAGTTTAGTTTTATTAGGCCCATAGGGTCCTTTCCTGTGATATCTAACCCTAATAAGAAATAGAAGGAGTTTTCGGTATAGGTCCAACAATGTCCACTTGGGCGGTTAGGATACGGATTGGCTGTTAATTGTAGGACACTCATTGTTAATGGGTTTGTTTGTGCACTAAAATCCCTCTGTATACGAAAGTACCCCGCCGTAGGTCGTCGTTTGCGGGTTAAAGTCTCGATTGGTGGCCTGCCAGACATGGTTCCAGCTAGGACACCAAACCTGGCTCCCTGGCCACCCCAGCTGGCAGAGATATACGTCATACCCTCTATACGAAGTTGGCTTGCCTCCACAAGGAATTACTCTACATAGGTCAAATTGGAATGCCGAGGTTGAATTTAGGGTGTAATCTAACTCAATTCCCTCATATTTCTGTATACACTTATCCTTTTTTTGCGTTCCTCGTTTCTCACGAGAGAACGGGCTAAGGGGTGTCACTGCCTGACTCTGTTCATGCTGACCCTCGCATAACCAAAAAAATCAGGGGTACAATTATACATGTTAGAGCACCACACGATAATAACACCCCTCTATTACCAAATAGTAGCATGATTTAGCACTAAAACCTAGTTGTGCCTGTGAGTATTAGTTTTAGCAAACCTAAAGCAAAGTAAATAGCAAATATTACAGATAGAAAAACGAAAAAGTTCAGTTGACACGTTGTCATGGAGATGGTGGGTCTGGCGACGTCGTTTTCTTCGGGTGTTGGTTTTAACGAGCTCAGGTATACTACCTTCCCTCCAGTGCCACCAGGGGATTATTCTGCCCCTTGTTGGTCGGTGGTCTTTTCTTCTGTACCAGCCGGTACATTGCACGATGCTTTCAGGTCCTGTTGCACCTCACTCAAGGAGCGTTGTGGTTCTGCCACTGCCGCACACTGGCTCCAGTGGTACCAAGTGTCGCCTTTCCCCTTCAGTCGGACGGCGTGGGACGTTCACTCCACCACCTGGTATGGACCTGTCCAGCGAGGTTCGGACCACTTCCGCTTGATGACCTTCAGCACCACCCAGTCTGTCTCCGGCGTTGGCTGGGCCTCCGCGTTGCCGAGTCGATCGGTCACCTGTTTGGCGAATGCTGAAACGAGACTTTGCAATTCACGGAAATACTCTCTGTTGGTTAGTGGTTGGTCATCATTTTTCATACCAGGCATCCTAGACTGTGGCCCTGGCAGAGCCCTTCCCGTTTGCAACTCAAAAGGCGTGAAACCTGTGCTCTGATTCACAGAGCTCCTAACAGACATCAAGGCTAATGGTAGGGCGTCAACCCAATTCATTTTGGTCTGTGCACAGATTTTGGCCAATTTGTTTTTTATAGTCTGATTCATTCTTTCTACTTTCCTTTGTGACTGGGGATGGTAAACTATTCCAAACTTGTGTTTCAAACCCAGCATTGATTCAACCTTCTGCAAATCCTGATTCTTGAAATGTGTTCCGTTTTCTGACCTGATTCCTATTCCTCTCCGGGAACCCATGTCTCCTATCCACAATCCCCCCAGCAGTCATTCATACCTTGACTGTTAGGTAAATCAACATACAGGGATTTACATCATAGATAAATAAAGAGTTACAAAAAAAGTAAGGTCAATCTTGGTTATTTCTCACATTCCCCCCTTTTGACACAAAGTGTCAAATAATTTTCTTGAAATAACACAATATCATCAACAAACTCTTTCTTTGACTACACACTGCAACCATTAGTAGAGGTTAACCTTTAACTCTCCGAATATGACAAGGAAATTTACAAACAACGAAAAACATTAAAACAAAAACAATTCTATTCACACCGTATCATCATCTGCTATGGCATTGCCCTGTGAAAACTGAGTTTTTACAGTCAGCGTGAACTCTTTTAACTGTAAACAGGTAAAAGTGTTGGAGACAAAAGGTTTACAACAAAAGGTTTTCCTGTAGGAGTGAGAATGCCACAGTTTTTTCCCAGAGTCTGCAAGTTATGGACAATATTAGAGCATATTGTGACTCTGACACTGTATCATCTGTTGCGCCTAGAAAGAAAACCACAGATTAATACAAATAACTCTGTCGCCTTAGCCGACAAGTTATTTTGGCAGTTTAGTTCAAAGGCAAACACAGAAAGAGCAGTTAGATGGATTCCTCGCAGAACCATCTATGAAGAAAAACAGAATTATCTTTAGACACTATGTATAAAACAATGCTTCCCATTGTTTTGATCCACTGTTAAACATTTCCATCCAAGAATGGTTCTCCATCTTCAGCTGTAGGATCAAAGGCCCAAAAATTAAGACAGTACAGCGCTTCAGGCTGACATTAAACATTAATGTGACAATGAGTATCATGCATAACATGCACACTTTGAAAATACAATAGGGTCAGATGTTAGTGTCTGTTGATCGACCTAAAACTATTGACATACAATTATCATGCAAAAATTAAAAAGAAACAATCAGAGCTCGATCGGGTAGGTCATTTTAAGTCGGTAGAGGCTATTTGCCTCAGCAGTCACAGTCTAAAAAGTCAGTCATTGGCCAAGTTTCTTTATACAGGGCTTGGGAGATCTCCACAAAAACATAA
Source organism: Echiichthys vipera (assembly GCF_963691815.1). Lineage (NCBI taxonomy): Eukaryota > Metazoa > Chordata > Actinopteri > Perciformes > Trachinidae > Echiichthys > Echiichthys vipera. The sequence continues at coordinate 28,189,555 of NC_139831.1, forward strand.
AATAATCCATAAGTGGCAATAGAATTTAATCTATTTATTTATTCATTTTTTCTTTTAAAAACCCATCCAGTTCCTATGGATGCAGTCAGGACCCACTTATTATCATTATTAATAATATTATCCTTATTATTATTGTTATATCTAATGCTTCAATTTGCAAAAACAAGACGTATGTTTCTGAAAACCTCACCATCACTATGGCAGTTTTTTAAACCAGGTTATCCCAGAAAACTATACCATTAAATTCCAAAAATTAAAATACCATTGAGAGTGAAAGCAAAAAACCCAGAATAATGAGTCAGGATTTACAGTGATGCATCAATATTGCATTTTCTAAAATCAATCACCAGAAACTCAAACCTGTGACATCTATGATGCCTCTTCAGGTAAAATTGGAGTTATATTTGAGACATTCCACAATGGCATGCTTGTTTTATAAGAAATAATCAGTGTTGCTTTCAATATCTTGAATTTTTTCTTATGTGAGCTAAAAAAGATTTTGTCTGAGCATAGTAATCAAAACCTTAACTTTCTGTGTCTAATGATCAACTCTCACTGCAAAACCCTAACCTTCCCTATTGACACCAATACTTATTCTTAATAAATGTTCCTATATGTATATGCAAGTGTATGTATGTGTTGAACATTAACATCCTGTTCATTCTAAGTTCAACTAACGGTGTCATCTAGTGTGGATGTTTTTATCTTTAATTTCTAATTTGTGATTTTCAAATGCTCTTACCTTCCTCCGCTGTCTGTATGGCCTGTTCATGGGGGAACCATGAAAAAACACCCAAGCAGAAACACGCAACCAGGACTTCTCTGGATCTTGTCCCAGTCTCCCTCTTTCTCTCCTTCTGATGTTGTCTTGATGAGGCAATCTTTGTCCAGGATTCTGTGCCCCATTCTGCTGGTATAGCGAACCAAATGGCCAGTCGAATGTTGCGTTCACACCTCTCCAGCTCCCACCTCCTTGCAATCTTTTAGTTCCTCTGGCTGCCATGTCCTGAACACAAGCTCTTCAGTGTTCAATTCAACTGAACATCTGGTGCCGTGGACATCCGTTTCCTTTTCTTCAGGCCAGTAGTCAAAAAAGAAGTTGCTGTTTGGAGAGAGAACTTTTCTGGAGAAGCAATGCTAGATTTTTCCTTGTTTCAGTCTGTTTTCCTCAGTCACTGGTTTTGTGACAACTGACACATCAGATGCAGGTTCAGTCTCCCCTCCCCCTCATTGTCAGAGTCCTTCTGGGAATATGCATATGGGCTTGATGCAGGGGCTGCATGGCTTGGAGACATTAGGAGGAGGCCCTGTCTTTTAACCCTAATAACTGCTCCTCATCATTCACACATACTTATTTCTTTAATTTCTTGTCTTTCTATAACTGAGTTTGCTTTCCTCCTATCTTTCCCTACTCGCTGTCCCTTTCTCTCTCATCACTTTACCCTCTTCACTACATCTGTACCTAAATATGTGCCTAATAAAAGACGAAAAATAAAAAAATAAAATAAAAACCTCTTAGTCTAGTTATGCCAAAATGGAACCTCTTAACCACATTAACCCATTTATCTGCTATAAATTTAGCAGGATCTGTAAAAATTTTAACTTTCCCAATTTGTTTCCCATTTTTCTATTGACTCACTGGGATGTGCTTTTACTTTCAATGGGCTTATTGTTCACTCAGACAGATTTCACACATGCTGATCTTTCCATTCGAATATGGTTAGATCTTATCACACATACACTAACTTTGGATAATCTTTCAGCCAGGTGGTCTATACGACAACGCACCCTTTAATATCCAAACTGGATATTTAGACACTGAAATGAGTTACCACAAAGTTTATTTTTCTTACCACATTCATACGCCCATTTTATTGTAGTTGGGAATCCCTACTCTCATGCAAATTATATTTGCATTTTAAAAATTTCTACTCCTTTAATGAATTGATTGATCATTCATTTTCTCCCTAAATGCTTATGTATTTTCCCAAACACTTCTCTGTTCTCGTCAACGGGGGTCAATGCCGGTAATGCCGTTCTAGTAAAGGAAGCTTCTACACAGACTCACGTCTGTGCGCCTTCACTCTCGGGGTTACCCCAGAACGTGCACCACTTTTCCCATTTCAGATAAAAACAGCTACAGAACTATACCACCCTCTGTTGTCCCACAGAAATGTGTATTCCTCAGAACCTGAGTCTGATGTCAAAGTGGATATACACATGAACCTCCCACACTTCTTTAAACACACTTATGAGTCCCAGACTCGACTTATAGCAAAATTGCGATGCCTCTACATATGAGTCCCAGACTCAGCTTATAGAATTCGGGGTAACCTCAGTTCCCCGGGCCTCTAACCCACTTTTAGAATTCGGGGTATCCTCAGTTCCCCGGGCCTCTAACCCAGTAACCTCCTAGGTTTTGTCCGTATCCTCGTCAGAATAACGGTGGGGTCAACCACGACCCAGGACCATTCTCAGTTTACCATTCTCAGTTTACCATTCTCAGTTTTGCCATTATCTCAATTTAAATAGTTTACTCACTGTGGCGCAGGCAAGACACAATGTTTTAGAATGCCCAATGTGCAGAGTTTCGATTAAACAGGTTCTTCTTACCTTTACTAATGTGCAGGATTGTGTCTCACGCTGTTCCCCGTGAAGAAACCTTTTTGGGTCGAATTTACCTTCTTCTCCTTCCGATCCCGGACGAGCCCCCAAATTGTTGAGATCAACCTGCAGTTGCCTCCCCGGGTCCGTTGATCGGAGGATGGAAGAAGAGATCTAGAGACGATGGCTTGAGATCACACCAATATCTTTATTGGAGCACTTTGCAAAGCGGAGACAAGTTCTGATACAACACCAACCAGGTCATACATCAGACGAGTCTGTTGTGGTCTAAGAGTAGCGGCTTTAAATACACTGGTGGGCTGATGGTAACGCCCCCAAGGTAAAAAAGGTGGCAACAGACGTTAATCTGCCTAGCAACATCTTATAACACTAAATGCTGAGAGAAGGAATTTAGTGCATGTCCCTATATGGCTATCTAGAGAGACGGATGTGTCTGTGTTTGCAACACACAAACTTGTTAGTTAAGGAATATGTGTGTGTGTGCCTAAAATGAGGAAATGAGCATTTCCTCTGTTTGTTAGAATCTTTACGAGGTGATGGGTGAATGGGCACGAGATCTCTTACCTTGCACATTCTAGGCTCTGTGATGCAAGTTTATTATCTGCTCAATCAGCAAGGAATAGTCTCATTCCAGGGGTACTGTGTACCAACTTCAGTTTAGCCATTTCAAAAGCCACATGAAGAGAGCAGCTCATTTCTCTTACTTCCACAGTACTTAGTTTGGTGCTTGTTAAATTTACGGGGAAAATAACACACTGGATGATCCACACCATTACCATCCTCCTGCAATAGGACTGCACCAGCTCCAACCGCACTGGCATCTACTTCCAGTTTAAAAGGTTTAGTGAAGTCTGGGGCCACGAGCACAGGGGCATGACATAAGAGTATTTTTACACTTTCAAATGCGTGCTGGCACTCTGGAGACCAGGCAAAATCTACCTTGGGGCTGAGTAGGTCTGTCAATGGCTGTACAACAGCAGGAAAGTTACGGCAAAAGCTTCTGTAATAGCAGGCCATTCCAAGAAACCGTCGTAGAGCTTTACGTGTGGTCGGAATGGGGAATTCTGTTATGGCGGTGACCTTAGCCTCAACAGGTCGCACCTGACCCTGTCCAACCTGTCACCCCAAGTAGATGACAGTGGCCTTACCAAAATAACATTTTGCCAGATTTATAGTGAGCGTTGCCTGTGCAAGTCGAAAAAAAAAACATGCTCCAGGACTCGCACGTGCTCCTTCCAGGTCTCTGTATAGATGATCAAATCATCCAAGTAAGCATTACAGTTAGGTAATCCAGCCAACACGGTATTCACCAACCTTTGAAAGGTGGCCGGAGCATTACATATTCCAAACGCCATAACAGTATATTGTGGGAAGTGATCAGGGGTAACAAATGCAGATATTTTAGAGGCGCGCTCTGTCAGGGGAACTTGCCAATAGCCCTTTAGCAAATCCAATTTACTGATATACTTGGCGGTTCCCAAGTTATCAATGCAGTCCTCCATTCTAGGTAGGGGGTAGAAATCACGAACTGTAACACTATTGACTTCCCGAAAGTCAGTTATGAACCTGGGAGGGCCATCGGACTTAGCCTCTAAGAGACAGGGAGAACTCCAGGGACTTGAGCTGGGAACAGCCAAGCCATTCTGTAGGAGATACTCCGTTTCTCCCTTCATCAGCTCATGCTTCATCTGATTAACGCGATACGGATGCTGCTTAAGAGGCCGCGGAAAAGTAACCGCGATGTCATGCTGGAGGACATTGGTCTGTGTCGGAACATCATTGAAAAGACAGGGGAATCGACTAACAAGATCAACAACATCTTGTTGCTGTTCAGCGGTAAGATGCTGTAGCTCGGATGGTAACGCTTGCAATGCCTGAGAGTTCCGAAGACGCAGCCCCTGGTGCACAGAGGGGCACAGCTCCAAATCGTCACTGACAGTTAGATCAGGCTGATCGGTTACGATCAGTGCAGAGACGCCTGAAGTATTTCCTGGAACAGTGGTCTGGGACGGCAGGGAATCAACTGGACTAGTTTTGGTCTCCCTTGCATGATACAACTTCAGCATATAAACATGACAAACTCTGTTTTTCCGCCTTCTTTCAGGGGTGCCGATTACATAATCTGTATCACTAAGGCACTCCCGAACGTCATATGGACCAGAGAACTTGGCAGAAAAAGCAGAGCCGACAACTGGCAGTAAAGCCAAAACTTTGTCTCCTATCTGGAAACAGCGAGGAACAGCAGAGCGATCATACTGATGCTTCATCAGGGACTGGGCATCTAACAGAGACTCTTTAGCGAGTGCATTAGCCCGGTGCAAACGCTCCCGGAACTGAGTGACATTATGTAACACATTGATGCTAGGTGAGGCGTTAAGTGACAAAAATTGGTCATGTAGGGATTTAAGGGGACCACGAGGAGTATGACCGGACACAAGTTCTGCGGGGCTAAAACCTAAAGACTCCTGAACGGCCTCACGGGCAGCAAACAACACAAACGGGATCCCCTCATCCCACTCTCTCTCGTTTTCTATACAGTATTTGTGCAGCATCGACTTTAACGTCTGGTGCCATCTCTCTATTGCACCTTGAGATTGCGGGTGGTATGCCGATGAAACTGAATGTTGCACATCCAGTGTTTTAAGAACCTGGTTAAATAGTCTAGACTGGAAGTTGGAGCCTTGGTCAGTTTGAATAACCCGGGGAAGACCAAAAGGGGAAAAGAACCTGGTCAATGCTTTCACGATAGCCCCAGCTGTGATTTTACGTAGTGGGATGGCTTCGGGAAAGCGAGTGGCAGCGCACATGACTGTAAGTAAATATTGATTTCGGCTTTTAGTTCTAGGCAAGGGTCCGACACAGTCTAATATTACACGTTCAAAAGGTTCCCCTATCACAGGTATCGGATGCAATGGTGCAGGAGGAATAGGTTGATTTGGTTTACCTACAAGTTGGCACACATGACAGCCACGGCAGAATTTAGCTACATCTTATTTCAATCCGGGCCAAAAGAAATGTTTGAGAATGAGCCGATAGGTTTTTGTCACTACCAAATGTCCAGACCATTGGCTTTCAGGTGCTACTGTCAAAACATGCTGTCTGTTTTCCGAAGGTACAACCACCTGATAGACAGCATCCCAATCAGAATCAGTAGAAGTTAAAGGGGACTACCTACGAACTAAAACTTCTTTATCTAACAGATAAGTTACTTTTTCACCGCTTGCTTTACCATTACTCACCACACTTGAAAAGCATTTCTGCAATCTTGGGTCAGCCCTCTGCGCAGTGATCAGGCGCTCTCTGGTGACTGGGAGTGCCCCATCACTGGGTGACGCTGAGCTTGGGCTGGGAAGGCATCCCAGCACAACAGCCTCATCCTGAGATGTAGCAGACTTCACCACCTCTTTCTCTGCCTCAGCTTCATCTGAAAACAGCTGACAAACACACTGTCAGCTAATAGGAAATCAGAGGCATCAATTTTACTCTTCCTCGCACAAGCACGCTTAGTAGCACAGGTGGGAAACACAGTGGACTGTATCTGATCTACTGGAGATGATTCATCACCCACCGGTGAATCTAACACTTCCAATGCAGGGTGGACTTTGCCTCCAGCAAGGTCATTACCCATCAATAGAACAATACCCTGGATTGTCAATTCAAAACAGACCGCAACAGGAAAAACTCCAGTAACTAATTTAGACTGGATGTGGACACTATGTACTGCTCGAGGAACATATCCCATCTCATTACCGCGTAATATTGAGCCATAACCGCAGGCTGATTTTTCAGAAAACGGAAGCGCTGTGGCCAGAATAACAGACTGAGAGCAACCTGTGTCTCTCAGAACACGCACAGAGCGCTGGTCAGCAGGCTCCCCGGTGAGAGAAACAAGTGCATCAAAAACAAACAGCTTAAAACAAATGTCAATAGCCTCCTGCTTGTCACACTCAGTGATACACAAGACTCCGCTTTAATCAACCCTACACCTTTAGGCTGGGAAGCACGAGTGGATTGCTCCCTGTTTTTAAGGACCAAACAGTTAGCGATTATGTGACCTGTCTTGTGACAGTAGAAGCACTTACGCTCTGCACTCTGCAGTCTGGGTGGACTAGGAGATGACGGAGCAGAAACAGGATTAAATAATGAAGAAGCGGATACAGGGTTACGGGGTGTATTACGGCGGGGCCCCTCCGCAGAACTTGAAAAGAAACTAGCTTTGTGCGTTAACACGTACTCATCCGCTAGGACTGCCGCCTCGGATAAGGCACTTATTACTTTCTGCTCATTGAGATACACTACAATGCGTTCGGGCAAACATTTCTTAAAATCCTCTACCAGAATTAACTCACTTAAAGAGTTAAAGTAATTTACTTTACAAGTAGTCCTCCATTTATCAAAAAGAACTCCCTTCTCTCTAGCAAACTCGACATAAGTTTGACTCTGAGCTTTCCTGTGATCTCTAAATTTCTGCCTATACGCTTCAGGGACTAACTCATATGCACGCAGAATTGCAGACTTAACAGCATCATAACTCAAGCTGTCTGCTAGGGAGAGGGCAGCAATGGCATCTTGGGATTTTCCATGAATTTTGCACTGAAGTAGGAGTGACCATACCTCAGCCGGCCACTGCAATGCAGCCGCAATACGCTCAAACACACCAAAATAGGACTCCACTCAGTCTCACGAAACACAGGCACTAAAGCAATATGCTTGCTAACATTAAACGCGGTTTTACCAACATTAGTGGAGATGGTGGAAGAAGGCGTCATTCCTGAGTCAATCTCGAGCTTCCGCAGTCTCACAGCTTTGTCGGCCTCAATCTCCAACTTTTTTACTTCCAGCTGAAGATGGAACTGTGCCTGCCTTTCACAATCCTTTTCCTGGGCTTCCAGCTGGAGACGGGCAAGGCGGACCTTCAATCGGGCCTCGTCTCTGGAGCCAGTACTGATCGTAGGGGATGGATCATAGCGAGGAAGCGTGAACGGTGTTTTCACCCGCCCACCTGCGGGAAAAGGGCATGTTGGATGCTGCTCAAATCAGAGAAATAAATGTAACTTAAAGAGGTCTCTCCAAACTGAAATAACTATGAGCCACTTCCAAAAAGAACCCTCTCAAACCTAGTGTCTCTAACATCAAAATGCTACAGGTTTCAGGTTGGTATCTGTAAACCCCATTAAAGCCTTGCCCAATTTCCTTACCGCAATTTTAGAGCTAACACAAAGAAACTCAAAGAGCACCACACACACACAAACACACACCAGGCCAGTTGGTCAAAGACAAAGGGCCAAAATCACAGTGAGGGCAACTACTTAAGCAGAGGGACGGTCAGGAAGGTGGTAGGTGGTTGGAGGAGATTGCCAGATGCCGCACCAATCAAATCATCAGCAGAACCAGGAAGTAGGAGGGTAGATGGTTGGAGGAGATTGCCAGATGCCGCACCAATCAAATCACCAGCAGAACCAGGAAGTAGGCAGGTCTCGTGCAAGCCAATCCTCAGCAAGGGATCCCACATCCTGCTTAGCATAGATGCACAACACAGATACACACACTGGAGGAGGCCGTAACAGTCTGTACAACGTTCCTGCCTGTTATATGAAAGGTTTTTGTTGCCACTGTGTGCTCAAAGGGTTAGGCTGGGTCTCTGTAAATCATAAATAAGTCATAGAGTGTGTGTACTCTGTAAAGTGTCCTGAGATAGGCACTGTAAATAAAATTGAATTGAATTGAAAATTCTTAACACTGCTATGATAGATTTAATTTTCCCAATTAAAAGAGAAGAAGAGCGTTCATCTCAGATGCTGTGTGGGAGTTTTTACTAGAGGCGGAACATTGACTATAACAATGGATGTAGCATACCCGTCGAGGTCCGTTCTCTCAACTTGATCCAATTGTACTCACCCATGGTAGGACTTTCATTCCGCCTCATTTCCTCTTAAAAGGGGATTGATGTGACGTTGGGGGAAGGGAGAAACGTCCATCTGGCTGACGTTTACCTCCATGGGGAAGGGAGGGCCTAGCTGTCACTCACAAGGCCACACCCTTAATTATTCATAAACTTTGACCTCCAATAAAATGAAAACTAGCCTGGTAAAAAAAAAAATTCACCCCCTTCAGTGTTGTCATGGAGATAAGAGCTAAACATACAGACTAGAATGGTTGTTTTTTGTACCAGGCCTTAAATAGGTTCAATTTTAAAAATCATTTTAAAAAAAGCAATAAATCCTAATATCTAATCGCTATACATATCAATATCATGGTAGTATCATGATATTTACCACACCTTTCTCTCTCTTCTGGCGAACCTTGACCCGAAAGACGTCTCCCTGGCACACTCTCTGATTGAGGTAGTGTTGAGTGTGACTTCTGTGATTCGTGATTAGTATTTCAGTACAATGAGGTTACATGGTTTCCTATAACTGTTTGATTCATCCAGAGAATACAGGATGAGATGAGGAGGCTGTTCAGTTATGACAGCATCACTTTGCTTCACACACACCTTAGAGAGATATCCTTAATTGGAACATATGTCCTACATTATTGAGCTAGAATCTTTTTTCCTCTGTTTTGTTCAAAGCCCACTGCAAAGAAATAGATGTTTTACATATATTAAAGGATCTGTTCTCAACTTTCAGAACATCATAGCAGTAAACAAATATTTTCTATGTAAAGATATAGTGGAGTTATGATATCCTGAGCAGAAAATGAAGTCACTCTATCTCTGTGTGTGTTGCAATCTGAGTTTCTCTGTTTATTTTGATTGACGGTCAAGCCATGGGTACATGTTAGTGCATGTGTATGTGAAAAAATGTTGGCATTTCACGTATTGGGGAGTGGTCTGTGAGAGCCGTATGGAGAGCAGCTTCTTTAATGAAACTTTAAGGTTTACTGGTAACACTTGGAAAAATATAAAATATGCAAATGCACAAGGATGATTGTGAGATTTAATTTAAAAACAAATAAACAGAATTTTACACAATAATTACTTCTATTGGAAAGCAACACTACACCACATTGTGGTTTAATAAAGTAAATATTAGGCCCAGTAATAAGGCAGGGGATGCATCTGATTTGACAGGGAAATAAATTGTGAACTGATAAAATAACTTTACACTAGATTCCATCTTAATGTCTTTCAACTACAAGGTTGCCCTGCTGAAAAGGTTAAAGGAAGTGGTATTCCTTGACAAGATAAACTATTCAAAAAAGACGATTTATGATGAAAATGCAAGTGTTGTTAATGCTTTCACTTAATGATTCATCTCTCTCTTTTTTTTCTTTTTTTCAATTCAAAAGCATTTGCTAGAAATGAATGCTTCCTCTTTCTGAACATGTTTCTGTGATTTGGCCAAACACCAAAAAGAAACTCTTAGCTGCTGTCTGGTTGATGTGCTCCATGCATGACGGTGTATCACCCAACGATGGTTTATTTAAAGATGACACTCCATTCTATGCAACTAAGATGATTTAAAAAATAGACATCGGGCTATGATTTTAGTTGTTCCAAAGTAGTGAGTCTGGCTCTGGATTATAATTTAAAGACGAATCCAAAAGACAATTAAAAAAAAAAACGTTATTTGTCCCCGGGGGGCAATTCAGGACGTGCAGTTACTAAAATTTCCTCCCACTAACTGTACCTCATAATGTCTAAATCGTGTCCTTTAGACTTCCCCTACACCTACCAAATAAAATCAACAGCGTACATTTCCACATCATCTCAACAATAGGTGACCAAGGTGACCAATGACTGCAATGGGAGGGGGGTCATATTGTAGTTTGAGATGTTCGTATTGATATTGTAGTGATAGGCCTACAGTAGCATCAATAGCCAATGTAAGATAATGAAGAAATGGTTATATATATTAAAAAAAAATAGAGTTATTTTATAATTTGAACTGCAAAGTCAAACAGTAGCCTTTGATGCTGACATAATTGTGAAGTGTAATTTATATGGGAGAATGGTTAACTCAACATTGCTTCAAAGTAATAAAATAAAATATACAACCCATTAGTGAAAAACTGAGGTGTGAATAACAGGTCTACAGGCCTATGACAAGTCTGGATTACTCGGAATTTGTGTCTGTACCTAAGATAACATTTAAAATACGAGAAAATTGGTGAATGCGGAAAGTTCTCCTCAATCACACGTAAAAGCCTCTTCAGATCAAATCTGTCCGTCAAAATGGTTCTTGCATGAGGCCCAGTGTGCCTGATAGTTGAATGTCCATGAAACTTGGCAGACACATTTTTGGGATTTTACATTTTTAAGCAAATCTTATTGTTTTAAATATCCTAATATCTACACTACAGTATCCTAATAAAATGCAATCATCATCTCCTAATCTTACTCTCAGCATGAAAGATGAGCAAATCTGGTCTAGTTTTAGAGAGGTTTTTTTTTTATTATACTCAACTATAAACTGCATTATTTTATCTGATTCTTATCATGTAGAAATAAGACATATTTGTGAGCAAGTACAAACATACCTTATGGACTATAAACACAGACCGGAAGTTTCATTTATAGAAAACTATACATCGGACCTGGGGAACACAGGTATGCTCACATTTAAATCACAATCAATGTATTGAACATAAACATTACAACATTCTGTTAAGTATTCACATATGCTATAGGTTTTAGGTCTGGTGATATAAATAGCTAAGGAGAAATGTTTCATGTGTGTAGTCAGTACATGCTGCAAACCATTTAACCACACATTTTAGCTCCTTTCCTGGATTGGAAGTTTGCATGGTGATTAGAGTGTTGAGTAAATTTGCCTGGGGGTGCCTGAATCCTGTTAGAAACCTTTAAATCCAAAAATAGGCTTCACAAGCATCAATAAGCTGTTAAAGCTTACGTTTTATCCTTCAGCTGTGAATCATGTAACGCAGCTATAGGCTTTAAGTTTGCTGCAATAAAATTAAATGGTTGCATTAATTAGACCACTTATACTAATAACAATGTATAATATGACATGATCAGGGTCATAAATTTAATTACACTACGAACTGAGCCTTCAGACATAAATCCTATTAAACATGAAATATCTTTTAAATCGCCTGGGAACCTTCAGCCTCCCTTCATTTAACAATGAAGAATACTGTTGCAATCCACAGTAATTGTCAACCCAACTAGAAGCCGTTAAGCTGCAAATCAAGGGGAAATAAAACAACAAGACAGAGAAGGTAGAAAGTGTAGTTGAAAAAAATGCTTTTAACAACAAATCTAAAAATCTTGAATGCTGCGTTCTCCATATACAGGATGGAGAGAGTAAACTCACACATAGTGTCTGGCACGCACACACACACACACACACACACACACACACACACACACACCACGGCTCTAATATGAGGATTATTAATTGACAAAATGAGTTTGACGCTGGTGTGATAGATGTGCAGAACAGAACAGACGGCAGGCAGACCTAATCACTACGGCCCTAAATGGATTCATTATGACGATCAGCATGACATGCTGCTACTGCTACTACTGCAATGCAGAGAGAGAGGCAGAGGGTGAAGGGGCGGAGTTGACTAGAGGCCTATATCACGACGACAGCAATAAAATCAGCTTTTGCTTTATGACATTACATGGAGCTGAGATTGGTCTTCAGTGAGGGAAAGACAGTAAGTACAGTTTTATACTGTCCCTTGGGCATTTCATGGTGATTGCATATTTACCTAATTAATTACCAGTTTATCTGAATGTGATTTCAGCTATCTGGCCTTTAGTAAATCAGAACAAATGGCAACAGAGACAGTTCATCAACAAAAGGTCAAGATAACACTGTAGGTGTGCACAGCTAGCCTCGCGAGACTATCCTGATCTTGCGAGCTCCATTGTATTTTAGCATTGCATATATACTGTATATTTAGACTGCAGATCGGTCTGGTAACCTGGGGCAGAGAAATTTTGGAGAGGTTTTACAAGCGACCAAACCAATCAGCGTTAATTTTGTGGTGGCTCGAAGTGTGACACAATGAGAAGCGACTGTTCAGTGTAAACAACATGGTGGCTTCCGTGGATTAGATAAACGCAGCTATCGAGCAAGCCGCTTGCTTACACTTTTTTCTCTTGGATCCTTCTGTTGGAATATAAACGCGGCACCTGAAATTGTGCCTTTTATCCATAATTTTACGTTACACAAACGCAAATATCCTTTAACGACAAGGTGTTTACTTTACCCCTACGCTCTGTTAGTACGGCATACGCTTTGTTGATCTGATTGGTTGATTTGACCTGTCCGTCACCAACAAAGGTGGTGATAGACAGATAATTTATCCTATCAGCAACCAGTATTTCCTCTTCCCAAAAGAGTTCCAGCCGAGAGTTCCCGGATGGATATGCAGAGCAAATGCGAAATATGCGAATCAATCCATCTGGCGGAGTCAGGTTAGTACACAGCAGCAACACAAGAAAGTAGGTCCGGTAAATGCTATGGCCCACAAACGCTAAGTACAGATGGCCGTCCACCAGAGAGCCGGGTCTGTTTGCCGCCACTGTTGATGTTTGCTCATGGAGGAATTGTTAGGTCCCTGTTAATCATAAATAAGACACAGAGTTTGATCTAGACCTGCTCTATATGTAAAGTGTTTTGAGATAACTTTTGTTGTGATTTGGCAGGATTAATAGAATTGAATTAAATATTGAATAATATGTGTGTGGGAGAGTAGAATAAATGTCCCTTAGCTGCATACTGTCGTAGTCTTGCCTGTTTGATGTGCAGTGCTGTCCATGTTGCTGATCATGCAACTGTCACTATAGAAGAAAGTAGCACATGAGGCCATGCCCCTGGTTAAAACAAACTGCCTGCTTTGAATGGCAGTAAATACAAATCCTGCCGTAATAACGGAAATAACTAATAACTGGCCTGGCCATTGACTAAGGTTAGTCAGGCAGACAGCTGTATTACATCGTTGCAGAGCGTTCTTCAGCGTTATATGGAAAACGTCAAAGAGTTGAAAGAGGGAATGTTTGTCCTGTTTACCTGAGGAGAAGTGGGTAAACCACCCCTCTTTGTGGCCAGAGGTGACATACCCACACATTTATCCTAACTCACTGAATCACCAGGTAATGCAGAACTATGAACACTTTATCTGTCGTTAATATACTGTCGTTTTAGTTTTACTGTGTTAAACAAAAAAAACAGCCAAGGCTTTGTCCACCTAATGTTGAATGAGGGTGAAAATATACTGTCTTTCTCTCTTTTACAAACACACTCACTGCATCTTTTTGACATCATTCTGTCATGTTTCTGCCATCATTCTATCAATAAATATGGAAATATTACTTGTATTTCCTCAAATTAATGGGATTAATTTTTATAAACTCAGTACTCACTCACTTGTTTCACCGGCGAGGGGGCGCAGCCTTTTACGTGACATAGGGTTACTCTCTACCATATCACTGTTTTAGTGACTTTTGCACTAATAACTGATTAAGGCCCCAGCCTGTGTTTGAATTGGAAGGTTAGTTGAGTGAGACTACAGAAGCATACTTTGCCATTTTTATATTGTAGGGTGCACTATTGGGTTACAATTCCTACATTTTAAGTGTCATCTTCAAGAAGCATAAGCATGCAGTATATTAAGCATACCATGCCATGGTACAGACGGTAAACCTACAAAATATGGAACTATTCAATAGGAATATGTTGTTGCACTTCCCAGTGCATCTTTGACCATGAAACTTGTACGATAGGCCAAGCTGTTGTCTCCATCACCTTTCAACTGCAGCCCTGTAAAGACATCTAGTTGCCAATGCTTTTAATGGATGCATTACCCGTACTATGTACTGTATACATCATTTTTCCACAGCATACTTAAAGATAATGGTATCAAGCTATATATATTTTCCAGGTTTTGTCTCAGTTCCATTACAATAGGGCAATTTATGGCTCTAGATATCACTCAAAGTATGCTTTTCTTAATTTGATTAACTGACTGTTTGAGCTGTGTGGATTTGAACCATTCTAATCAGGAACCAAATTAAAGTCAAACATTAACCAAAGCATTAGCATGTGATGCCATGACTTATTTTATGATTTGCTAAACTAGTTTCTGTGGGGGAGGGGGATTTGATTTTCTCTAATCAGTCACAAGACACTGGTTTAAACAAAATATTTAAACCCAAGATTATATAACCGAGGGTAAATATCTGATCCAGTGTTGTTTTGTTTTTAATCCAAAGGCCGTCTGTCATTTGGAGAGACTACACAAATAAACGTTAATAAATTAAGTACCTTATTATTCAATTATTAAAAGGGCAAACTTCCTTTTTTAAAAGGACACCATTCCAAATTTTGGTAGGACAGAATTTTATATTAAACGTCGGTCAGGGTTTGATACCTAAAAGTAAGAGACGGTAGTCTGTCATTTTAAAACAATTATCCATCAATCTCATGAACTGAAAATTCTTGTTCTGATAACGTGACCACGAACTCTTTGCAATTAGAACCATATATTCACAGACACGGCTTGTTTTTTTTTGGTTATTTATTTTCTAACTATGAATATATATATTTAAAGATGTCATGAATAATATGCAACATGGAAATGACAAACAGATAATTGGTTTCACAATTTAATTGTCATGAACGGTGCAGGGAAATAACACAATGGAACCGGACCGAAATGCAGACAAGGACACAGGATAAGGAACTCAACAAATATTTAATAACAAAAACAAAAGGGAACCAATTACAGGGGAAAAGTACAGCAAGGACGAGACGGTCGAGGGTAACAGGAACGGGTAAGAGGAACAGGTAACAGACGGACAGTCAGGGATCTGGACAAGGGAACGGGATCTTGGGAAACTACGGAGGGAAAGAACAAAGAAACAATAATTAATAAACAAACAACATGAAGCGAGAATGCAATACAAACGAGAACAGGACCCAACCGACAAGAAGTTACCACGTAAATGAGAACAACGGTCCGGCGCCGAATGTGTGTCACCTCCGACTTCTTATACACAGGGAGGTGATCAGCATAACTAGATACAGCTGGGGTGGAACCACGCCTTCCAGCTCTGGACCAACAAAACACACAGGGGAGACACATGCAGGGGAAAACAAACAGAAGGAGACAAACACACAAAAGGAAGAGAGGAGAGACTGACAGAACCTGGATACTAACAGTACCCCCCCTCAACCCCTCCACCTGGCCTTCCAGGATGGGCCCGGTAGAAGTCCCTGATGAGGGAAGGGTCGATCCACGGTTCGGGGGGTTGGTGGGGCGACGGTAGGCGGGCACAGCGTGCTGGTGGACACCGGCCTCAGCTGGGAGACGTGGAACGTAGGGTGGATCATGAGCGACACAGGTAGCTTGAGACGAAAAGGACTGGGGTTGATGATGGTCTCGACCTTGAAGGGACCAATGAAACGGGGAGCGAGTTTCCTGGAGGTGACAATCAGGGTAATGTCGTGGGAGTTCAGCCATACCTTCTGACCCAGTCTGTACTTGGGAGCTGGGATGTGACAGCGATCTGCCATCCTGCGGTTCTGCTCAGCCGTCCGAAGCAAAGCCCCTCGGACCTCCCTCCAAATCCGACAAACTCTCCGAAGATGATGTTGGGGGGAGACATACCTGTAGCAGAGCAGGTGGGGAGTTGTGGGAGTATTCCACCTAGGACAGCTGAGACGAACATGACAAGGGGTTGCGGGCACAAACACAGTGAAGAGCGGTCTCCAAATCCTGGTTGACCCTCTCTGTCTGCCTGTTAGACTGGGGATGGAAGCCCGATGACAAACTGACCCTGGCTCCCAAAGCCTGACAGAAGGCTCTCCAGACACGAGAAGTGAACTGGGGACCCCGGTCCGAAACGATGTCCAAAGGGAGTCGAAAAACATGGTCCACCAAGAGCGATGCCATCTAAGATGCAGACTCTGTTTGTGTGGTCCATGCCCTAACACAGCAAATGGGATGGACCAGGCATACACACTTGCGTGCATACATTTTCCTGGCTGGTTAAATGTCGCCTCAACACTCTTACATTTGTTATTAGTGTAGTTAGTACATTATTGTGTTTAAATAATTGTGTAAAATGCAAGGGATTTAAACTTTAATTTTGACAATACAACTTGTTACAACACACTTAAGGTCCTAAGTGGTTATGTTATCTAAGTTATGGAGATACGTTAGCAGAATGGTCCACCACATTCGCTGTCCTGTAGAGAAAAAAATGTAAACCCAAGACACGGATTGGGGAGCCGTGCACTGTGGGAGTTAAGTTTAAAGTTTTGTTTCTACTGTGTGACTCCAGATGGGTTGATGGTGTCACAGTCTTTTCTCTCCATGTCTTTATACTGTGCATGCATAATCTTTGTTCTGTACATTCATTGTTAAAAAGTTAAAATGATTGGCTATCAAATATCTCTTATTATCATTAAAAAATTTAAATTAGAATCACAGTATTAATAGATTATGACAACCCTGTCGGCCCAAAAGACAGACAACGAGAAAGTCTAATGCAAACTCTGATCTGGTCCAAACCAAAGCCTAGTCTGACTGATAGAGGTAGCTTTCAAAGATCATTGTGTCATTGTATAAAGAGAGCAACAGAGACTTTCTGCATAAAGTACGAGCCCAGTTAGAAAAAAAGAGATAAAGAGACAGATAAAGAGAGGTGGAGTGAGACAGTAGTAGTGGGTAGTACATCACAGCAGCAGTACAAAGAAAGTTCTGGTTTTTAGAGCATCAGCTCTGGGACCACTGAGGCAGCTGCTCAACAGTGTGTATTTTGTCTGTTTGATGTGTGTGCATGTAAAAGTTGCAAGTTCCACGCAATGACAATGAAAGGACACATTTCAAAAACATTGAGATGACACTTTCCGCTCTGAATGTTTTCAGTTGTTCTAGAAAACAGATCACACAGTTCACAAATGAGGGAATTAGAAATAAACACCTGCCTCTAAAACAAGCTTGCTGAAAATAATGGTTGGTAACTTTTCTAGTTGTGGTATATAAAGGCCCTGGTCACTAGCTGTTTTGTTATTTGCTTTGATGCCGTAAAAGACTGAGGTGAGCGGCCCAAGTAAGAGGTTGAAAGCCTAGGACCTGGGACTCCTATGTGTCATTTATATAAGAGGGTGAACGATGATAATTACCTAAGGATACAGACTCAGATTCAATAATTTATTAAATTATAAAATGTATAGTGTAGGCTATTTAAAACAAATTGAATAAAAGCATTATAAAAACATAAGAAATATAGGTTAAAAGAGCACTTAATAAAAGAATAAAAGTATTTGACACAGTCCTTACAAGTCTGTTGTGGGAATTTTGGATATTTGTAATTCATAATCATAGTCTTGTCAGGTCAGACGCAGTTCAGTGTCTCCTCTGTTTAACCTTATCATATGACTAGTGCATAGCTTGTTTGTGCTAAATGGATAACATATATAACTGCCTCATGATGGTATAATGCCATATCTGTGCTTTGTACATCCTGTTTCTTGCAGATAACTCATGACTGTTTTTATGGCCTATGTAGACCCTGTTTTAGAGACCTTGTGATGAGAGAAGTTCAGAGGGGGATTGTAATGTCTAAGGCATGTTTTGTTTGGACTAATTGTTTTGTCTGAATCACTCTGGTCTTAAACTTTTTATATCCACATTTAACCCTTTGTCACTCATCTATTCAGTATTGCACTATTCTGTATTATCCTTATTAGTTAACCAAATAAATGTTTATAACTTTACGTTGTTAAATCAGTAAAAAATGCATTGATGTTATTCTGTCACTGACGACTACTTCTTCAGGTTTTAATAAGAAGAAATAAGTCATGTTAATGCAATGTGTGCTTATTAACTGTTTAACTTATATTTTTAATCTCTGATTTGGTCTGATTTTCTTTGTGCCCATCCGGATTTTGTAATTGTTTGCTTAATACGGAATAAGCAATGGCAAAAACCCTGTGTTTATTTCATTTCGGTTTTAAACATTAAGAAATACCCCAGTAACGGAGTCATTAAAAGCTGTGAAACTGAGCTCCTCATGATCAGAAAAAAAACGGGGCAGTTTCTCCAATTTTCGAGTGAGAAACTGAACGCATCATGCTTCAGGACAAATCCTGTAAAAACTAGACTTTTTAAGGGTACATCCACATGATCGGAAACAAGTTTGTTAAAAAGTTTTCCGTCCACACGGACTCGGCTCAAGAAATATTTGCATCCACATGAAACCAGTGAAACCGGCTAAAAACGCTGTAGTACACATGCCAGGCCTGGATGTGGTGCTGTAACTGCAACAGAAATACACCAACAATTGACAAGAAGAGACGCTGTGTAGGCTACGATACAAACACCGGAGAGTTTCTCTCCAAATCTGGAGACTTCCCAAATCCTCATCCATCCTAGTGAGAAATCTGTCCACTGTTTCTGGTGTTAGTGGAGACTTTTGTGCTGTTTTGGACTCTGATGCACCAATCACTTTGCAGTTAGTGTCCTCAATGAGCAGATGATGCTGCTGGGAGCCCCTTCCCCGTCCCAAAGCACTCACAGGCGGGCACTGTCTCGCTACTTTTTGCGACCTTCTTGGCAACTTTATTTATTATTCAGACCATCAGGGAAAAGGGAGAAATCTGTGGTTGGCCTAATTCCATTCCCATGCATGTGGCTCAGAGTCCAGTTCGGTCTAACAGTCTATGGGTACGTGTCTCTCTCTTCTCACAGCAGCACTGTTGTTGTTATATGAGGGGGTTAGTGGTCCAAGGTGGGGAGATGATGTGGGGGGGTCAAATCTTCCCACTCTAGGACCTGGTTACAAAAAATACCATTTTCAGGCTCCAATAATGCCGGCCGGTTGTGTGGATAGTCGGCCAAAACAATACTAAAGTTGTGCGGTAACAGGAAAACACGTCTTCATGTGGACAGGCCCTAAGATTGCAGACCCAAGCTGTCCAGTTAAGTCTACTCTCTTGTTTGAGTCTACTCTTGTCTTATGTAACCTTTGTCTCATGTAGTTTTGTCTTTATCTTTTACATGTAACCAGGCGCCCCAGATCTATAGGGCATAGCCCCGGACCTCTGTGCTGTCAAATAATAATTTCCTCATGTATTCTCTCTTCACAGCTGGGTCTGGTGAGGTGCCTTGAGTTGGTAAACTTTAATGAGCATATCTGGTGACAGCTGGCCATTTGATATCAAACTTTTCCTTTCAATAAAAGTCTGATTATGAAATAGCGTTAAATATAGCTTTGTTAGGTGTAATTGCTCTAATGGGTATCATAGATATTGCCATCTGCTCATTATTTTTCTGTGTTATGTTCATGTTCATGTGTGTCATTTTATGTTATAGCCTATTCAATTCTTTGTATTTATACATATATATATTCCTAGTTAGAAATTAAAAAACAAAAAACAAGCTGTTTCTGTGAATATTTTATTCTAATTGCAAATACTATTTTTGGTCCCTGTTATCAGAACAAGATTGAGATTGAGATTGGTAAAGAAATTGATAAGAGAAGTTGAAGTATTCTTCTAAAATGACAATGTCTCTTACTTTAGAGGGAATTAAATCCTCATCAGAGTTTAATAAAATCCTGTAGATATCACCATGGTGCCTCTTTTAACAAGGAAAAATGAATTAGCCTAATTAATAATTAACGCTTATTTGTGGAGTATCTCTATCTCTTCCTTCAGGATCAATAGAAAGGTAAAGAAAAGAGGGAACTTGGTCTCTGTTTAACATAATCCACCAAAGGGCATTAGAAACTTCATTGAAAATGGAAGGACTGCTTTTATAACTGTTCAAAATACAATTTGGATTCTTGTTTTAAACAAAAGAGTCTACAGCCTACCTAGCATGGGAGCAGAGACAGCAGAGGCCAGTGAATGTATGATGGCATTTGTGGTGGAAATGAATGACTGAGGTGCGAGTGCTGAAGCCCGAGAATGAATCAGCGGGATTGAGAAGTAATGCCTGAAGATTTTGAGTGGTGGTGTTCTCTAGAAGACTGGAGGCAAGCATCTATTTCTTGGATGGAGTTTACCAGAGAAGTGCTGATGTAAGTGCATTTGGTTGAATAGGATGAGCTGAGCTGGCAGAGGTAATCTTTAACTTGGTTTAACGATATAATCCATGAGATTTCCATCTAGTTAATTGTCTTTTAAGTTACTATCGATGAAAGAGTGAGTTAAAACAATGGTCGTGAACAGGGGCAGAGTGGCTATCGGGACGGCCAATAAGCTCAAGTGAACCGACCGACAGCCGTGTGATGTTCATGACGACCCATTGAGTTAAAACTCTTTAGACTCAAGTACGTTCCTGTGGAAAAACTCCAAGAGATCTATAAACCGTACATACAGAGAGTCCAACCACTCATGGTTGCGAGAGTGTCAGACTCACTCTCAATAATCCAGCCTGCGTTCACTACATCACAGCAGGGATCTGCCACAGATCTGCATGGGCCCCAGCATGGAGACACAGGAAATTATAGTGGCTCCATCTGTATATACAGCGCTGTGAAAAAGAATTACATCACTTTACAGGTTTCTGTTTCTGACTTATTCTTACATAGAGGAAAATCAGTCCAGAAATTCAGCCTTTAAAGAAACTCATCCACCTCTGCTCATCTGGTAGCAGAGTGATGGTCTGAGGCTCACTTGATCCATCAGACCCTCAATGACTTACTGCTGTTTATCCAACCACCTGCTCCATACTGTGTCATTTACATCTGAATCTAGTCCCACCCTCAATTACCATCTATTTTAAATTAATTCTTTAATGCAATAAAGTTTGGAAAACGTGACGTGGGGAAAATACTTTTTTACAGCACTGTAGCCAGCTAGAGCCCCGAATCACAGTATGTAATCTCAGAGGCCTTTCCAGGCCCACAAGTTTGCAAAGAAAGCAGGACTGCAGTTCTCAAGGAATTGTTGCTATATGTAATAACTCAGATCTAAATCAGGAAAAAATCTAAAATACTAGTACACTGTATAAAGGGACGGGCTTAGGACAGAGAGGGTCCAACTACATAGGGAGTGGTGTATTTTTTTTCCAGTTTTGTTTGTTTTTGTTTTGCCTTTTCCAGATAATGGCACAACCTTTTCCTTGGTTGAAATTTGTTGAAACGACTTACTATATACTATATACTATAAAAATACTCATTCAAGACAGAATATGTGATAAGACAGTAAACGGTGTGATGGACATTTTTAGGAAACCTAGAGAGATGAGCAATAAAACAGTAAAGAAGAGATTTGTTGCTGTTTTTAGAGAATATTGAAGAGCTGAACCAGGACTCTAATACAATCTTAACAGTCTAAGCTGTTTCTCTCTAGGTCAATGCCAAAATGCAGTGTGATTCTGATTTCAAACTTTGCTCCAGTCTGTTAAAACACAGACGCAGACGACTTGTCTCCCTTCAAAGCTTAAATGGGCTCATTGACAGTAGAGATGGGCCCGTGTGACCGTGTGGTTACCACACAAGCATAACTGATTTATTATTAGTCTCTGAACAGCAGCCACTAGTCTTTTTTATCTTTTCTCATTTCTCCTTTCTTTTTTCTCTTCACTCACTCACTCACTCGTGCGTGCCTGCTTCAGCCAGGTGTCCAGGATGTGCCTTTTGTACACGATGCATTTACTTATTTATTTGTTGGTTAATGGCTTGATTCATTGATCAAACATATATTCCTGCAGGAAATCCAATGGAATCGCGGTATGTCTAAATATTTTCAGTGGTGTGCAAGCTTTCATAAGGGCTCATTAAATCAGTTTTTACAACTTTACGTACTAATTTTTTTGATGAAGGTCCACAGTTGATGTTATAAAGCTTGGTTGAATTGCTCACAGCACAAAGCAATCTATGACAATGGTCATAACAAAGCAACACAGAGTGTCCTAATAAAACTGTTATTCCAAATGCAGCCTTCTCCTTAGACAGAGCCACTGCATCGTTAACAGCTCTCAGTATTCACAATCCAGAAGGCTCAAGGGTGTGGCCCTTGATTTGGGAACAGCTAAGGACATAAACAGCTGCTTAGGGCCCGGATGTTTGTGTCAGCTGTCTAAGTGCCAGTTGTCATCTTTAGCATTAAGTATCAGAAGTGGCATTTGTATATGGCCCGAGAGGTAGTACTTCCAGAGAGGTCCTTCCCAAAACCAGTCCCTTCACTTCACATAATCACTCCAGATGAAGACACACTCACAGCTGGGCATCAGAAGTAAAGAAGAAGAAAACGATCTAATCTGGCAATACAGCCTTGCTTCTACAGTCTTGCGTCTAATATATCTGCGTGTATCTCAATTCATGAAATATGAAGTAATAAGGTATTCGACCTGCCAGAGGACATGAACTGAAGCCCCCAAGCACACAAACACACACACACACATTCCAATCACAATACAACACTGATTGCAGTTAAATTGACTGTTTGTCCATATAAACCAGCTAAGCAAACTCAACTATCCACATTTTAAATATCATCACTCTCTCTGCAGAACTTACACAGCAATATATTCAACTGTTACAAAATATATGTTCACATGCTATAATAGGCTAATAACCACTTTGCCTGTAGTACAGTAGTTGCTTTTTATTGGTGTTTATATATTTATCTAACATGGTGTTTGTATCTGTGTAATTCAGTTTCAGTTGGCTCACTTGACGATGTTGGTGAGCTGAATGCAATATTACAGATTTCGCCTTGTCACAGAATCATGGAATATTATGTAAGCATTTCATTAGCAAAAATGCCATATGTGTGTATGTATATATAACTGTATATAGAGCTCATGCTGTGAAACCGAGCAAATAAAAGCTGCCACGGAAAAAGACAAAACACATGACAAACAATGAGACAGTAAAAGTGTCAGTAATTTAACCAGTAAAAGTAGAGCACATGTAAATGGAAGAAGAGGAATAAACACAATAAGACTACAACTAGATGATGACGCAGGACAATTAGGGAGACTTCTATTAAAGCAGTTTAAAACTTTCCTCTTTGATAAAGCTTATAATTAGGGCTGACTAGCCCTTAGCCATGCTGCTATAGGCCTAGTCTGCTGGAGGACTTCCTGCTTCTATCCTCTCTGTCTGTATCATTCATGTCCCATTAATGCATGTTTCTATTTCACTTCCCGTGAGTTGTTTGTGCTTTGTTGTCTCGGAGGTCTCTGCTGATCGTGATATTATCATTTGTTTTATAAATTATAATATGCATAGCCATAAAAACATTATCAGTTGTATTTCTTCTAGTATCTCAGCTGTTATTACTATTACGCATATCATACAATCATATTTACCATTATTATTCATGTTTCTATCACCTTAACTTGCAATTGTTTCTACTATTCATATCACTCTGCTATATAAACTGCCATAACTGGTTAGTTATATTCACATTACTATAGATATTATTATAGTTAAGGTTCATTTTGTGGTTGCTTGCATCCCTGGGTTTGACTGTCTGCCTGCCTGTCTTTGAGTCTGACTGTATATAAATATTATTAGTAGTATTATTAAAGATAGTGCGACTTGTTGCTGATCATTGGGGAATTGTCTCTGTAAATCATGAATAGGTTATAGACTGTGGTCATGACCTTCTCTATATGTAAAATGTCTTGAGAACTTTTGTTCTGATTTGGCACAATAAATACAATTGAATCAAATTGAATTGAAAAGTTGTAAAAGCTGAACTGTAGTACATTGTTTTTTTGGGTCTGCCTGAATGTATTTGTGCTCCTATCTTCCAGGTAGTAGTGGTAGTGGATAAAACTCTGCCTAGATTCACGACTAAAATGGTGTTTGAGACCAACATATCTGCCTGAATCTAATGTAATTTTAAGTCAACACTGATGTGTATCCATACCAACATACTGGTTTTAAAGAGAAACCAGGATTTTCCACCAGCTTTGTGTCATTGCAGTGTGGGCAGTTTGTGTCCTTTCATGCCAGCCTTGAGCTCGGTCTGGTGATATTGAGAAGATATGACATCTATGTAAAACACATATATGAACACTTATATGTGCAGACAATTACTGTACTTCATAACTAATCATGCCTCCCCAACCAAAATCCTCAATTTAACAAAAAAACACAGATTTTGTAGGATGTAATGCACGGTTATCAGCTTACATGATTTGATTTGTCAACACATTTTCAGCCATCTTCATTAATGCTCATGTAACCCGTGCTAATGACTTACGGGGCTCTCACAGTGGAGTGGAGCCAGTTCTCTGGTGAAATGCACTGCTTAAATTTACAAAGTGAGCAATAATGGATGAGTAGTTTTCACTGGGTGATTAGGCTAATGTGCTTTTAATTGGCAGTAAGGAGCTTCTTTTGTAAAGGTATGCAGAATTAGTGCAATAGAGTAGACAGGAGGTGTTGAGACCAATGCTTTTCAAACAAAATAATGAAAAGATGACATGCAAAGGCTGCAGGTGGACTGGAAGCCATTATTTTTTAATGTTTCTTTTATCAGGCAGATTCTCTCAGCACCCTCTATATTACCTGAAAATGTCCTTGATATCTCCTTTTATTAATGTGTACACCATACATTACCTTTCCCCCCTCTTTCTCTACTGATCCCATCTTGACTCTATACAGTTTTGATTAAATGTGAGTGGCACCAGTTTAATATGCACTTTACCAAATCAGATAGCCTGATCTGATTTGCTCAGAAACTGTAAGTGAAACTGCAGCTGACGCAATTTCAACATGATTAAACAAGTTCAAAACTGTTGCCCAAGCAAACCCAGCAGGAAAAATGCTTCTGACATAATCAGCTAAACAATAGAAAACTACTATGATAGTGCCACCTTGCATTCCACTTTGCATTCTACAGGAGATAAAGGGACAGTAAAGTGCTTTAAGCGTTGCATTTGAATTGAGTTTGGAGACAGACAAGAGACACACACAGCATTCAAAGTCGGCCCCTCCTCTCCTCTCCAGTTCATGCTCAACAGTCAGAGAGAGAGAGAGTGTGTGAAGAGAGCGAGCTCCATTCACTGGGGACAAGTGAGGAATAAAACAGTTTTTTATGATTGTTTCACAGCGGTTACATTTAAAGCAAAAATAAACACACACACGTACCTCTGCAGAGTCCTGCTAGAAGGTTCTGCATTATGGTTGAATTATGAGTGAAGTTGATAGTGTGTGGCACACTACCTTGTGCCCTGTGCTTCAGTATCTGATGCTGGGGTGGGGGGGGGGGCATCACAAAGCAGTGGTTGGGACTGAGAAGGCTGGGGTAAAATTGATGGGGGGGGGGGGGGGGGTCATCTGCCGCTATTCTTCATCTCCCCAATGGAGTGAAAGGTTCACTAAATGTTTGTCAAATGATTCATGTGTATCATTTATTCACTGAGTCCATGGCCACGTCTCTTAAAAAGACGTAAGACAGGACAAGAAACACCAGCGGTCAGATGATCAGTCAGGTTGGACAAACTTCTTGAACTTAAATCTAAAGCATGGGATGTGGCCACTTGTGGTAGATGTGATAAAAAAGGAAAGCATCTTTGATAACAATAATTAACCAATCATCAACTGTTAATGATATTTATTAATAGTCAGGATGTCAGGATTCCATCCTGGCAGCCCTTCTCTCCCCTTTTGTTCCTGTTTTTTGTCTCCCTCTGTCTGTTTTTCCCTGTATGTGTCTCCCCTCTCTGTGTTTGTCTGTTGTAAGCTGGAGGCGTGGTTTTCCGGGCAGGCTGATCCAGGTGGAACTCATTGGCACTAACCACCTTCCTTCCAGTATATTTAGATGGACCTGAGACTCATTTATCGCCAGATCATTTCATCAGCAGAGCGGTAGCGAGGTGTGAACCTTGGCTTCTCATGTACTCTGTTTTTCCTAAAGTTCTCCGTGAACTTGTGCATAATTGCTCCTGTGCTTCTTTGCTTCAGTCACCCGTTATCCTGTAGACCTGTCTGCCTGCCTGCCTGCCTGCCTGCCTCCCACCCGCTTGTGCTCTCCCTGTGGCCATCTCGCAATTGTTTGCAACCTGAAGGACGCCATTACCACATGGAGAGATGCCCCATCTGGAATTGAGAATATTCACCGAAACTGGACACGTTCAGGAGAGCACTACACCCCTCACTAAGCCCCCACACCTTTTCCCCTTGTGCACCGTGCACTTTGTATATAGTATTTCACTTATTAAAGGTCTTAAACCTGACTCTGTGTTTCGTGTCTGCATTTCGTGACACAGGAGGACTAATGACTGGTGAAGACCAGTAACAAGGAAAACAAATTTGCACATTTAGATTTAAAAAAACATCAGGCGACATCACCTAATGTGTCATCTTCAATTTTGTGGAGGCATTTTTGAGTCAAAGGTTAAACAGCACAAATATGATGGGTTGTATAAGGACCATGTCCGTCCCTTTAACTTCAATAGAACTGGCACCATAGCGACATTGTAATGAGTAATGACTGTTTCTTCTTTTAGAGTTTCCTTGCATCATGTGACTGGTAATCGTCACAGCCCTAAGTACAATCTTATCACAACTCATATAAATGATGGACAGCATAATATCAAAGTTCTTATAAAGAGGAATTATCCGTTAGGGAGCACAAATTACAAAATTGGAGGCTCTAAAGGTGTGTAATGTCTTCATTTTCAGAGATTTAGATTCATAATTATGGAGAGAGAGGATCACATGAGAAATCTCATGAGCTGGATCCATAACTCATCCACCACTGAGCTGCCTGACGTCCCTGTGCTGATCAAATGGCCAAACTGGGTGATTAGGCTAATGGGACTTTAATTGGCAGAGGGGAGCTGCTACTGTTAAGGTATGCAGATTTGAAAAGCAAAGGCAGAGAAGAGGAACCACATACATCAGACATCGATATTTCCTGGAGAACTGAGATCGTTCTTAGGACAGGCTGTCAGAGTGAAGAGGGAGCTGGACTTTAAGGTAAACTGTGGAGACACTGTGACTTTGGAGTCTTAATTAATTTGTTACATCTAACTCAAACATCAAGCAAAATTAATTACAAACAACAACTGGATGACTCTGTGTCCAATTTGCCAGTTTTTTTTTAACCACCAAGAATCAAATTTGTGGTGGAAACGCAGTTAATGTTCACATATTTGTCTTTTTTGAATTTTTTACTCATTACATTGTGGGCTGCGTTGATAAAAAAAAAAAAAAGACATAAGAATGATCAATCAAAATCAAAATCAGTCACTCATGGAGGTCTGGATTCAGAGTCAACTCCTGGACAGTCTGTGGTGCGACGTGGCATCGCTGGATGGAACGAGACATGATGATGTCCCAGAGGTGCTCGATTGGATTCAGGTCTGGGGAACAGGCAGGCAACATGGGTTTGAGCATTATCATGCATCAGAAGGAACCCAGAGCCTACTGCACCAGCATATGGTCTGACAATGGGTCTAAGGATCTCATCCTGGTACCTAATGTCAGTCAGTGCCTCTGGCTAGCACATGGAGGTCTGTGTGTCCCTCCAATTATGCCGCCTCAGACCATCACTGACCCAACGCCAAACCGCTCATGCTGGATGATGTTACAGGCAGCAGAACGTTCTCCACGGCGTCTCCAGACTCTGTCACGTCCGTCATATGTGATCAATGTGAACCTGCTTTCATCCATGAAGAGCACAGGGCTCCAATGGTGAATCTTCCGATCCCGGTATTATCTGGCAAATGCTAATGCAGGTTGTACGGTGTTGGGCTGTGAGCACAGGCCCCACTTGTGGATGTCGTGTCCTCATACAACCCTCATTAAGTCTGCATCTGACTGTTTGAGCAGATACATGAACATTAGTGGCCTGCTGGAGGTCATTCTGTAGGGCTCTGGCAGTGTTCCTCCTGTTCCTCCTTGCACAAAGGAGCAGATAGTGGTCCTGCTGCTGGGTCGTTGTCCTCCGCCATCCCTCTCCATGTGTCCTGATGTACTGGCCTGTCTCCTTGTATCTCCTCCATGCTCTTGACACTGTTCTGGGAGACACAGCAAACCTTCTTGCCACAGCATGCATTGATGTACCATCCTGGATGAGCTGCACTACCTGAGCAACTTCTGTGGGTTCCAGACACCGCATCATGCTACTTGTAGTGGTGAGGGCACTTGCAAAATGCAAATGTGACCAAAAATCAGCCAGAAAAGATGCGTTAAGGGAAATGGTCTGTGGCCACCACCTAAAGAACCAGTTGTGTCATTTCCACATGTTCCAATTGCACAACAGCAGGTTAAATTGATTCACAATCAGCGTTGCTTCCTAGCTGTACAGGTGGATATCCCAGAGGTGTGGTTGACTTTGAATTGCATTGTTATAATAACTTAATTTTTTTTGAGCAGTGTATAATAACACAAGCAAGGAAAAATACATAAACAGTTTAAGAAATTAATTTGAAGATATCAGAATCATCAGAATCAGAATCAGAATCAGAATCAGAATACTTTATTGATCCCCGGGGGGAAATTCTTTTGTTCGAATGCTCCGTGCACAGTAGAAACAAGCCATAAAGATGAATAAGTAGAAATAAAATAAAGTAAGGATTCAAATAAAATACAATTAAGATAAATCTAAAGTAGCTAATAAATAGCCAATAAAATACAGTACAAATAAATAATAAACAATCAAGTAAACAATCTGAGGTGAGTGTGAAAATACAATCTGAGATATACACACTGTACAATTAGGTTGTTATGGCAAATGAAATGAAATGAGAACAGATATTTATATTTTGTTTTGTTTTGTTTTGAAGTAGTCAAGAGTCCGGTAATTAAAGAGATGAGATGTACAGTTTAATGGCCACAGGTAAGAATGACCTCCTGTGGCGCTCAGTGGTGCATTTAGGAGCAATCAGTCTCTGGCTGAAGGTGCTCCTCAGTTCAGCCAGAGTGTTGTGGAGAGGGTGAGAGCCATGCTGCAGTATCGCCCGCACCTTCAACAGCATCCTCCTGTCTGACACTGCAGCCAAGGTGTCCAGCTCCACCCCCACAATGTCACTGGCCTTTCTGATCAGTTTATTGAGTCTGTTGGCATCTGCAACCTTCAGTCTGCTGCCCCAGCACACTACAGCAAACATAAAAGCACTAGCCACCACAGACTCATAAAACATCCTCAGCATGGTCCGACAGATGTTGAAGGAGCGGAGCCTCCTCAGAAAATAGAGGCGGCTCTGTCCCTTCTTGTAAAGGACTTCAGTGTTCTTAGTCCAGTCCAGTTTATTGTCAATGAACACCCCCAGATATTTGTAGTGTTCTACAATGTCCACGTTATGCCCCCGGATGGAAACTGGGGTCACTGGTGTCTTTGTCCTCCTCAGATCCACCACCAGCTCTTTGGTTTTTGCTGTGTTGAGCTGCAGGTGGTTCAGCTCACACCATGTGACAAAGTTGTCAACCACAGCCCTGTATACAGCCTCCTCACCCTTACTGATACATCCCACTACAGCAGAGTCATCAGAAAACTTCTGAAGATGGCAAGACTCTGTCTGGTAGCTGAAGTCCGTGGTGTAAAGGGTGAAGAGGAAAGGAGAGAGAACAGTCCCTTGTGGTGCGCCAGTGCTGCTAACCACTGTATCTGACACACAGTGACGCAGGCGCACGTACTGTGGTCGACCAGTGAGGTAGTCCACAATCCAGGAAACAAGGGGGGGATCCACCAGCATCGCCGTCATCTTGTCACCCAGTAGAGCAGGCCTGATGGTGTTGAATGCGCTGGAGAAGTCAAAGAAAGTGACCCTCACAGTGCTCCTCGGCTTGTCCAGGTGGGTGTAGGCACGGTTTAGCAGGTAGATGATGGCATCCTCAACTCCAATCCGGGGCTGATAGGCGAACTGCAGGGGGTCCAGGTGTGGCCTGACCATAGGCCTGAGCTGCTCCAGGACGAGTCTCTCCAGGGTCTTCATGATATGAGACGTCAGTGCCACCGGTCGGTAGTCTGAGAGACCGCTGGGCTGCGGCGTGTTTGGCACTGGAACGAGGCAGGACGTCTTCCATATCACAGGGACCCTCTGGAGGCTCAGGCTCATCTCGAAGACGCGGTGTAGAACTCCACATAGCTGTTCGGCGCAGGCTCTGAGAACCCGTGGACTGACACCATCAGGGCCTGCAGCCTTACCGGCGTGGAGTTTGCTCAGTTGCTCAGTATGAAGTGCTCTTTTATTTTGTGCTCTTTTATTTTGTTTCCCATAATAAAGCACAGAGCTGATAGCATTGCACTGTAGAAATAACCTGTTGATCACAATGCTCAGAGGCCCAAAGCAATAATAAGATAAACATCAGCTGACACAGAGGGTACAAGACAAACAGGGGGTGGAGATGAGGGAACAGAGAGGAGAAAAAGGCATTGAAATGTACTGTGGAGTTCAGCTTCTGTTGGTTTTTAAAGACTGTGTATTTCCAAATAAAGCTTGTGGTAGCTAATTTGTGTATTGATGTTCAGTATCTTTAAATGAAAAAAATATATTACAGGTACTTACAGTGATAGTGGAAAGTAGACCTTAAATGTAAAACTGTACATCCATTGACGGTCTTAAAGACCTTTTAATATAAATTTACATTGAAGTTTAAGAAAAAACAAAAAATTTAATTTTCTCCTTATCTGTCCCTTAAAAAGACTAATAAGATATTAATTAAGAATGTGTGGCCTTTTTTGTCTTAAAACCATAAATGTGCACCAGGGTTTTGTACCAGGAAAGTGGAAGTTAAATGGCACCACTAAAACTTGTGTTAGGTCTCATGCAATATATATTTTAAAGGGATAGTTCGGCTTCTTTGAAGTGGCATTGTATTGCAGTTACTTTTCAATTTTTCTATTTACTCTGCAGGGTAAAGCTTATTTTTACTGTGCATATGACACTAAACGCTTTGACTTAGGCCTGACTATTGGATTTTGAAGGCACTACATGGCTCAGCTCGCCAAAATATTTGTGTGTCTGTCTGTGTTTACCACATGTATCCCGTGGATGTCTGCACATAATAAACATGCACTTATCTATGCCTGTGTTTTTGTGTGACCAACATCTGTCTGGGCATCAAAAATCATGAGCTTTGTGTGTTTGTGTTTGTGTTTGTGTTTGTGTTTGTGTTTTTTTGCGTATGTGTGTGCTACATGTCAGTTGTATAGATGTTTCATGGTTGTCCATCCATGTATGTATATATATATAAGTGTATTTCCCCAAATCAGGAAGTCACACCTTTTGTTTTACTACTTCATATGTATATATAGGATATATGGAGGCAGGCTGATGCGGTGGTTGGGGAACATGAGGAGAGACAACTGCACCCCATCAAACA
This sequence comes from Echiichthys vipera, assembly GCF_963691815.1. Lineage (NCBI taxonomy): Eukaryota > Metazoa > Chordata > Actinopteri > Perciformes > Trachinidae > Echiichthys > Echiichthys vipera. The sequence continues at coordinate 28,221,407 of NC_139831.1, forward strand.
GGTCACATCACGTCTCTGCCAGTGGTGGCTGGTGGAATTTATTTCAAGGGGGCTTTGTCAAAAATTAAGCAGACTTCTCTGAGAAAAATATAACCTGTTCTGGCAAGAAACAATGAGAAGACACAGTTCATATTGTCCCTATTCGGTTCCTAACAATGACCTCAAAAACATAATTTTAAGGTAATGATTGACACGTTGTTGTTTCTGAACTGAACATAGCTAAAGATACCTTGTTTTCTTTTAGATGTTTCCAAATGTAATTTTGCAAATAATTATAATGAATTTTCAATGACGGATCTCCTTTTTTATGTATTTATTTATTTTCATGGTGCTTTAGGTCATTTGCTCCAGTATTTATCCAGGCTTGATCTGTTCATTTGATTTGGAAAAGGAGGAAAGTAAAGCAGGGTACTTCCTGAGCATCACAACAGACAGACAGCTGTGAAGTTTTTACAAACCTCTTATTAAACCATCCATTGTATTCTTATCCTCTCTAACTGGTTTTCTGGTCACCTGTAACATCGAGCTGAAGCTGTCCAAGTTGTTTAACAAGTTTATCTGACAGTGAACTTCTCTTAAACAGATTTACAGTGCTCTCAAGTATCACACATTGAGCATGAAAGACACTCTTTTCGGTCTTTGGTTATGCACTCACACATTGTATTATTACACGGAAAAACTATTTTGCGAAAATGTCTGTGACTGTGGCAGAGCAGCGCCACTCTCAACCTTGGAACCGGAAGGAATCAAGCACATCTCTACGGGAGATCTCAGTAGAGCCTGCCACTTACCAACCAATGAAAAAAAAGAAAAGGGGTACACAATAGCCAATCAGAAAATAGCACTATTGTATCTGGGTAAGATTTAACACAACAACCAATGAAAAAAAAGTTGTTATAGCTATAGCTAGAATTATTCACAATGTATTGATGCACCGTTTTACATTAAAAAGACATATAAAAGCAACTATTACTCACTTTGGTGGCATTGTGTGGGTGCACATGCCATAGTGACTGTCACACTGTTTTTATTCCTGAAAGATTGAAAAGATGAATTCCAGTGGCTTATTAGTTAGATATTTCTATACTTATACTTATACTTATACTTATACTTATACTTATACTTATACAGTGTCCACAGGGACCCCCTGGATAAAGATGGGGGTCACAGGTATTTTCACGCTCCTCAGATCCACTACGAGCTCCTTTGTTTTAGTCACGTTGAGCTGCAGGTGATTCAGCTCACTCTAAGTGACAAAGTTGCCCACAATAGTCCTGTATTCACTTTCATCCCCCTTTTCAATGCAGCCAACTATTGCTGAGTCATCAGAAAACTTCTGAAGGTGGCAGGGCCCCCAGTGTTACTGAGAACCCTGTCAGGCACACAGTTCTGTAGGCGTACATACTGTGGTCTGCCCATCAGGTAATCCACAATCCAGGACAAGATGGACACACACACACACACACACACACACACAACACACACACACACACACACACACACACACACACACACACACACACACACACACACACACACACACACACACACACACACACACACACACACAACACATAAAAGCTTTAAACATCTAGAGGTCCTATATCCGTTAAGTCCTGGTGGAGGGAATGGGTTGGGCCAGTTGTGGGCCTGTGTGGGCTGGCGGTGCAGTCAGAATTGATTTTTGTGTCCCACTCCGCACCTGTACACATCCAATGTAACGAGATGGGGAATATGACTTGAAAAACATGTCCTGAATTTTTATTTTCAGTCAAAAGATTTCCCTGCAGTGGTATTGCTTTTGTGTACAGTAGTTTTGGGTACCGGTAATTAGAAGTATGGCGTTGGGAAAAAAAAAAAAAAAATTCTTGGATGCAGAAAAACAGCCAGGGAGGGAGAAAGGAAAGGAAGAAGGCACACGATTAGGCAGGAAAGACAATGAGAGCCAGGATGAGATGTATGACAAGCCAAACCAGCAACTTCCAAATAAGACAATCGGGTTTTGGAAGAAGTGGTTCAGGGACTATCCATGTATTCATGAAAATCCATTATTTTTCATATTTTGTTTTCATTGCATGTAAGCTTTCAAACAACAGAGCAGCACTCTTGCCAAACATATGGATCCAGCTTTTGTCTCAACTGGGTTTCAAAATTGGAAAAGAGCCATTGACAAATTTTCAACTCACGAGCTGAATCAAGCTCATAAAGTGGCAATAACAAAATGCAACCACCAAAAAAGCATTTAAACACAGCTATCCACAGCGAAGGAGCAGCAGCAGAGGGAGGCTAGATCATGCCTGGTCAAAATTATCAAGTCAATTTGTTTTCTTGCCGGCCAATGTCTAGTTCTACATCTGCGTGGCCATGGTAATGATGAAGGGAATCTCAGGCAACTTCTGAAACTGTGAACAGAGGATGAAAATGTGCTCAATGCCTGGCTAAGTAAACCAACCAACAATTACACCAGTGCTGAAATTCAAGATGATATTCTGAATCCATCGTTAAGGGAATTGCAAATACTGTTCAGGGTTTGCCCAAACTGCAGTACTTCATTATAATTGATGGAACCCAGGATGTCTCAGGGGTTGAAGAAGAGACCATATGTATCCGTTATGTTGATTGTGATCTTGACCCACATCAGGACTTTATAGGTCTATATGAGGTGTCTACAACAACAGGTATGGATTTGGCTTGTGTGAAGACTTATGTTTTCTTGCGGTTAAACTTGCCCTGTCTTGCCTTCGAGGGCAGTCTTTTGATGGAGTCGCAGACACGTACGGCCAAAACAAAGGAGTTCAGGCAGTCCTCAAATGGAAGAAACTGCTTGCTTTGTATGTCCACTGTGGTCCTCAATGTGTCAATCGTGTGATGCAAACAGCCTGTGGCTCATCCCCTGTTGTGTCCGATGCACTGAATTTGGCACTCTTTATCACCAGTCTGGGCAATACAAGACCATGCCTTACACGATGGCTTCAGAGGATGGGGCCTGTCCAGGCAGTCATAGGACAGTTTGAAGAGGTATTGCTTAGTTTGGAGGAAATGGCTGCATCAGGCTCCTCTGATACCTTTGGAATCGCAAAAAGGACTTCTGGAGTGCTTTCAGAAGGGTCAGACTTTGCTTTGTCTTCTTCTTGCCTCTGATTATTCCCACAAGTAACTAGGGCTCAACTAACCCCTTTAGAGCAAGACTGGAAGTGTCACAGGGATTCTTGCAGCAGTTGACTGCATGAAAAAAACAATTAAGGTGAAAAGGTCTGATCACTTAGCTCAGCACTGAGACCATCCAGATACCCCATGTCCTTAGCGCTACACAGGAAATGCAGCAGTGTTCACACAAGCGTCCACCAGAATATATATATGAGAGGCTGTTGATGTACAGTTGACCAAGCGGTTTGACAAAGGAAAGGTGTAAGAAGGTTTTCAGTGCCTTAAGAAGACCTATGACGTGGTATCTTTCCATCATGAGTCAGCATCGTCTGAACAGTGTAGTTTGCCAGCTCGTTATCTCTGCAGATGATAGTAGAAGGAATGTCTTTGGGCCCTCCATTTAGTCTCAAATCAATGAAATGACTTGAAAACGCATTTCGACCTACAGTATATTAAACTGATTACAGTTGAAAGTGGACCTATTATGCTTTTCCTTATTTTCTGTCACATATATATTGTTATAAGGTCGGATGGACACACTCATAAGTTTCAAATAATGAGGTAAACGTGTGTTAAGTATTACCACTCATGATGCAGACTGCTGTTAACGCCTCCTTTCAGACAGTTTTTTCTTTTTTCTGAAAAAAAGGTCATCTGCTCCTGGCACGGCACATTTTGCAATTTTTTCTCGAATTTCAGATCTGCTGCAACATGTCCAGTTGTGTTGTGTTTGGTTTAAAATAATTTATTTGTGACTTTTGATAGCAGAAAATCTGACTACACACTCAGTTGCCGTCAGTCTTTGGCTGAGCTGAGTTCGATGCTATAGCAATATACGTACTTTGTAACTACACCGTTTGAGACCACAACACGGTATTACTGCGCCATCTAGTGTTTGGAGCAACATAAATTTAGCAACATTAGGCTGGATGACGCTGTAGATTAACTGCTTGGCTGAGTAAGGACTATTGTTCAGAACAACTAAGTAGACTTTTGTTGCTATGTTAATTTTTTGGAAACCTTGCCAAGTACTGTATATGGTAACCTTTTTAGGCTATGAAATCAATTAAAATGTACCAGAATACAGGAAATGGGATCTACAAAAACATTATTTTTTTGCTTCCAGCATCCAGGGGCAGCCTTTTTTTAGGCCCACCTGAAAAAATCCAGTTTAATTGTATGCTATATTTAGAATGTTTTCACCACTTTACTGTGCTGTCCCTCAACAGACTAAGTAAGGAGCATGGACTGCTAGCTGGACAGGTGCTAGTTGCCTTCCAGCCAAGCCTTCTATTCAGTTAAAATCTCAATCTTGAACAACATTTGAAGACATTTTGTGACTGAAAGCCAAAATCCATTGGAGAGCTGATTTCTTCTTTTTTTTTTTGCACAAGAACAGGTCTTCTCTCCATCACAACTTTCTTACTGTCCTCCTTCCCTTGCAGTTGCTAAGTCTTGACAATAAATTAATTCCTTTCCTCCTTCCCTTTGGGCCCTGCTAGCTGGAAATGTTTTCATTGTAGGTTTTACCTCACAGGACTCTCTGAGAGCAATTACTCAGACTTTGTAGCTGCATCCTAGATCAGCTTTTAGAGAGAGAGTGTGAGTGTGAGTGTGAGTGTTAGTGTGAGTGTGTGTGTGTGTGTGTGTGTGTGTGTGTGTGTGTGTGTGTGTGTGTGTGTGTGTGTGTGTGTGTGTGTGTGTGTGTGTGTGTGTGTGTGTGTGTGTTGGTCAGAGCTCCTGCATGGTCAGCAATCTAAATCGCAACCTTCCACCCATCCATCCATCACATGATATAGTATTTAGAGACACTGCCGCTTTCAGAACTGAAATGAAAAGAAAGAGCCCTTATTAACTCTCAAATGCTTCGTATGGAGGTAGTCAGGTTTATCAAGTAACATACATTTAGTAAAGCAGTTAGTCCTCAAGGCATCAAAACACTTAAATCTTCAAATATTTGAGTGCTGTGTCTTATTTTACTTTGCCAAGGTTTTATGGTGTCAATTCTTTCCTGTGCGACCTGAGGGAAAGACACCAAATCAACTGTGGTCCTAGGCCAAATTCAGACTGTTCGGCTTCATCGCTCATTTAAATGGAGCCAGTCCAGTAGTGAAACAGGGGTGCCAACACAGGGTAATTTTTACCAGTGCTGTCTCAGTGCTATGATTCATTCTAAATCCTGACTGGAAGTCCTCAAATAACTCATTATTATGTGAAAAGTCACACAGCTGATTGGCAACTAATTTCTCGAGGATCTTAGAGAGAAAAGGAGGGTTAGATTAAGGTCTATATTTCCAATTACCTAAGTTTATTGTTTGGTTTTAAATCGAAGTTAATGTTGGTAATTAAAATCTTACGTTGAGGGCAATGAGGCAACCTCCAATTATGTTCATTCATTTTCTATGAAAAGAAAATCATCCAAATAAAGGCAAAATCTGAATCTAAAACAAAAGTAAATCTTGTAGTAGTCCACAATCAGCTTCTTTGTTTGTAATCAGGCCATTGACTGTTGTGTTGTCAACAAACTTAATGATCCCCTGTTAAGTATACAGTATTACAGGTACATTGTGAAACAGATTTGATATAATGGGTGAAGAATAGATCATTCTGGAACATTATTAAACATGTCATTAATCTGCAGCAGGAAACATGTAGGATGTCACAAGACCCATCTATTCAATTTCTTCCCCCAACAAAATGCCTTTAAGGAAAAGCCAATATGACAATTCAAAAAAATCAAATCAGCACATCTACACGTTTTCCCTTTCAGAATCATTTCCACAACGATAGCCATGACATTTAAGTAGAGCTTATGAGTACCTTCAGGTTGAAGCACTGATCTGATCTGTGCAGACACCTGTAACAGCCTCGGTGTCTGACCTTGATTTCCACCCGGGCAGTGATCCTTCACATCAAGCACTTGCTTTAAGGGAAATAAAACTGGAAATGAAAGTGGGTTGGTAAAGGAACAGAGAAGGAAATGTCTCAGGTATTTTGTCATGAGCTGAACTGTCATGAGCTGAACTGTCTGAGCTGTCGCATCATAGATTTCCTAACTTGAAATGAGATGAGGAGCCAAATAATGGCAAAGACTTCAGTATTTAAGAGTGCCTATTGGTTTGGTGACTAGGCTTACTAAAACCCATGTTCTATGTATTATTGTGTTAAAACAATTTAAAACAAAAGAAGGTTACTTATGATCTACATGTTAAGAAGTACTTAAAGACATATTTTTTTGAAGGCGGTTGCCACCTTGAAAACAATGGGATGATGGTAACTGTCTTTTCACTCCCTTCTCGATGAGATGTAATGTGTTAGTAAAATAAAAATTAGCTTAATTAGCAGGTGCATGTGTCTCAGCGATTTTTTATCCCAATGGAAACAAAAATAAAAACAACATAAACAGCCATAGATTACAGCTTGCAGAAATAAGGTTTGATACAAGGAGGATTTCTAGGATTTGAGGATCTCTGTAGGGGGGTCCCGGGGAATACTCCCCAAGTACAATTCAAATGTGTACCTAAACACTGTTGTTTTCCATTTAATTATAATTGTGATGTTGAAGTTGTGATGTATACTGATGTTGACATATTAGTAGTTGTAAGTGATTAGTATTTCAATTGAGTAGGAACAGGATACTAATTGCTGTCATGACAAAAGTTAGAAAATCAGTTACTTATATTTATGTTAAAGTCCCAGTTGGCTACAGTTTTTACTCTATCTTGTCTCATTGTAACTAATTATCTGCTTATGTAATATGTTATTTAATTACCTAGTTATCTACTGTGACTACATCTGACGTGGGTTGTTGGGAGGGATAGTGGGATTCATGTTGGGGTTTTTCTTCTTCTTTTTCACTTTAAAGCAGACACTCTTATGCAGTATGCAACTGTTGTACTTTTTTTTTTGCCTGTCTGCAAAATTTGAAAAAAGAAATTAGGGCTGCGTGAGAACTGACTATCATGGACAGTTCGTGCACACACCACAGATCCCCCACCCCGCTCGTGCATTTTACAAGATCACAGGCACACGCCTCAAGCTAGGTAGGCCTATACGCTAAATGACATTAGCAGTTGCTTTCTATGAGTAAGTTAGCTAGCCTACCTCCATGTAGCATGTACTCCATGCTGTTTATCAATGAGAAAAGACATGGGCACGTTCTCAGGAATCTGGTGCATGCGCACTGACGAGCACTTGATTGGAGGGAGCGGAGGAGCTCAGTGGTAAAGGGGGAGGGGTGTTAGAGTTGTAAACCTTCGAAATTTGACTGAGTCTGCCAGACTTGCTGACTGCAGCTTTAATAGTGGTGGAATGTACATACACTCAGGTAAGTTGTACTTAGGTATTTTTAAACAACATATATCAAAGTACTTCTTCCATCACTGGTAACAAATGTTGTGTTATTACTTCCCAATGCTTGGGGCCAGTAAACTGATGATGGTGACAGCACGTGATGGATTCAAAGTGTACACAAAATGCACATTGAAAACACGGGCTTCTTGTATGTTTTTGTTAACTACCTAGATATTTGACATGTAATAAAAAAAAGTTTCATCAGTGCTTATCCCACATTAGCAACTGGCAGATGATTTTTACTGACATTGGCGATATTATGTACTGATTCTGCAGCACGTGGATATTGTAAAAACCCTGAGTGAATATCCTCAAAGCAATTTCAGTCAAAAACAACTGGACTGGTTGTTTGTCTAGGAAGACGTTTCACCTCTCATCCAAGAGGCTTCATCAGTTCGTGTACGCATCTGACCAGGCTGGGACTGGTCCAACTAACTGGTGTGGAGATCCAGGTATTTAACCTCTCACAAGGCCGATGATGTCACTGACAACCTTTGTGCTCCACGCCCGTCGTTAGAGTGACAGTCGTTGGTGGGCAGTTGGTTTCGACTTCGTTAGTGCTCTATTGAGTCTGAACGACAGTCGTTGGGGGCACCCGGGCCATGTGTGAACAGTTGTCCTTTGAGGTTAGATTGTTGAATCTCCTGGGAAGGGATGAAAGGGCGGCATTGTAAATTGGAGATAAGTGCTGTCTCAGACCCCCCTCCTCTGTGAAGGAGGGGGTACTTGGAGCACAAAGGTTGTCAGTGACATCATCGGCCTTGTGAGAGGTTAAATACCTGGATCTCCACACCAGTTAGTTGGACCAGTCCCAGCCTGGTCAGATGCGTACATGAACTGATGAAGCCTCTTGGATGAGAGGTGAAACGTCTTCCTAGACAAACAACCAGTCCATGTTTTTGACTGAAATTGCTTTGAGGATAACGATGACCTGGACGAATGAGAACATTCACAGGCCCTGAGTGAATAGTTTCTTCCTTGGACAAAACTACTCCTAGTCCACCAGTCTTCCTAGCATTAGAGTGGCCAGTTCCATCTATTTGTTTTTTTCTAGCGTTCGTTTATGGCAAGCCTAAAATACAATGCCAAAGGGCATAGCGAAACTGGATCACTTTGCTTTACGGGCTTACCAGAGCACTCTCTCTCTCTCTCTTTCTCTCTCACGCTCACAGGTTAAATACTGTGAAGTAATTCTGGTTCTTGAATGACAAAACGTACTTACTATTTGATAACGATATCATATTATTTTCAAGGGCTTTCAATGTACATTTTGTATACACTGTGAATCCAATGATTGTAATGACAGATATATAGATACTAGGGGTGGAACGGTTCACAAAATCACGGTTTTGGTTGCCTTCTAGGTAAGAATATAATCACTTATACATTATCAAATCTTAGAAAAAATGAAGAAAATGGGTTTTCTTTCACTAAAATATGCACAAACAGCATCACTGAACTGACTGAAATAGGCTACATCAGGGTTATTCAATTAATGTGGAATTGAGGCCGGTTGACGAAAATGATCCAAAATGAGGGGCTGTAAAAATATGAGCATCACATTAATGGATATTGTAAAACAATGCAGCGACATAGGAGTACATATATTGTCTTTATTTTATCAATGTAAATAGCAGTCATGACCTCAAAGTGCAACAAGCTTGTCAAAAAACAATCCTTGTTAAATGAACAAACCTGTTAACCAGAGGTTTTCACTCAATTATTGGATTAAAGTAAAGTTTAAGGCTCTTTTCCTTTACTTGAGTACTTTATTTTCATTCTACTTTATTCTTCTACTCCACTACAGGTCAGTGGAAATATTCTACTTTTTACTGCACTACATTTATCTGATTACTTCAGTAACTAGTTACTTTACCAGGCTGACAAATGCATATGAAACAGTTTATTCATCAAAAACTGGACTGACAAAAATGAACGTAACATAAATGCAGAGTAGCATGATTTTTATTAACTTCTCCTCTTTACACTCAGATATGGCTACAGAGTAAACACAGGCTCCACAATGACAGAAACAAAAACTTCTGTCCATTCTCTGGTGAACTGACGGTTTCCTGTGTCAACTTTTCTTTTTTTCAGAGTAGAAAGAGACGTTTATGTGGTGATTTAACCACGGATTTAACCAGACAGAAACGAACAAACAGAGCGGAGCTTAGAAAGCTGTTGTCAAGAGGATTCGGAAACACACAAAGAAGATTGTAGCGAGAGCGTGCGGAGCGAGAGCGTGCGGAGCGGGAGCGTGCGTAGCGTTGTGGCCGTGTGCCTACAGGGAGCGCGTGGAGCAAGTCTCATAGAAATCCACCAAAATCCATAAATCAACATTGATTCAATATAATTTAAGAGTCTGGACCATGTGATTGTGCCCTGGGTTGGCTTCTTCACCATAAGGTTAACACTGAACTGTCAGCTACTTTACTGATGATGAGCGCTGCAGAGGAATGTCACTCACACAGATGGCAGCTGACTGGGGGACACACACTTGGCAGTTCATTAGCCCAGCTGTCTTTCTGTCTTCCTGCCTGTCTCACCTTCCTGAGATGGAACTGTATATACTCAATCTTTCTTGGCCCTCGGTGTCAACAACACATCTTTACCACTTGGCTAAGCTGTCACTCATTCGGTACTATAGCGTCAACATGTAAGAGAGTTGAGGTGCCATCATGTTATGAATGGGGCTCTCAGATACTACCTCATACAAGAAAAACATCTTCAATCTTCACATCACCGGTAAAAATTTGCGAGGCCCAGGAATCTCTTGCTTGTGAGACGTGGGTTGAGGCTAGTCAGTCACCGCATGGACCTTAGCTTCATCCCTGCTCTCCCCTGCCCACTCTCCACTGTGTACCCCAGGAAAGAAACAGATGAAACGTGGAACTCACATTTCTCTCTTTTAACAAATAACTTGTTCTCCCCGACTTCTGAAGAACCTGTCGCATCTGCATAATGTGCTTTTCAAGGTTGTGGGAAAAAATCAAAATGTCATCAAGATACACAAACACAGAATGGTTTAAAAAGTCTCTGAGAGCCGACGCTTGGAAGATGGCTGATGTATTCGTCAAACCAAATGGCATGACGAGGTACTCAAAGTGTCCCAGAGGTGTGCTGAATGCCGTCTCCCTCATCCCCCTATTTAAATCACACAAGGTGGTAGGAGTTGGGAAGGTCCAGCTTGGTGAAGATTGTTGCACCATGGAGGGATTCAAAGGCAGAGATAATGAGAGTTAACGGATATTTATTCTTGACAGTGATGTTGTTCTAACCTCAGAAGTCAGTGTAGGGTTTCAGGGTTTTATCCTACTTACAAAGAAGCACCCAGAGGAGAAGAGGAAGGGTGTATATTACCTGAGTTCAGGGATTCAGTAATGTAGTATATACGGTATATACTTTACGTATATATATATATGTGTATATATATTTAAAGTGAAATTAAATAACCAAAAACCAAGCTGTCTGTGAATATTTTATTGTAATTGCAGAGTCTCGTGGTGAATGTTTCATCAGAACTGTCAAGAGCTGGTTCTGTCAGTGCCCTCCTCTCTCCCGTTTGTGTGAGTTTGTCTCCCTCTGTCTGTCTTTCCCTACATGTGTTTCCCTTTTGTGTTTTGTCGTCCAGGTCCGGTAGGCGTGTTCCCCCCAGCTGCAGCCTGTTTCTCTAATCACCTGATGGAGTACTTAAACCCTGAGCTGACAGGCATGCAGAGCCGGACCGTTGTTATCCTTCCCTTGGTAAACTGTTTCCCCCGGATTGGCTCCCATTACTCTATACGTTTTTTGCGCTCCTAGTTGTTAATCGTATTAATCGTTGTTATCTTTTGTTTCTCCGTAGTATCCCGTGTTCCTGTTTCCTCGTCCTGTTCCCTGATTGTCTGTCGTTTCCTCGTTCCTGTTTTCCTCGACCATCTAGTCCCTTGTATTTCTGTTACCCTGTAGTTGTTTAGCGTTTTGTTTGCCGTTTATATTAAACGTTTCGTTTGTACTTTTATCCCGTGTCCGTGTCTGCATTTGGGTCCAGTCTCTTTGTGTTATATCCCTGTACCGTTCATGACAAGAACAAGGGTTTTCAGATTGAGATTGATAAAGAATTTGATCAGAGAAGTTAATAAAAGTATTCTTCTAAAATGACAGCATGACAGGTATTAAACCCACGCCTTAGTTTAATGAAATGATGTATTATATCAGCGTGGTGCCCTTTTTAATGAGGAAAAGTAATTAGCCTAATTAATAATTAATAACATGATTAATTAATTTATTAAAGCTTAATCGTGGAATACTATTTTTCTTCTTCTCATATACTATATATAAACACTTTTTTCTCCAATTTTGATCTCCAGCATGTGTATACTTACTGTATATCTACATATCTACACTGTTTACCCAAGTGGGAGCCTATGCATAGTAACTTTCTATTCCCTTTGCATCAGATTTTATCACACTAATTAACAGGTTGCTGGGAAGCAGAAGGAAATGTGTCTCTAGTCCACTGCACTCGCCATGTTTTGATCACATAAGCTTCAGCCGAATCTGGCAGCTGTATAATTGGCTTAAAGGATACTTTACCCATGGCAACCCATCTGTGGACAATTGTTATAAAATTTTGGAAAAACCCTGATCTATTTGCTTGTGATCGTTGACATCTTAACAGAAAAGGAAAATGGCCTGTAATATGGACCTGACGCTGAAATCAACTTATTCCTGTATGTTATTCAGGCCACTTGAGGATGATTCGTTAGCTGGGGCCAGATGCAGTAAACTCAGTGTAGATTCATGACTAAAACAGTGTGCATACACAAAAACAAAATTGTGCATTTGCATTCTTTTCGTCAGATTTATAAAGCCGCATGTACGCCTGATTCCTTTTTATAAATCTCAATCATTGTGGAAATGAACACACAAGCATTATTTCCAGATCCACAGAAACACAACACTTAAAATTCTGTTTGCATAAAATCTGTGTAAAATCTCAATCATCACTATTATTAAACGTCAGAGGGATGATCAATTATTCATCCACAGTGTTCATGTTCAAACTGACTTTACAAAGTGCTTTAGGATCAAAAATGAAACAATCATTAACAGGGAGAGAGAAGAGTGTGTAAATAAAAAGAATGATGAAATTCATCACAAATAACTTATTTACAGTGTAGTTTAGGTCACAAGTATGTATGAGGCGCATTCAATCTCACTGTCCATTTTCCCTTTAGGAGTACCAGTTTATGTCCCCTGTATTAAACAGTGTTGCCATTCCCATCGGGATAACTTGTGGAATACATCATCAACATTCAAAGCAGTGTGTCATAGCACCAAACCTCAAAACAATTGCCCTTCAGCCTATTGTCTCCTTTGTGTGAGGATTGTCTCCTCACACTTTAAAATACAGAAAACTAATCCCAAACCACTTCCCCTCAGTGTGCAAATCTTTTCACTGAGTATTGTGCTCTTATGATTTGTTTAAACTTAGGGGCGGATCTACAGGGGGGCGGGGGGGGGGGGGGGGGGGTGCCACTATGTCCAAGCTTTTGGAAGCTTTTGGTGCAAAATGACAATAGACTTTGGGAGGAACCCACCCACCTTCCTAAACAACCCTGCGTCTGCTGTGGACTCCTTTAAGTTCACTTTTTTCTCCTCAATAGCCCGGGATCTCAAGTGGAAGTCCCAACATAGACTCAGTCAGGAAAAGGGCCCAGCAGAGGTTTAACTTCCTGCGACAGCTTAGGAAGTTCAACCTGCCTCAGGAGCTGCTCATCGTCTTTTACATCTCTATCACCAGTCTGTCCTGAGCACATCAATGACTGTCTGGTTTGGATCGGCCACCAAACAGAACAGCAACAGACTGCAACAGATAATCAGGTCTGCAGAAAAAATCATCGGGCCGACCTGCCCTCCATTCAGGATCAATACCAGTCCAGAGTGAAGAAACGGGCAGGAAGGATCACTGCAGACCCCTCACACCCTGCACACAAACTGTTTGAACTTCTTCCCTCTGGTAGGCATCACAGAGCTCTGTATGCCAAGACCACCAGACACAAAAACTGTTTCTTCCCCCAGGCCGTCCCCTTGATCTCCACATAATCCCCCTGTCATTGCATGCCCATTTGCACTAAACATGTATGTATATTTATATCTTTCATCTTGACTTCTTTAGTAAATATTTTTTTTTTATTTTGTATTTTTCTGTGTTTTTTTGTATGATTGTGTATTGTGTACACAGAGGAGTGATATTCCTTCTATGTTTGCACATACATGGCGAATAAAGCTGATTCTGATTCTGAGTTAGCCAAACAGGAAATCACTCGCTCGTGATTTGTAAAAGCATGTTGCCCTTTGATCAGTTTTGGTTTTAGTAAAGATAAAAACTGCTTCATATAAAATATTAAAAACCTGTCTGTTTCAATCCATAATGTTTACAGTGGGTCGCCATTTTGTGATTGTCACATTACAACACACTACACAGTGCTAGCTAGGACGCTCATTGGATAAATGCTGGGTTTTGTCCCGCCCATCAGACGCTCAGCGTCTCTGGGGGTCAATGGGACAGTGGGCTGGCCCAGACGCACGGCAAGAATAAACATCCAGCGGTGCATTTTCCAAGTTTTTCATTTCATTGCTCTCGACTAGTTAAACTATTTCTTAGTCTGGCTCACTGGATGTACAGTGCTGAAATAAAGCCTCACATCTGGCTTGTGATGCCAGGTCCTGCCGTTATCTGTTTTGCAAGTGTGTCCCTTAACTACTCTCATATTTTTGCTGTTCCACTTCAACTGTTTCTGTTATTAATTTATATATTTTTAATTATCCTTTCTGTTTTCTAGCTTATGGGTGATTATTTCATTTTCTTTCTTTCGTTAACTGTTATTTTCCAACTGTTAATAGATGGTGGTTTAGCGTTTCAATGAGGCTCTGTGTATTATTGCATACCGATATCTTTCTACTTCTGTTTGAATGAAACAATGAGTATTGACCTTTTTAATGGTATTCCATTGCTAGGCAACAGTATTGGTCCCTCAGATAGGACTGTTTTGGAATGTTTATGTTTACATCTTTGAATGGGTCTATAGCTGGCTGCTTTCAGGATAACAAAGATGCAAGGTAACAGAGAACTTGGGGACCTACAGTGAACATACAGAGGGAGTACACATAGAACATGACTGAACCCACAATTGATCACTAGGGCACACCAAATAAAGGAGTAGAAAGGGAAACATGTATGGCCCCACGGAAGACAGGACCATTTCCTACTTCAGACGCTCCATGCTAGTACTTAATTGCATATCATTCCCTGAAAAAAACCCTAAGTGCTTGACTGCTGCACTAAAAATGTCCTTACTTGTTTACTAAATAAATGAAATAAATAATCTAACAATCAATTTGCATCAGGAGACAGTCAAGAAATCCAACCCCATTATAATTCACATTTGTATATAATGAAACTGCAAAATGTTCTATATATATATAATATATTCCTGTTCTTTCTATTTTCCTTCCGGCAGTACATTAGCCAGATTTTCCTTGGACTGAGCCACTGACTGACTAAAGAGGCCACCTGGTAACTGATGACATCATTGCTGCTATCCCTCCTTCCATATATGGTATATTCAATCACCTCTGTGCTTTCATCCATAGCCATTGGCATATTAGCCAAGGGCTTCCAGTCTGACTATGGCCACCTTCAAAATTAATCTTAACTAACCATGGAGCAGGAGCCAGTAACCTGCTGCTGCAAAAGAAGCAAAAGGCTAATGGAGCTGAAGGCTGGGAGAACAGAGGTTTAAAATCGTCTTGAGGGAAGGTATGATTAAAGGAGCGCCGAGGGGATCCCAGTCTGTGGTGTTAAAGAGGGACAAAAATGGATAAAAAAGAATGGAAAATAAATCTCATCTTAGCTGAAATTGGTACCAAATCTTGTTTCCAATGATTTCTCAATGGGAATTATCTGCCCCCCTCCTGCTCACACTGTACAACCACAACTGCAATCTTCATAAGGAAGAGAACCCTGTTGTAAAGTGTGTGGAGAACACCATTGTTATCAGCCCAATTATAAACAACGATGAGACTTCATATTGAGGATATTAACAATCTTGCGGAGTGATGCTCAGGGGACAGCCTACTGCTCAAAACCAAGGAGTTGATTATTGATTTTGGGGAAAAGGAGGTGATAACACACACCCCTGTCTACATCAATGGAGCCAAGGTGAAACAGGTGAAGTCCCATTTCCTGGAAATCAGAATCACAAACAACCCACAGGTGCAAACGTGTCACCTTTCAGCAAAATTCAAGATTGAATTTGGTCATTCACATGAATCGTGTAGATCTGCAAAAAAATAAGTGAGGGGAGGGGGTTCAATCGTGTCATATGTGTCATCATCCAGGAACCTGTTGCCATTGTATATATCAGTGGCCCAGCTTCCATTTCGTAGGGACATCCGATCTGGGTGATCCGATTACAATTGGACAGCTCTCAGTCTGTGTGTTCTTACAGCGCAGTAGCATGCGTCTTCAGTGACCATTTCTGTTCTGATTTCACTTCCCTGCTCTGTATGTAAATCATCATGTACATCATTTCCATAAAGAATATAAATAACATACATATTTAAATGAAAAATCATCTTTGTTAATGTTGTGTGTAAATTGAGATAACACATAAACGAGTGATTTCCTACTTCCAGCTTTTCTCTCTCACAAACGGCGGTGTTTGTGTAATATGTTCAGAATTTCAGGTGTATTTAATGAACATATAACTTACAATGTTTACCTGCCATGATTTGTGCAGCAGAGTAGAAAGAATTCCACTTTTAAAAGTATCTGTGTTCAGTTACTGCTGTAGTTTACCGCAGCACTTTACAGTTTAGGCGGCCGCCTAAAAAACACAGGCCTGCTACCTTAACTAACGTCTTCCAAAATGTATATATTCATATATTAAAAGTAATTATATGAGCCATATTCGCTGTGTTACACCACAAAAAACTCCAATTCTGAAATGAAGATGTACAGTGGTTTATTTGCCCTAACAAAGTTCATGGAACATTCGAACAACAATCCTTGTTGATGTAGACCATAGTTGTTTCTCAGACGTATTTTACTAATATAAAAGTGTTTACCCTTGAATGGTGTTATTGTATGTTTTTGTTGTCCATTTAAAGGAAGACTAGGTGGAGAGATTATATGGGAACGCCTCGGGATCCCCCAGTTAGAGCTGGTTAATGTGGCCCGGGAAAGGGAAGTTTGGGGTCCCCTGCTAAAGCTGCTGCCCCCGCGACCCGACCCCGGATAAGCGGATGAAGATGAGATTTAAAGGAAGAATATATGGATTTAAATATATATCAAATGCACATTTACCTTTTATGGTACTTCTTAGTTAAATAATGAATATAAATCTCCCACTAGCCAGAAATAACTTAAAGTTTGTGTACTATTTGTGAGTATATTTATCAAGACCTCTTTCCAGCCTTTGGTATGACTCTTGGATGTAGACTTCTGTGGACTTCCTTGCCTTGGCCATTAAGATAAGACTCATTTACTGAAACTCTCCAGACTTCTCTTTTCCCATATTACCCCTAATCTTCTTGGACATTAGAGCACTCTAGTTTAGCTATAATAGATGAGTTTTTACATTATAAAATACTTAATCCTCTTGTCTGAATGACCTGCCAAATGAGAAGGCAGTTTGCCATTGAGTCTGTGGTCCAATGAAAATCTCTCACCTTGTCCATACATGACAGGTTTTTAATCAGTTCAGTGTTGCTAGCCCTGCATGTTGGCAGGGTGGCCCAGGGGTGCCTGCTCTGCGATTATAGCTGCCTTCAAAGTGTAGCTAATTATGTTAGCGCAGACTGCTAATGTACTGCTCTTAATGTGAAATGCCAGCTTCACTGAATAATAACTTTAGACCTAATAGCCAAAGGAGAGGAGGCTATATATCACAGTGATGGTGGCACGAAGGCTGTAAGCTTTGGCATAAAATATCTCACCTGAACTGCCAGGAAAAAAGAGTGTGAGAGGAGAGACTGAGAGTACATACTTAAGTACTGGTATACCCATGCCAATATAACAGATACAGAATATTTTAATCAAATAAGGGTGTCACAGAGACATAACGGATCATGGAGGAGAGAGAGGAAGCTCATTTCGTCATCACATCTCATCTCATACTCAACTATTTCATGTTTAACAAGTGCTTTGTAATAAAAAAAAATTAAAAAAGATTACAGCAGAGAAATAATAGTTCATACTTGACTGAGTGTCTGAATCCTCAGAAGACCTGTAAAAATTAAACATAGTTTCAGTCCGAACCCGACTCAAGTTCGAACCGCAGCAGCAGTTTTGTGTCCGGGCACTATTACAAAAACTTTTACAGCTTTTTACAGAGGATGGTACTATAAGGTCTTTAAAAAGGACTGTAAGGTCTTTAAAAAGGAGAAAAAAAATTAAAGCCCGAGGGAATTAAATAAATTTATGCCCAACCCGGTTGGTTGGATCTGGCCCAATCGGGTTCGGACAAAGAATCAGATCACTACCCCAGTTACAGTAGCTGTATGGGTAGTCTAACACAACAAATAAAGAGATAATGAAGTCACTCTCCCTCTGTGTGAGTTGTAATTGGAGTTTCTCTGTTGGATAGCCGGTCTGGCCACGCGTGCATCTTAGTACATATGAGTGCCTTGAGAGTCAGTATCAGATGCTGAGGGCCGCCCCAACACTCTATTTGAGAAGTTGGGGAACAGTTGGTGAGCACCCTATGGAGGAATGTTCTCATTTGTCCAGGTCGTCGTTAACCTTAAAGCAATTTCAGTCAAAAGCAACTGGACTTGGTTATTTGTCTAGGAAGACTTCATCAGTTCATGTACGCATCTGACCAGGCTGGGACTGGTCCAACTAACTGGTGTGGAGATCCAGGTATTTAACCTCTCGCAAGACCGATGATGTCACTGAAACCCTTTGTGCTTCCAGTGCCAATGACCATCGTTAGAGTGACAGTCGTTGGTTGGAAGTTTGTCTCGACTATGTTAGTGCTCTATTGAGTCTTAACGACAGTCGTTGGAGTCACAGGAGGCCATTTGTGAACAGTTGTTCTTAGAGGTTAGATTGTTGAATCTCCTGAGAAGGGATGTAAGGGCAGCATTGTAAATTATCAAGATTATCAATTATCATTGGAGATAAGTTGTGTCTCAGACCTCCTCCTCTGTTAAACAGAAGAGGAGGTCTGAGACACCACTTAGGGCGCACTCACACTGTCCATCCGTGCCCCGTGCTTTAGGGTACTTGTACCCCCCTCCCTCTCCCCCCGCTGGCCAGGCCTGTTTGTACTCACACTACCTGGGCCTCGCTGGATGCTTCTTGCTGCCTATACGTCATCACGCCGTAACACGTCACGAGCATCGATGACGTCATCGCGATGCGTCGCTTTGTTTACAAATCTTTCCATAGACCGCAGAGTTTTTGTGCGTCTCGTCCGACTGTTTTTGAATATTTCATCCGACCAAATCTGCAGTAAACTCTCCACCTCCGCATCACACCAACGTGAACCTTTCTCCGCCATTGTTTTGAATGTCCGAGCATGGTCCGTCCTTTCTTTCCTTTTTTTTCTATGTCCCAACAGCCATACATAAAATGATGTCAGAGCCGCCGCAGGCCTCGTGCTCGTGCTCGTACACGTGCGCACGCTCGTGCTCATACATGTGCAAACGTGCTTTACAAAAGCCCACCTCTCTCAAACGGTCCGGGGCCGGCAAGCTGGCCGCAGCTAGACGCGGTGCGATTGCACTCACACTGGTCAAACAAACTAGACTTTACCCGTTCAACCTGTTTGGGCACGGTACGGATGGACAGTGTGAGTGTGACCTTAATGGAGAAAACATTTTTTTCAGTATATCATCCACAGCACCTTTTACTTGTCCATGAACATTATTTCTGCCAGTTATGTCAGATAGCTTTTCATGGTGGTTCTTTATAACCTGACGCCGCCAGATACATTGATTCTCATTTGCTCAGCATTTCCATCTGGGAACTGTCGATTGGAGATCTTTTGGAAAGGGGCAAAAATACTGGTTGCTGATTGGTTAATCTATCACCAACATATTGGCCGGATCAACTTATCAGATCAATGAAGCATATGACGTACTAACAGTGTTGAGGCAAAGCTAATAAAGTAGACAACATGTTACACTGTTTGTGTAATGAAAATTTACGGATAAAAGGCACAATTTCAGGTGCCCTGTTCTTATTCCAACAGCGGGATTCCAAAAGAAAAAAGAGTTAGAGAGTGGCTTGCTCGATAGCTGCGTTCATTTCATCCGCGGAAATCGCCATGTTGTTGAACTGAACAGTCGCTTCTGTTTCGTCACATTTAAATCCGCCTCAAAACTAACGCTGATTGGTTCTTTCGCAAACTTCTCCAAATTTTCTCTGACGCACATTACCAGACTGATCTGCGAGTGAAATACAATGGAGCTTGTGGGATCACAATGGTCTCACGAGGCTAGGTTGTATAACAACTGTCATGATCACACGTCACTTAACGTCATCAAAGGCTCATTTCGGAGCCTATACTTACATTAGCTTTTCCGTTAGTACTTTAGTACTCTGTAATTATTAAATGTGAGTAAGTGAAATTTGGCAACATTGTCCAGTGTTAACTCTCTGTGGATGGAGCTTTCCCACAAACAGAGCAAAACAGTTATTCTTAAATTGAAAATGGGGGCATTGATTATATTAAACAAATCTCATGATCACGCACTTTGACATAGGCCCGTGTTCAAAAGAGTGAGAAAGATTTAGAATAAGAATAAAAAAAATGTTCTTCCATGAGGCCTAATGAACAAACATGGCTGAGGTGAATACAGTGAAATTTTCAATGCTCTAAATTTCCCATAAACCCTTGTTGTCATACTTGCAGGAAGATCAAATAAATACCGTATGTGCACATGTGAAAGTGGACATTTGCTGAACCAAGCGTTGGTTTCATTGGTCTTATTGATTGATGATCGGGAATGTTTTGCAGGATTTTACACATCAATCACAGTAAGTGCAAGCTATTGATTAGCAAGGTGATCTCTAATATGGTTGATAGTGACCTCTGTAACATTCTGCCCTTCCACTACTCCTTCATTTACAGTAATTCTTCATTTCTGTGACACTTTCTTTAGCATAACTCATACTGACCTCCTCCTTCTTTCTTCTTTCTTTCTTTCCTTGCTTTCTTAACACACTTTTTTTAGTTTTTTAA
Organism: Echiichthys vipera; assembly: GCF_963691815.1. NCBI lineage: Eukaryota > Metazoa > Chordata > Actinopteri > Perciformes > Trachinidae > Echiichthys > Echiichthys vipera. The sequence continues at coordinate 28,242,145 of NC_139831.1, forward strand.
TTTCATGTTCAGTCTAATATTTGGAGGTGTATTTTTCACTATAATAAGTAAAAATGTAAGAACTATTAAGCTTCTTGCTGAAACACACTATATATCACATGACTGAATACTGTGCTGCCCCCTAACAGTGAAATGAACATTGCATAGTGTTATATTAAAGTAATTTGTGACCCAATCATCACCTCATGGCACTGCCCATACATTCCCTCTCCCTGGCTCTAAATATAAAATAACCTGGCCTCTAGCCAAACTCACCCACATGCTGTCTGCTCATTCTCCCCACCATTAGGCTAATAGAGCAAAGTCTTTACTACTGATCTTGACCCATAACTAATTTTCTTCAATAGCTCACTCCATCTCTGCTATGTTTCTTTAGCTGCTTATGTTCTGAGTCCATCTAAGTTTAATGCAGTGTGGTCTTTTGCTGGAGCTTTCTTGACTCATAACCATTTGCCTTGCCCTCTTATTAAACTCAATCTCCCTTTATGATTGATACAATTTTCTCTCCCATCGATCGTTGAGTGCTCAGAAATGTTCCTTGCCTTTTTTATAGCATACACTCCTCCTCATTGTTCTCTCTTTTTCGTTGTTCTCTCCACCTGTCACCGCATCAAGGTTAGAGATTTCAGCACATTCTGTGTCACGCTCTCCAACAAAGAGCCAGCTACTGGCATAATAAGTATGAAAGTGGGGAAATAAACAAATTAATATAAACAATACAGTGAGAGGTACCATGAATGTATGAAGAGAACTGGAGACATCATTTGAGGTGGAGCCCTGTTCATTCCTATGAAAGTTGTTCAGTGGCACATGAAGCCGAAAGAGTTTACAGGCAAGAAGTAGCCATTTGGATTGCCTTTTTGTGGTCAGTTTCTGCCCTGTGTTCAGAGTGATTAGTGGAAATTTGCAAATATTCTTCAAATAATGCCAGTGTCAAATAATCACCATGGCCAGCAGGAACAAATACAGGCCCAAAACACATTGCCCCTCAATGGTGGAATTATCTCTAGTCTACTGCAACAGCTCACATGGTAAATTCTGTATAATGTACATTTCCACAGCACTAATACCATTCATTTAATACTCACCACTCTGCTTATATTCAACAGAAATAACCTTATTTAATGTTATGTTTTTTCATATTAAAAGCCTACCTATAAAGGGAAGGCTGCAGTACTTTGATTGTTAATTGTTATTCTGGAGAACCTGCTAGTGTTGAGTTTCATTCATGGTTGCCAACACCCAGGGAAGAAGGAAAAGTCAAACAGGATTCTTGAGGTACTGAAGGAATTAGTGCTGTTGTAATTTGGAAGGTTTTAAGTTTGCATTAACTTAGAAACAGGAAATTAAGAATAACAGCTTGTCTCTAATGTAAGCCAAATATTTACTTATGAAGTCCAGCCACTATTTGTGAATTTATTGTAAAAAAGTGAATGTGCTGTACTTAGTTGAGGCACGCAGTAGAGGCAGTCTATTTAGCTGTGTGGAATAGCCTGTATTTTTCATGCATAATGATAAGGTGGTGCATTGTGATGAAAAGAGGGAGCACTGGTACGGAATCAGAAAAAAAAAAAGCTATTTTAGCCATTTCGTCACTACTAAAAATGCTTGATGGACTTGTAACATTCACTCAGACATTTATGCACTGATGGCAGAGATTCTAATACATACTTGTGAATGCAGAACAACCTACTCTACCTATGAGCCAAGTACTTCACTATAACTGTCACCCCTATGTTCCCCGCTCAGAGAAAATAAGACCCTTTTCCCCCAAAAGTGTCCTATGTTCCCCGGTCACATACAGTAAGTCTCTACCTTCGCTGATTAAATTCAACATTTTGTTAGGGTTAGGAGTTACGGTTAGGGTCAGGATAAGGGGGTAGGGTTAGGGTCTACATAGACCTATTTGCCGGGGAATACGGCACTGAATGTGGAAAAAATAACAGAACAGGGAATATAGGACCCTTTTTGTGAAAAGCAGGGAACATAGGACCTTTTTTTTTTTAAAGTGTCCGATGTTCCCCTATCACATACAAAGCTGGGAACATAGGTACACTCCTTTCTACATGCTAGCATTTAGATGCTACTCCATCTGAGGGAGCGGTGACTTTGGAATTTTTGGAGTCAGAAACTGCATTGGTATTTTCTGTCCTATTTTTCCTTTGGCTGAACAATCATTTTCTTCTTAACTTTGGATTGGGTGCCGATAGCCACCACCAGCCTTGTTTGTATTATTTTTTGGGGTACAGTGGGCCTTAGGCATATGGTGGGGTTCCAAGAAAATAACATATATTCAGAAAAGTTTGGTGTGGCTCATTGAAGGTCATTATGTCTGCTGCAATTAAATGGTTAAATGAATGCAATAAGCTGATATGAGCAATTTTCACTGTCTAGTTTAAATAAGAATGTAATTTCTGTTTAGTCCAAACTTTAAAGAAGCCAATCTTGACCTGACATCAGTTCACCTTTTCATTTTCTCTCTCTCTCTCTCTCTCTCTCTCTCTCTCTCTCGCTCTCTCTCTCGCTCTCGCTCTCTCTCTCTCTCTCTCTCTCTATGCTGTAATGTTAGCAATAACAAGATGCACTGCGCCTTGCATTCACCTCCGGGGCCCATGAAAGCCCTCGCTGTGAGAGAAAATTAGTTTACCTTCAATTAGCATATTACTCCAATTAGAGCGTTACCCTTCATCCCATTATCGCCGAAGCCTAATGAACAAAGGCTAATTAGAAATTAATCTGCTTTTTTTCTTTTGTCTTTTTTTTATAAACACGACCTTCGAACACTAATATAGGAGAAGATGAGGTTTCATTTAGGGAAAAATTAATCGTTCATTGTTTCGAGGTAAAAGAGTGGTATCTACCGAGCAAGGAGAAAACAACAAAACTAAATTTCATATTAAAAAGCTACAGTATTAGATTGTTGAGGGAAACAAAAATGTCTATGGTGGAAAGTTTGATCAGGATTTTAGTATATTTGACATCTGTATAAACTTTATAGGGTTATAGTGGATTGTTATATTCTGGATATTAGTCCGGTTTCATTTGAATATTTAAATAAGTTCCTTTTAACCTACTTATCTTTCCTCGGTCTCTAACAGACCTTTGAACAGATTTATCCTGGTTTTAACATCCAGCGTACATCTGTGCACACCTGGTGCATCTTCAGTGACCATGTGTCGTACACTGTAAACATGTACATTATTGCCATTTACATATATGTAGATAGCCTACATATTTTAATGAAAAATATTTTTTTTTATTGGTGTGTTCCGTTTCACAGCCGCTCCAACTTCTCAATTGCAACTGCAGACATTACGAAGAAAGAACACGTACATGTGTAGCAATATATCCTACATATTTGTTAATTCTAAAAATAAAGTTATTGCCCACAGGCGGTCACTGGGACTGCCTTTTATAGGCAATTGCAGAAAATCTCCAGAGAGCAGGATAACTGCATGGCTCAGTGGTTTCTATGACATGAGAAATACTTTCTAAATAACAATGTTGCTGTTACCTGTGCTAAATGCTACCTGTGGCTCAGAAGTTAGGGAAAAAGCAAGTGAATGAGGACGTAGTAGGCTGTCCTTTAATGTGGCTAAGACTTATTCCATTTACACTGCTAAATTATTGTGATCAAATGTGCTCCAGACCACCTCCAAATGTGGTGTGAGTGATCTGATCGCAATGCGTCCTCAATGCATTTGTTTCGCAATATAAACCCATCTCCACCAAACAAGGGAGTCATGAGTAGAAAACTCCTGCAGGTGCTCCACTGACCAGGAACAGGACAACAGGTTCAGTTTCAGTTTCAAGTCTGTTTTATGAAGCTGTTAGGTCTTGTTTATATTACAGGCAAAAGGAAGGAAATTGCTTTTTGTTGACCTGACCGTGTAATTAAATGCTAATTAGAAAATGGCACATAAAAAGCTTCTGTATGAAAACCTGCTGACACACTTTGGACAGATAATTATTGTTGTTGTAGTCAAGAAGGCTTCAGTGGGGAGTAGGGACCAAAGACATGGAAGGCAGAAGTATATAAATATCTGTTTGTGTGAGACATAACCAGACAGTGTCTTGTCAATTTTGTAACTTCAGCCTTTAAGCTTTGGAAGATGGAGGGTCAAACAGCATTAGAATGCATTTCAGCAAAAGAAATAATATAAGCCAGACAATCACAGAGAATTCAGCAGCAGACTTTCAAGATCAAATATAGCAAATGAGCTAAAGCAAAAACACCACTATGAGATTAAACTTTTTTAAAAGAGATACAAAATTGATAAAGATAAAGGAGGAAGAAGAATGAAAGAGGACATCACAGTGTTTATTTGAATAATTTATTACACATGCTCAATCACACTCCAATGCCACCTCTGCCATTCAATTAAATGTGTCCAGTTAATTTAAGGCCAGATTTTTAGTTAAAAACATTTTTTTTTAATTAACTTACATTATAAGCAGTCTGAAATAGTTATAGTTATGTTGTTATGTTAAAAGACATATATGTATTGTGTTGCAGAGATGTCGACTGTAATTAGCATGCTAATCAGCTAGCCCCAGCCTGTCCTGTCTTGTAATACCGCTTGTGCAACAAGAGGGGGCAGTGAGTCACTGTAGCATCAATCTGCCCTCAGTCCAACATAAGAGGATGAAGAAGTGGAGTTGCACCAGCTCACAGTAGTAGCTTAGCTTCTACACATCTAAACCTCGACCTGCAAGCAGGTATCAACAGGGTCCAAGCCCCCCGTGCAAGTCGGGCCTTGTGATCCACAGAGGTGATGCAATTTGGACCGGCAGGTCCACGGGCACCATGCATGTCGCAACTTGAGTGCAGCACAGATAGGAGTTTGGAAAAAAAAGTATTGCTATTTAAATAAGTAGATTTTGCATTTGTCTACATAATGCATGCAATCTTCAATTTTTGCACAACAGCGCTAGCTTTTGCACAGACCCTCAGCGTGGCATTGGAAAGTACTTATCCAAGTTTTGTGTTAATCGGAGAAATTTTTGCAAAGTAACGCAACACTTCCTGTTTTGATTACAATTCACAGGAAGTCTTAGATCTATAACTTCCAAATTATTTTTGATAACTTTTGATCCTAGGGGTAGAAAGATTGTGTGCAAAGTTTCGCGCTGATCACATTCTTGGCCAAGGAGAGTTTGAAAAATTTGTGATCGGACTTTCAGCCTAGGAGGAGTTAGAAAAATAGCGTTTCGCGGCTTTGCCGATTTTATGGAAAAAATACTGGGTAGGAATGGCTGTGGCCTGTATCATGATATTCAGCGCCGCTCAGAGAACACGTGGATGTAGGACGTGTTAATTTGCGATGTACAATGTGGGACATAGAGGCCAAAAAGCCTTGTCCTTGATTCTAGCACCACCTGGTGGTGGACGTGTCCGTGGACCTCCCCTAAAAGTTTTGTTTCCATAACTTCTGCGATTAATGCTCCACTATGAGTGATAATAGAAACAGCTCCATCTACTGGCTGATTGAAGTCCTTTTTTCTCAGGGCCGCAGACGAGCATCAGAAACTATTGATCTAAATGTCTTGTTAATCCAATTTATAATTTCGAAGATACACTGAATTCTGCATAACAGCGGTTGGTTGGTGTCAAATTTTGTAGCAGGCCTCGGTAATACATGGTTAACTAGATTACTAAGTTTTGTGTTGATCCAACCCATTTTGGGGAAGATACACAGCACTTCCCGTTTTAACTGTAATCTACAGGAAGTTGTTCTTTATAATTTCCATCCATCCATCCATCTATCTTCAACCACTATTGGGGTCGCAGGGGGGCTGGAGCCAATCCCAGCTGACATCAAGTTTGAGGCGGGGTACAACCTGGACAGGACGCCAGTCTATCACAGGGCACATAGAGACAAACAGAGACAGACAACCATTCACACTCACATTCACACCTACGGGCAATTTAGAGTCATCAATTAACCTAATGTTACGTTCACACCAAACGTGAATGGCGCAAGTACAATCGCTTCATACGCTTGTATCGCATGTAAATATATCCATACCCACACACATGTTCCTATTACACTTCTGCCCTCACTACAAGCCTGAACTGTGAAGTTCCCAATTAGTAGTGAATGCAGCATAACCGTCTATTTACATCTAGCAAGGGAATGTCGCCAAATACACGGATCTAAGAATACTAGGCAAAAAGGCAAGTAGGAGTGCTTTCATTAGTGGGTCATATGATCAACCATCATTGTTTTAACTCACTCTTTAATTAATAGTACTTGAGCAGGCAATTAAGTAGATGAAAATCCCACAATATTTGCATCAGAAACATAACTTCCCACATGGACACATTTACATTTGGTGAAAGCAGCCTGTAATCATTAAAGATAATTGTTAATGAAAACACGCATACATCAATACAATACATAATTTAAAAAGCAATAGCCTACAGTAACTGGTAGAGGGGGATTCATTCGGTGGTTGATTCAAAGAACATTCAGATGGTGACAGAGCCAATCCACATACCACACACACACACACATATACGCACGTTCTCACAAAATGTCCATTCTTTCACAAATTATCAAGACACAGAGTTTAAACAAAAAGTAATATATGTAAAGGTCTGGGCTAAAATTAAACCAATGTCTATTGTGCTCAATCAGTCCAAAAGCCTGATACAGGCCCAGTAGGGTTGGGGGATTGTTTGTTTGTTTGTTTGTTTCTGATCAGTTCCAAGTCTTCTTCAATACAGTATGATGCTCATTTTGTAAATTATTTATAAGTTTAAAAAAGTCAACCTGATCAGGATAGAGGCTTAGTAATGCCTTAGTAATATCTACAGCTGCTGATGAACAGCATGGGGAGCTCCACTGGATGATTTGTTCCAGCCAGTAGAAAATCTGTAAAAGTGTTAAAATTAGCACAGCGCCTTTTGGGTTCCTCAGCTCTGCCCGCGGTAGTCCTCATGCAGTTGCGGCTCAGAGGTAGTCGTCTTTCATTCAAGAGATTGTCGGTTCCAATTCCGGCTGCATGTCGAAGTGTCCTTGGGCAAAAGTAAGGGCAAGACACTGAACTCCGAATTGCTCCCTGTGCTGCGCATGGTTATGTGAATATGGTGTGAATGGCTAGATTTGATTAGATGGTACGTAGATCCACTGCCATCAGTGTGAATGTCTGTGTGAATGGTCGAATGTGACAAGTCCATTTACCATCCCATTTACAAATGGTGGCTAGATCCATTGCTTTTTAAAGTCTATTAGTGATGGCCAAATGAAACATCATGAACTGAATCCACTAGATGGGGCTTTCTGTTCAACAAAGGGTTAGAAGTATTGCTGCCCAAATGAGGACTCCCACCATTAGTTGTACGTGTGGAGTCAACTATATGGAGCTCTTGGTTTAAAGAAAAGGGCTCAATGATTGGTGAGTCAGTGTGTTTTCAACCCTTTGTTAAACACAGAGCTCCATCTGGTGGACTAAATAAGTAATGAAAATGGTTCATGAAGCTTCATTTGGACATCACTAGTTAGGCGCTCACTTAATTGCTATTCCTTGAGCCAATTTCTTTAAATCAAGAGCGCCATCTAGCGAATACAACAAATGGTTCATGAAGCTTCATTTGGACATCATAGTCTATGGTCAGACAGCAGTACGTCAATATGAATTAGTTTTCTGTACTGAAGAGCAGTCATCAATGTGTCTTCCTTCAAGACTGCCACTTCAGCTCCTCTGGTTCTGTCTTGGCAGCAGCTCAATAACCTTAACAGCCAAGTTAACTATCCCCTCTCTTACCCTGTAGCAATTTTCTTTTTCACCTGCCTGCCTCTCATTCTGTCTCTATTCATCTCTGAAATGTGTTGGCACTGTGTTCTTGGTCCCATCTCTCCAATCCAAAAATCTGTTTTAGTGCCCAACTCTCTAACCTCCCACCCTTTTTGATCTTCCTCTGTCAGTCCCATAAGACAAACTGACATTGTTTTGTCAAACCTTTTTCCAGCCTTATTTTTTTCTCTCTCCTAAAAGATTTGTGCTTACTATTGACTGACTTTGTCATTACTACTCGATGGACAAGGCTTGGGACATTTATTTACATGTTATGCATAAGAACACGCCTCCATATATACCCCAACATCCCTCCATCCATCCGTTCATCTCCTCTACCCTTATTTTTTTCAAACACAGATATTTCTGCCTATTGTTATCTGTATCTCCCTAAAGTCCTGTCCACACATCCACCCACTTTATGCCAGTGCTTTCTGCCATCTTTTCAATTTTATAGCAAATGTTTCATGTTATTCCCCTGACCCATACCCATTAATCTGCCAGACTCTATTGCCTTTTATTAATGCTTCATAGATAAGCAAATAACTCCATCACTGATACAACACAGATGTGATTTACAGCCTCATAAAAGTGGGTCTCTAACAAAGGGTTGAAAACACACTGAATTCGTATTCATTGAGCCTTTTTCTTTAAACCAAGAGCTTCATCTAGTGGACTCGGAAAATACAACCAATGGTCCATGAGCCTTCATGAAGCCACATTTGCCCATCACTAATTACTTAAAGATATTTCAGTGTCAATCAAAGTGGCGGCCCGACCCATAGAGCCCTATGGTTAATGCATTCTGTGATTCCCTCATCATTGATGGCAACATACTAAAACTTAAACTTCACTGACAGGAAATGAACACACACAGAACTGAACCACAGTTAGTGTAAACCATGACCTCCTTTAAACACCATCCAGCCTTATCTTTATCCATGTATATTTATCCTTTTATCTGTTCATTCATTAATATCCCTTATCGTATCTGTAGCTCTAGCTCCATCGATCTATTTAGTTATCAATACTTCTCCCTCCTGCTGGCCTTCCCTCAATCAATCTGTCTATGTATCTCTCCATCCCTATGTCTATTCATCCCTCACACTGACCTTGCTTTTTTTTCCATCATCAATCCCCTGCATCCTTTTAGAGAAACCTGCATATGTATTGCCTCCCCCAGAACATGTTTACATGCTTTATCTTATACTGTCAGAATATACCCTTAGTACAACACTGTAGCAGAACTTTCTACATATATATATATATATATATATATATATATATATATATGTGTGTGTGTGTATGTATGTATAACACAAAAGTCCTGACGGCTCGTTTAAAGGCACAGTTTTCTTACTACAGGCTGTGTGCATTTCTCTTTGCATTGATGGTTTTGATACTTTCATAGTATTTATACATGTAACCTAGTGATGTCCAAATTAAGCTTCATGAACCTTTAGTTGTATTTGTTGAGTCCACTAGATGAAGCTCTTGGTTTAAAGAAAAAGGTTCAATAAATGCTGATTCAGTGTGTTTTCAACCCTTTGCGGTATAAAAAAAAATACAGTATAAGATAACCAATAAACTCTTAGTAAATAAATACAGAAAGTATAAAAAACAATAAACAGTAAACAATAAACTCTTAGTGAAATATATATGAAGTAGATGTAAGAATATGGGTAAAATATCTGTCCGTATTTCTGCATGTTGACTCCACAGGAAATAAGCAGCCGAAGAAGTAACGAGACAGTGATAGCTACAGTTAAGAGGCTACAGTTACATGTAGCTGAAAACAATAACCTATATCGGAGATAACCGTGTCTTGCCATGTTTCTGGTGAAACTCACAGGACTTGATGTTGACTGGTGGACTGATATTCATCTTATTTATTCAGCCGATTTTCCACTGTGGAGCCGAATCAACGACAAGACAGGACATGGCCGTCCTGCATTTAATCATTGTTAAATGTGTCTTAAAATCAATCTCTTTGGCCGCCAAAATGGGCTCTTCAGCTAGCGTTAATGTTGCATAGAGTAGTTTTGAATGCATTTGCTCAGCTGTTTTTCTTTATATAACCTGGTGGACCCTCCCGTGGTTTCCTGGATTACGGATTACTTGACAGGTCGACCACAGTATGACAGACTGCAGGACAGAGTGTCTGACACTGTGGTCAGCAGCACTGGAGCTCCACAGGGAACTGTTCTTTCCCCCTTTCTGTTCAGCCTGTACACCTCAGACTTTCAGCTCCTCTCTGAGTCCTGCCACCTGCAGAAGTTTGCGGACGATTCTGCAACTGTTGGCTGTGTCAGTGAGGGAAAGGAGGAGGAATACAGGGGCGTTGTGGACTCCTTCGTCGACTGGTGTGCAGCTAATCACCTGATTCTAAACGCCACCAAGACAAAGGAGCTAGTGGTGGATTTCCACAGGAGTAAATCTGCCCCCACATCCAACTCCATCAACGGCGTGACTGTGGATGTTGTCCAGGATTACAAATACCTTGGAGTATACCTGGATAACAAACTGGACTGGTCCAAGAACACTGGCTGTTTACAAGAAGGGCCAGAGTCGTCTCTATTTCCTAAGGAGGCTCCGGTCATTCAATGTATGTAACACCATGCTGAGGATGCTCTACCAGTCGGTGGTAGCCAGTGCCATCTTCTTTGCTGTTGTGTGCTGGGGCAGCAGACTGAGGGCAGCAGACGCAAAGAGAATCAGTAAGATCATCAGGAAGGCTGGCTCCGTCCTGGGGGTCACACTGGACTCTTTGGTGGCGGTGTCTGTGAGGAGGATGCTGTCTAAACTGCACAGAATCCTGGACAACAACTCTCACCCTCTCCACCAGCTGCTGACCTCCAGCAGAAGCACCTTCAGCCACAGACTCATTCTCCCCCGGTGTAATACTGAACGCCGGAGGAAGTCTTTTCTTCCGGTGGCCATCAAACTCTATAATTCATCTACAGGTCAGGTAAGGAACAGTGGAGACACTGTATCCTGAGAAAATGTCATTTTGTCACTTTATATCATCACTGCACCACTTTATTCAGTTGTACTGTCACTTACTTCAGTAAGAAAGGCTGCTACACTTTACTGTACTTTACTGTAAGTTACTTCAGTAAGAAATGCTGCTACACTTCACTATACTTTACTGTAACTTAGTTCTGTAGGAAATGCTGCTACATTTTTAACACTGTTTTCACTTATCGCTCCTTACCACTAATTTAGTTTGTACTTATTTTATTTCAGTCTGCTGCTAAACTGCACAGTGCGTATTGTTGTATATTGTATATACCTAGCTTAACCACAATGTCTGTTGCACTCTGTCACACTTAGTTAATTGTTTGATTTATTTTACGTTAGCTTTATTTTGATTTGATTATGTTAGCTTATTGTCACTCTGATCCTTTCCCATCTTTGTATTGAAACTGTTACACAATAATTTCCCTCGGGATAAATAAAGCTTCTTGAATCTTGAATCTTGAATATAATGTATTTACAGATACAAGTATATTTGCTGAGTAGTCTTTAAATAGTACAAATTTAATTTTCATAATTACAGATAACCCCAATTTATTTTATCTCCAAAAGAAAAAAGTGCAGGCACTCAGATAAAAAAAAAAAAAGGTAAAAACCCTTTATTTTAGTGGGTACAATTTAAAAACGCGTGTCGGCCTGCTCCTTCCTCGGGTTGCAGGAGCTCCGGTAGTTGAGGGACTCCAGCAGCTCCTGTGATCGTGTTGATTCATTTATTTCTAATTATAGGATAAATGCATGAGATCATCCGTTGGTAGACTAACGTTATATAAACCATTGGTCTTGAACAGCCTGATTAAAACTGGATATCGGTTTTAAAGTTGACGTTTTTCATGTGCTGAGTCATTGTTCAGTTATGCACGGAGGGTGAAGAGGAGGAGACACAGACCGGCTCAGATACAGACGCTGCATCCTTACATTCCCTCTCTCTCTACTGTTTTTTTGTTGTTGTTTTGTTTTGTATATATTATTATTGTTATAGTATATTTTGCATATTTTGTTGTATATATTATTATTGTTTATTGTTTATAGCGCACTGTATATATACACTATGTATATATTTGATTCTATTTATGTTATGTACAAAGTTTTTATTGGCTGACCCACTACTGCTGTTACAAAATAATTTCCCAGTCTGGGATCATTAAAGTAATTCTATTCTATTCTATTCTAATGTTTCTCTTGTAAAGCACGCTGTTGCTTAGAACAATGGAATATAATGAAAATATCAATATAAATAAAGATTATTGTTATCTATTATTGTTATTCTTGTTTGTATTATTCTTTTGCTACCACTTGTATTTGTCTTCGTAGTCCAGCCCACTGGAGCCTACTTTTATATATTGCAGCAATAAAGGTAAAGTGTTAATTATTATACGAAAATAAAGCATTTCACAAAAACATTCCCAGCGTTCCTGTAACCATCTGTATCATAGACTGTATAACTCATCTGAGCAGCTCAATGTGCCACCTGGTGGGCGGCTGGGTGGGTGGTGCAGAGTGGTGCAGAGTGGGTTCGTCCTCCGACCCACTCTGCACTTCCTTCGAGCGATCGGCGGTTCGATCCCCAGCTCCCCGGTCCGTATGTGGAAGTGTCCTTGGGCAAGATAATGAACCCCCGAATTGCTCACCATGCTGCGCATGGGTGTGTGAATGTGGTGTGAATGGTTAGATTAGATGGTATGTAGATGTCCACTGCCATCTGTGTGAATGTCAGTGTGAATGGGTGAATGGGACAAGTAGTGTGAAAGCACCTTGAGTAGTCAGAAGACTAGAAAGGTGCCATTTACCAGCTACTGCAGCAAATGAACACGAAAAAAAATCATGTTAGACCCCCCTTAATGACGCCATGGCATTCACGCAGAGCTCAGGTCAGATGAAAGGAGGAACATCTGTACAGTCTCTCCCAGTCCTCACTCCCTCTTATGGCAAATGTCCTAAATGTCCTAAACCCCATAATTCCTCTCAATAACTAAGCTACAGGCTTATTCATGGCAAAATAAATGAGCAATTGCAAACTGCAATGCAGAATTAACCATGTGAAGTCTATGAGCAAGCTAAGGTAAAGGCTAGCAGCAATTCAGCTCGTTTTCAACACATTACAACTACACAACATCACCGAGTACATCAACACGCATGAATTTACCTCGGGCAGCTTCTCACAGTTCTCACACAACAACCACAGGACGACTCTCCGTCAGTCAAGTTATGGTTGTTTTACTTTACAGTTCACAGCTGTCCAGTTGGATAAAGCAGACTCTGCTGTCGCTAACTTTGCTTTGGCCCGTCGGTGACACTAACCTGAACAAGGTGAGGACAGGATTGGCTCTACAGACATACAGAGATGAGAGAATAAGAAAGATGCTTCACTGCCACAAGAACAAACATGGTCTCCCGGCATTTGTGCTGACAATCACCAATCACCTATGAATTTTTAAAATAACACCACTCTTTTCCTTTGACTTTTAACTGCATATAAAATAACTGTTTTTAACCTTTTATAATCCAACAAACTGCTATTTATTAACAACATAAACATTTTAATGTCTGTATTTGAATGAAATTAATGACCACAGGGCTACATTCAGCACCCCAACCTGCTTTATAATAATATAATTTTTTTAAACTACAAGGAAATCTCACTTTTGACAGTATAAGACCTTTAAAACAGCAGTGATGTAGTGTTTTCCAAATGTGAAAGCGGTAGAATATATTATAACATATCAGTGTTAGCAAACAGTTGCCTATCTACACATCCAGCAGATACAGAACACAATGATGATTCATTACGAGTTGTGTTCGTGTCAACCTGATGAATGTTAGTCCTATATTCACTTTCCTTAATCTCAGTTTTGCTCTCCAACAAATTCCTGAGAGAAAAATCGAGCTCTTTAGCTGCTAAATTCTCCACAGTGTTCACCACCTGGTGCTCACTGTGGTGGGTTTATCAGAGCTTTTTCATTGTGGATACAGGATCGACCGGGGGGACTGAAGCGAAACAGTAAAACTGTCAACAGTAAATTCAAAACAATGAGCTGAATGATGTTCAAATTATCTGTAGAGATGAGATAATTCTCTGCTCACTCTGTTTTATCGTTATGGGGGAATCTTTTGCAATGTGCATAATCATTGGATCCATTGTTAATATAAACATAATGATTAGTGCAGATTTTTTTCTTTTCCTTTTCTTGTCAGAGACAGCTGATATTCCCATCAGAAAGTGTAAACACAGACAGTTTCAAGTGTTTAAACTAGGGCTGGGACTTTAACAAGTTGATTAGGCTACAATTCAATAATTACAGAAAAAATAACGCGACAAAAAATAATGCGACAAAAAATAATGCGACAAAAAATAAAGCGACAAAAAATAATGCGACAAAAAATAAAGCAATCAATCGGAATATATTTTGCATAATGCCGAACGTTGCTCATTGTACGAGTTCCCGCCCAGCCCGTAATACCGATGCACAGGACGCAACACGAGAGAAATGAAACCCATGAGAAGCCAGATGAGTTGTTGCTGGGTTCAAATTTGAGATAGTGAAAACGAGTGGAAACATTGACAAGGCCACGACTGTCTAAAAATTGTGCAAGAAAGAATTCACCTCCCACCGGAGCTCTTCAGCCTCCGAACATGTTGCAGCTAACGTAAGCACAGACAACACTGAACATGCTGCAGCTATCGTTAGCACAGACAACGCTGAACATACTGCAGCTAATGTTAGCACAGACAACGCTGAACATACTGCAGCTAATGTTAGCACAGACAACGCTGAACATGCTGCAGCTAATGTTAGCACAGACAATGCTGAACATGCTGCAGCTAACGTTAGTGCAAACAATGCTGAACATGCTGCAGCTAACGTTAGCACAGACAACGCTGAACATGCTGCAGCTAACGTTAGCACAGACAACGCTCTGAGGAGGGACTGTCATTAGTTGATGGATCATTTTTGTTTCTATGTTTTGAAAACATGGGAGAAAAAGCTCTTTATGTTTAACTGCTTATTTTATGATTATTATTATTTCATTTATAAAGATATTTTTTTTTAATATTTTTGGAATGTTAGGTTTCGACTTATCTTGAATATATCATAATAAGCACGGTTTTATTATTTATTTATTTTTAAATGTGTTTAAAATGAGTTCACAAAATTTTACAAAAAGTTAGTGCTCACTGATAAAAATAAACACATTTTGTTGTTGTTGTTGTTGTTTAAACTCATTTTTGTGTCTATTCATTGATTAAGTCATATACCAAAATCCATTTAAACTGAAAAATGTTGCTTCTTGTGTCAAATATTAATATCTTAACGAGTTGAAGTTTTCTTTTTTATCTGTTATACTGAAATACACCTTACATGATGTTTGGACGCTTGCGGACACGTCTGTTACATTAATGCCTTTATGTTTTCTTATGCCTGTTCCTCGTAGTAACGCAGCCTCGGCTAATCAGTTAGCACGCCTCTTTACATTTCAGTCGGTCTGATCACCTAAACACTATTAAACATTTTTATGTTCATGTTTTAACATTAAGTACCTGCCACCACCATGTCTGTGAAAATGACTGCATCTACTGTTGGTAATACGGAGCGTGTGTGTGTGTGTGTGTGTGTGTGTGTGTGTGTGTGTGTGTGTGTGTGTGTGTGTGTGTGTGTGTGTGTGTGTGTGTGTGTGTGTGTCCTTACATAAGCATGACACCAGTGAATGATCTCGTTAGGAGAGGCCACAAAAACCCCAAAGTTTGTTGTGTGCTCTCATAAGCCCCCTGGCTATAATCCTGACTGACATTTTGTTTTATTTTCAAATGCATCAGTGGAAATCGCTGCCGTTAGAAACCACTCTACTGGATCAGAGCTTCAAAAGGCTATTTTACAGGTGCTATCTTTTTGCGTCCTCCTACAGTTTTTATCATTTATATCCTTTTTTGTGCTCACTTCACTTTTTTTGTCAATTCTTTCCTGGACTAGATTTATGTGTTTCTTTCGAGTCTCATCATTCAGCCTACTGTGACATCATGACATCTATCTCTTTCTTTCTCACCTTTCCAATGCCACCTAATGTTGGCAAATGTCATGGATGTGGCAGATCCAAACCTGTGGGCTTCATGGGCGTCATGATTGCTGCAGTCGTAGTTTAAGGATAGAATACTGATATGGAGGTTTGCATATTTACACAAGAGGAAATGTGTTGCTTAGCTAGATAAGAAACTCTACTGGATTTCCGCGTTAATAGTTCATACATGAAAAAAACTGTCTTGATGGCTTATTTGATGTATGCAAATGCCAAAAAAGACCATGGGATGTTTTTCCTCCGGAATTACACTTTAAGCTCCTTTCACAACCGTCCTGCATTCAATGGTGTTTCGCAAAAAATGTGAAGCGTTTTGAAAAGTGGCTCAGGCAGAGCAAAGTCTGGGTGGCGAAGCAAAATCTGTGCACGCTTGTGTGGGTGGTAACTGCTTCATACCGCCTCCTCCCCTAATTGAAATGGCTGTAGGTGGCGACTCACTGTGTGATGGAGTGAAAACCCCTTTAGGCCATTTTTCCTTTGTTGTTTTTGGTAAGTTTCCTCGTCTGCATTTGATGAGTTTTTAAAAGGTAGAGTGGACGTTTTTGGACAACTTCACCTACTTCAATGGTGCACAGAGAAGAGAATGAAGTGTGAAAAGGTTTTAAATCCAGCAACAGTACATAAAACAACTTTTGTTATTATACCCACGATGAAGTTGTTCTACTTGCTACAACTGAAGCTTGAGTTTTGACCTTTGAGAAGCTTTTAGAAATGCACCTTTTTCTTCTTATCTTTGTATATTTTTTATTGCACAAGCTAGAAGTGTAAAAGGCCATGATATTAGCCATTAAAGTTTTCAATCCAATACAAGTGACCACTGTCAGCAGACTGATAGGGAAATATTAGATTTTTTTATACCACTGTCTGCAAAATAGTGTTAAATGCTTTAACCATACCTTGAGACTATTAGCCTTATAGATGAAGTTCACTATGAACTATCTGTGTCAACAGTTGAATCACATCTTATGTTTAAGAGCATTTGAGTCTTAGTTTGAGTTGGTCCACTATGGTATGTAGTATTCTATGGTAGAGTGAGATAAGGAATCAATAGTAAGAGTACATATTAAAGCATAATTTGCAGATCTGATTAAATGTTAACATCTAAAAGCCATCTGGGATTAATATGTCCATATACAGCTTAGAAGATGTGAACTGAATAGGACTTAAAATATGGAATAAACATCAGAGAAATCAGACTGGGTCCACGTGTGGACACATGCTAAAACTTGAAACTCCTGCTGCAGAATGTAAAATACATTTACACAGACGTGACAGCATCAGATAAGCTATCAGAGACTCACCTGTAATGAATTAACAAATTAAATCAGCATCAACGGGGCACAGATGGTGGTGCAATAGCATTAAATCTTGGTCTGAGAGAAATTAGATGTGTATGTGTGGCGTACACACTTGCATGTCTAATGTGGCCTTGAGAGGCAGAGATGAACACTGACCCAGCTTCTGTTTAATTGGATGTACATCATCTTGCAGTGCTGGCCGGATCCTCTCAGAAATGTATTAGCAATGGTAACAATCAATACCCTGAGCAGCCTGCTAGTTAAAAAGCAGACTTAGTTGCTCAGCATGCATGCAGAAGCACCCATCAGAAGCACTTAAATGTTAACTATGGTAGTCCTTGGTCAGACTTCAGTGGGGAGGACTGTAATGTTATAAACTTTAGAAATACCTGCTGCCATACATTCATAACTCAGCTCTTAATCAACCAGAGACTCTCCTCTCCCTCCTTGCTGCAGCTGCTGTGTCTCTCTGTCTCATGTCAGTCACACGAGGCTTCAGTGGTAATTGGCTGTTACTCGTGTGACATCTTGCAAATCCGATAGTGTTGTGGGCGGGACATGAGAGGGAGTGAAAACGATAGACTGTATAAAAAATGGACGTACCCTCTCCGTCGGGGTCCTTTCTCTCAACTTGATCCAATCGTACTCGCCTACAGGAGACACCATCTTGTCAGACTATAACTGCTACTCGTTTCCTCTTACCAAAAAAGGGCATGTATGTGAAGTTGGGGGAGGGAGATACGTCCATCTGGCTGACGTTTACCTCCGAGGAGAAGTGAGGGCCAGCGGCTAGCTGTCACTTGAGAGGCCACGCCCCTAATTTTTCATAAACTTTAACACCCAATAAAATTAAAACTAGTCTGGTACAAAAACTGGGACAGTGCCAAGGGAGTGGCAAACTGGGGTGGTGGTTCCTCTGTTTAAAAAGGGGGACCAGAGGGTGTGTGCCAATTACAGGGGTATTACACTACTCTCCTCCCTGGTAAAGTCTAATACAAGGTGCTGGAAAGGAGGGTTCGTCCTATAGTCGAACCTCAGATTGAAGAGGAACAATGCGGATTCCGTCCTGGACGTGGAACAACGGACCATCTTTTCACTCTTGCAGGATCCCAGGCACGTCCAGCTGGGAGGAGGCCTCGGGGAAGACCCAGGACTAGGTGGACAGATTATATCTCTACACTGATCTGGGAATGCCTCGGGATCCCCCAGTTAGAGCTGGTTAATGTGGCCCGGGAAAGGGAAGTTTGGGGTCCCCTGCTAAAGCTGCTGCCCCCACGACCCGACCCCGGATAAGCGGTTGAAGATGAGATGAGATGAGATGAGATGAGAGATAGTACAAAAACACCCCCCCCCCCCCCCCCTCAATGTTGTCATGGAGATATGGAGATAAAAATCTGGGTGTGATTTTTGACTCTGAGCTCAGTTTTATTCCACACATCAAAAATATAACAAATATAGGTTTTTACTGACTGTGGATCAGCCTGCCGGAGAGCCTCAGGGTCGCAGAGACTGCTGAGGTTCTTAAAAAGAGGCCAGGGGGCCTGCCAGTTTGGGAGTTGTCTCTGGTCTGGCCGCGGGGGGTGCTGTCCCGTGGACAGTTCCGGCCCGGGCGACTAGAGGGCTCTGCACCTTGGTGCGGAGGCTCCTGTCTGCCCGGGTTGGGGTGGTCTCTGTGGCGGTGCTCCCTGCGACCTTGGACTGGGACCTCTCCCAGTGTGGTTGGCCCCCCAAAGGTAGCTTCCTCTAGCCTCCTCTGTACCTCAGGTCTCGCTGCCCGGCCATGTCTCTGTAGTGACAGCTAGTGTTTGTGTAGGTGTGAGTGTGTGTATCTGTGTGTCTGTGTGTCAGCGTGGCTGTGTGTGTTTGTGTGAATGTGTGAATGAACATATATATATTTGTGTATGTCTCTGTGCATGATTGTTGGAGGGTTGGGTTCTTTTAACTTTCTTCTCCTGATTTTATTTGATGTTTCTCTATTTCTGTACATCTCTGTAAGGCACTTTGCAATACTTTTCTGTATGAAAAGCGCCATATAAATAAAGGTTGATTTGATTTGATTTGATAAAACGGCCTGTTTAACATGGGGGTCAATGAGAAACTGCTCTATCATGACCTGCCTAGTGGACACTCTGAGAACTGCAGTTTTTGGCACTTCCTTAATGGATCAACCAGGAAGTTGCTGTGGTGGGGGCTTGGTGAAAACAGACCAGAGGAACAGAGAGAACACACGCAGCTACCTCAGAGCCAAAGTAGCGAACTTTTGAAAAAATTAATATTCTCGTGACCAGCATAAAATGTTGCTACCGATAATCGAAAAATAATCAGGTTGATAATCTGTCAATGCCTGCCCTGTAGTGCTACTACAGCGGGTATTACATCCTCATTTTATCACAAATGGTACCAGTGGAAAACGGTAAGCAGCCAAACATGACTGTTCTAAATGATGCTGCAATAGTTTAACAGTATTTCACAAATGCTGTAAAACCAGGAAGTAAATGGATGGAACACATTTGGGGCTCTATTTTCAGTGCAAAGCAGCACACCACGACATAACTGTAATTTCAGACAGATGCAATTGTCATTTTCACACCCTTTGCCCATTGTTGGCATTGCTGTCTTGAGACAGAAAGAAGCGCTTTCACCAGTGACCCCCTGTAGAGGGATTTGGCTCTACTCTGGATGGAAGTTAGGTAGAGCCAATGGTCCTATGGTCTTCATCTGATCAGGATGACTCATGAGGGCCTCCTTTTAGAAGTTTTCCAGGCGCACAGAACTGGCAGAAGGTCCCAGGTTAGGCCCAGAACAAGCTGGAGAGATTTTATCTTGTCTGGCCTAGTAATTCAGTTAAGTAATAGTGGATGAGTTGTGGGTGGGTGAAATAAGACATCATTAATGAGGAAAATATTAATTACATTCTCCAAAATGTGAACAGAGGGGCTTCACTGTGCACATTTATGCATGAAAAGCAATTGCTTCATATATTATTTCAGAAACCTGTCAAATTTATAACTACAGTTTTTAGTTTTGCTTCTAAAGAAGTGCCATTATATTTTCTACAGTGACTTTTCTGCACACATGGGAACATTCACACTGAAAGCAGCCTTTCTAATCATTAAAGAAAACACTCATACATCAATGCAATGTATACTTTTGAAAAGCAATAGCCTACAGGAAACTCGTCAAGTGTGAGTGAAAATAATTAATTTGGGTGTGTAGCGGGAGAAAGGTAAGCATACAAGTGGATTCAGAGGGCATCAGTCGATCCATGCATCATGCTTGTTACACACAGGATATTTAGCGCTCCTCCCATAGACTGCATAAAAGAGAGATGGATGTCGGTACCGTGATGCGACCCATTGTTTTGTGGACTACAGTTTCGAAGCCTTGAGTTTGGCATTTTGCCCTCAGCATCTTGTTTTTTTGAAACCTTTAATGACGTGATAACACAATGTGAGGGGCTCAAAGTGCTAAGACTTCAACACATTGCTCTACTTAAGGTTATTACTGCATAGCAACAGCACTGTCCTGATAAAAACAAAATTCATTATTGATTTAAGCATGAAAAGAAAATCTTCTATTGGAAGCATATTGCACTGACTTGTAAATATTCAGCATGATTCCTTGACTCATGTAAGTGTAAATTCAGCCACATTCCATCTAACAGGTTTGATAATTGGAAGGAGCAACCACCTGAAAAATTGAACTGATTACTTTTGCAACTGTAATACCCTGGGTAATTGGATGGACCACTTTCAGTAAGAAAGATTCTTTGAAATACATCACTATAATGGCCCTACTGCGTTGTCCTGTGTGAATGCTGCATTCAAACCTGCAATTATAAAGCAAAGCTTCATCTAAGCATGTAGTTCCGGGAAATCATGTTTATATTGCTTCACATTTTTCAGTGATTTTACTTTGTAGATTGAAATTAGAAATGTATAGCTTCTAATGATCAAACTATAAAGCTAAGTAAACACAAAGAAAGCCACCCTTTTGGTGAATAACAGAAAATACAGTGATTTCTTTTTTAATGTAATGAACTAGTTTGGATAAATATCTGTAAAGAATATTAATAGGTGGGGTTAGTAATGATATCAAGAGGATTTCAAGACTAAAATGCAGTTTGAAAAAATAAACTTTTTCTTTTGGTCACCTTTTCATCGCCTCTCTCTCTCTCTCACTCTCTCAACGCGGCAGCGTCACTCTGTCTGCTTCTGTCTATGTCTTAGTCCTCAGTCCTGACAAATGTGCATATAGGCTAATGCATAAAGTTTGCAGTTTTAGGGGTCAGGTTGGAGTGTCATATTTTTGCATGTTGGGCGGTCTCTCATGACTGACCATTAGTTTGACTTATAGCAGCGAAGTGCGGCTAGAAAATACCCACAGCCAAAGAGTAACAGAGTCGTGACTCCTGTGACATGTTGCCCTATGTTCATAAATAATTTCTTCCCACTTAAAAGACATGAAGACACTTCGCAGCTGCTTGGTGTGTTTTCAGCGTATAAGACATAACGTTCAAAATGCAACATCAACTTCTCCACTCTGGCATTGGCTGTCGAAAACTTTTTGCTTGATGTACCTTGCCTAATTTCCTCAGGCAATGCCTCCTGCGGCCTGGATTCCATACAGAGAAAGCCTGATTATCTGTGTGCCGTACACCCAGGAGGACACAGCCTGTGGATATGTGCGAAAGAAAATTTGTTTCTTGATGGAAATGCTGCTGGCAACAAGAAGATCCCTTCGAAAACATCAGCATGATGGGTATTGATAATACATCAGAGGTCTGCTTGCTTTTCTCAAAAGTAAGGACATCTCTGCATGTTGTTTTCTTCAATATAGCTGTAGTGGGTTAGTATCTAGGGCTACATGAGGAAAATATGCAATAACGTTGTCAAATAGCACAATAATTCTAATCATTAGTTACTGAGACTGATATTAAAGTGTACTCAGTTCTGCCTCTCTGTTGCTTTCAGTACACTACTAAAATACAACAAATTGTTTGTTCAATTAAAAAAGCAGAAATGAAATTATTACCAACATTATATTGATAACAAACTGAACACTTAATTAAACACAAAACACACCATTAAAAACAAGAAGTTACGTTTTAATAGGGATAGAGGTTAATACGATTTATTTATACCAGTATGGATTCTGCTTATTAGTTTGATTCTTTATTAATTCTCTTATTGAGTGATGATCAGTTTTCTGCATAGGTTAACAGCATCAATCATTGTATTATATGTATAACCAGATTGTAAAAATAATGGAGGTAGTCCCTTTGACAAGTAAAAAAATGAAGCTCCGAGCGGGCGGATCCTGGTGGCTCCAACCGTCGCCATCTTGGCAGCGTCATTGCTCCACCTGCTCCTGGCTAAACCAAAAAGAGATGGATGGTGAGAGAGAGGGGGAGACATGCAGCAAAGGGCCGCAAGTCGGAGTCAAACCCACGGCTGCTGCATTAAGGACCTTCAGCCTCTTTACATGGGGTGACTGCTCTAACCCCTCAGCCACCGGCCACCCGAACAATGAATTTAAAACAAATCAATTAACCTGAATTTAAATTACACTGACACATTCACAATGAGATAATGATAACCAGGATGTAAATGTTTATTTCTGCTGTAAAGTTTTAGCACAGGGATCTATGGGAGTTCTCACTGTTTTGGAGACAGCTGCAAGCTGCCACTCGATGAACTGCAGTTTTTGGCATAATGGCCTCATTTCTCTGATGCCGCTTGGCATCAATGCAGCTGTTTTATTATCTTTCAGTGTAGATGAAATGAGAGAATATTTGTACGGTTTTCTTTTTTTTTAGGTCTCAGGTTTGTCAAAGAATCTAACCTGCCTGTTAGGCATTAGTCTCTCTCTGACCCAATGTTAATACAGAGCCATCTGGAGTAGCCATTAAGGCTAGCTGGATAGGGATCTATAATCTGTTGATCTGATGAGTGCGTCAGCAGCGATTACAATTCTGTGGGGTATACAAGCAAAAGCTCCTGAAATGCTTTTAAAGCAGAAAAAGTTTTTAGGAGATGCATTATCCAAAGTCAGCATTTCTAAAGTGTCTTCCAAATGCTACAGGAAAAAAGTCAATCTTTACTTGCACTTCACTGTGCATGTGTGTGGTAAATTATTAAATAGAGCATTCAAGAGGTCCCAGTCAACCTGTAAAGTTGTTAAATAGCACAACCACATCAAATTGACCAGGTATTTGCCTTCAGGTTATTGCCAATCACTAGAAAACCTGTTGCATGAATTCAAAGAATGAAAGGAAATTCTGAAATGTGTAACTAAACTTTTTCACAAGCTGGCCAGGCTGACACTGCCTGAATGCATCATTAGTTGCCTGGGTGCACCATCAGTTATGATCTCTGCGAGGCTAAACAATCTGACTCCAAGGTCTCCAAAGGTCTCTCTGTCATGCTCCATGTCCTTCAGACTATCCAGCCACTGAATAGGGACACAGCTAGAGATGTAGTCCGGCAAATTGATTTGGGAGTAAAAGAATACATTTGGAAAGAATGAGGTGAGCGAAGATGTGCACACAAGAACAATGACAAAAAAATAAAATAAAAGGGAAATTGCTTAAGAAGGAAAGAAAGACATGGATTATTGATCCAAAAGTCACTAGCCACCAATACGCTCATACTCATTACAGTTCACATATACGTTGTCCTCTATTTGAGACATTTGGGTAACACACAGACCAGAAAACACACACCGTGCAGCAAAGTAACCACTGCAGTATTACAGAAAAAACAAACAACACATCAAAAGTGGGGTGCACTCAGAGTACCGAGTGCCAACTGACACCTGGCTACACACCATTACAGTTAATCTAACAGTGTGCTGTAAAGTACTTGAGTAAAAGTGATAACTATTCTTTTATGCAGAGTCTTTTTTGCAACAAACTGAGTATCAGTGATGTTGGAAACTTCTACTCTCTACTCGACTACATTAAAAAAATAAAAGTTGTTTACGTTTTTACTCCGATACATCTCGATTGACAACGATCATCCCTTAATACATTTTGAATGCCACTCAAGCTTCATTTGTTTTGTTTTTTACTTTTTTAAAAACCTTTTCACTTCACAGAACCTTGTTTGAGCTGCCCTGTTTTGCGGAAATTATTATTGTTTTAATTTTTTATACAGGCGTATTGGTTTATGCATGTTCTTGAAAGAGAAATTAAACACATTTTTCTGACAAATCAGCTGCTTCTTCTGTTTCAGGTGGTGTGAAGTGCATGTGCATGGAGAACTGGGATACTACCTTGTGCATCTTTGAGTATTATAGATTCCATACCAACTAAATTACTCTTCATATTGTAATAGGATACTTTTTCATTGTCATGTCATTTTTTTAGTAAGGTCTCTCTACTCTTACTCAAGTATGGTTTTCAGGTACTCTTTACAATACTGTGTAACACACAGAGGTATAACAGAACGAGAGACTAGAGATGTACATCTCCAGCCTGAGACCTATGTCATCTTGATCCGACACATAAAAGACACATATATAGCCGTTACTCATTCAATACGATTCACACCCTATTGCAAAGCAGTGTGATCCGAAACGATTTGATTCAACAGAATGCGGAATCTCACAGTTTTGCATTTCTTTAATCCTTTTGTTGCATTTTCTCGTTTATTTTTCTGATACACTAGGGCTCAACCTGAATATCTGACTAATTGACTATTTGGATATTTGTTCATTGGGGGGGTATTTTGTTTCAAAATTTGGTATTCGGATATTTGTTTTTTATAACACAATTCTTAAAACAATAATGCTTTTAATTAAACTGAAAGATGCGCTGCAGCAAAGTCTTTGCATTTCAGTGTAGGAGTCTTCTCTGTGTTTTTCTGTCATTTACTGATGATTTTCTCTCCTCTCGCTGGAGCTGGGAGCATAGCAGGGAGCTGGAACTACAGCTGCTAACTTGTTGCTCTGCTAACATTACCAATATTAGCTGCTCTGTTTCAACAATATTAGGCTTAAAAGACGTTCATGCAGGCTGAAAATCAGCAGTGTTCAGAGCAATAACCCCTAGCCGCTAATTTATTAATTCCACTGAAACACTGCAGCGCTGTTTCGTCCATCTAAGCCAAGAACAAACAAACATCTGACTGTGCTGTGCTATGAAAAAGCAGTCTGATGTGAGTAGAGGTCTGTGTGGATATATTATAGCAGCTTGTTGTCGTTTTCAGGCAATTTTAATGAAGATTAATACCAGTGCGCATGGGGAAGGCTGGCTGGCTCCTTTTTGATTCATGCTGCTCATTCCTCGCCCTCGTCTTAAACATCAAATTATTAATCACATTTATAAATAAAGCTATTGGGCTTCTACTAATATTTATATATAAATAGATGGTATTTTACTGATGCAAAGATGTTAAAAAACGATGCATCACTACATACATTCACACCAATGCAATGTAAATTTTACCATCCCTACTACAGATGAGTCTGCTTGCCAGGGATTTTCCTAATACAAAATAAATTTAAGAAATCTTCTTTCTGGATGAGTTTAAGAGCTTGGATGGTACATGTGGGCAGACCAGCCAGGAGGAGTTGCAGTAGCCTTGACCAAAACATGCCTTTCCTTCTGGGTGAGGAACAGCATTGATGTTGTGGAGCATGAATCTGCAGGAGAAGGTATTTGCTGCAAAGGACAGCTGGTCATCTAGCTGGTCACCCAGGATTTTTGTCTGAGCCTCAGACACCACAGAGCCGCAATGTTGATGGACAGGTCATGGATGTGACGTGCTTTTCATGGAGGGAAGAGAAGCTCAGTCTTGTCAAGATTGAGCTTTAGGTGGTGTAGCGACATCCACTGAGAGATGTCTACCAGACATGACGAGATTTTTTACTGTCACCTGGGTTTCAGACAGTGAAATGGACAGAATTTGTTGTGTCTGCTGGATAACTTTGGTAGGAAAAAACATGTGAGTGAATAACAGAGCCCAGTGATTTGGTGTACATATCGAAGAGGATGGGACCCAGAACAGAGAGTCCTGAGGGACCCCTGTAGTGAGCCTACAAGATTCAGTCACAAGTTCTCTCCAAGTTACCTGCTATGTGCAGTATGCTCAGAGTGCTGAGCCTAAGAATCACAGTTATTGGAGGGTGGAGAGGAGGATCTGGAGGTTCACTGTGTCAGAGGTTGCAGAGAGGTCCAGCAGGATTACAGTGGAGGAGAGGGAGGCTGCTTTGTGAGTGAAGTTCCTCTGAGGGTGGAGATGGTTAATCTTGTGGAAATATGCAGACAGCTGAGTGAAGACAACACTTGTTTTGGTAAGAAAAGGTAGAAGAAAGGCCGGTGTGGATTTCTTTAAAAGTGGGTTAACTCTAGCTGCTTCGGCTGAGTGGTTGCAAAACAAGTGGTTGTCAAAGAGGTATTGATGAGGTGGGCGAAGAAAGGAAGGAGATCAGGAGCAACAGACTGAAGAAGGTGAGTGGGAATAGGGTAAAGAGGGCTCGCGGGAAGTAACCAAGGATAGTACCTCATTGAGAGAGAGTGGTAGAAAGGATGGTAGGTAAGGAGATGAGGACAGCTAGTGTCAGTAGGTGTTGGAGGTAATGAGAAGTGTATGTCATCTATCTTATTACAAAGTAGTTAACAAAGTCACTTGGTAGAAGGGAGTTGGGGGAGATGGGGGATCAATGAGGTTAGAAGTTTTTTTGGTCTTTGGAGAAGGAAGATTGAATCTTTGATTGAAAGAGGGGGCCTTTATTCGCAGATACGGAGGCAGAGAAAAAGGAGAGAAGAGATTGGTAGGTAATACTCCAAGCACTGATCCTTTCGTGTCGCTGTCTGCGTTATACTCATGTTACTTTCAGACACTTTTACACATCGCCGTCAGTCCAAGCAAATAAATCCCTGGTCTAACTTTTCACCATTGCTGTTCGTCCTCTGAAATATTTTCTGTTTTTTCAATTTACACATCCATGATTTAGAGTAGTAGTAGATAATCTGCTTCCTCTTTACACTGGCACAGTGCAATCCTGCCGGCAATAATCCTGTGATATGTGTTTTCGGGCATGGAATATGTCAATATGGATAGATATTACTTCTGATACAGAGCTTAAATACTTGAGTGAATGAGGATCATTTCAGCAGTGTGGAGGTAGCCTCACATTTACAGATCTGTTGATTTAATCAACTTATTCGCCAACAACATCCTATGAGTGATGGCCTACTAACGTTTTTGGCTTTGTGGTTTTTCTGACCAAATCTGCAGTAAGCACTCCACCTACGCATCACACCAACGTGAACCTTTTGCTGCCTTTGTTTTAAATGTCCGCGCATGGTCCGTCCTTCTTTCTTCTGTCCAAACAGGCGCACATAAAATGAAGTCAGAACCGCCGTAGGCCTCGTGCCCGCGCTCGTGCTCGTACACGTGCGCACGCTCGTGCTCGTACATGTGCAAACATGCTTTACAAAAAGCCCACCTCTACCAAACAGGCCGTCACACTGGTCAAACGAACTAGACTTTAAACGTGCTTGGGCACAGTACGGATGGACAGTGTGAGTGCGCCCTTACTCAAGAAAAGCCAGACTACTTCTGAAAGTTTAAAAAGTTTATTATAAAAACAACTTATATGTCCAAGGGCTCTATCTGGGGTCAGAAATCACAGTCATCCTGGCTTTAAGCAAAGCAGCTGTCTCCAACCAGTGACCAGAAAGAGCACCGAGTCCGACCAACTCAAAGAATTGATACAGCAATAAAGTTCATTGGGTTGTTGTGATTGGTTCATAATGTTGCTGAGGGTGTCCCTGATTCAAGCTTTAGAATGTACATCACTCCTAGACTGGCTCTTATTAATTCACGGGTTGAATCCTCCACCCCCTGGTCCCACGGTTCCTCCAATGAACCACCAGCTCCTGTAGAAAGAACACTCCCTACTTCTTCCTGGGGCTGTTCCTCTCTCATTTGACTGCACCTAGTTTTAAACTGGAGCGTATCTGCAACATCCTTTATTTGTATATATATATGTATGTTAAATTGATAATAATGTGGAATCATGCTAAATCATCTTAATTTAATTATTTACGTACACAGTGAGTAATAACAAAACCTCAATTATATTGTGACAAAAATAAACACTTCATGTTTAAAAATCCCCACAATACCGTTCAGTAGTTTGCTGAAGTGCTAATTCTCCTCTTTTTGCCCTTCCTTCCCTACCCCGTGGTTTTAAGTAGGATTCACTTTATCACACCCTCTGCATATTTCTCTTCCTCTCTCAATCATTGGTGTAAATTGGAATTAGGAAAAAAATATTTTTGCCCTTTCATCCCTCTGTTTATCTCTCTCTGTCTTCTTCCTTTTTAGCCTCTCTCTGCCACTCACTCACTTCCGCCCCTCCTCTCCTTTGTTTTCTATCCATTAACCTCTCACCAGTACCATCTACCAACACCAACTGGATCCTCTCTGATCTCTACAGCACTGAGTTTGTGTGTGTGTGTGTGTGTGTGTGTGTGTGTGTGTGTGTGTGTGTGTGTGTGTGTGTGTGTGTGTGTGTGTGTGTGTGTGTGTGTGTGTGTGTGTGTGTGTGTGTGTGTGTGTGTGTGTGTGTGTGTGTGTGTGTGTGTGTGTGTGTGTGTTTCTAACCCCTACCTGTTGTGCATCAGTGCACAACCGGTAGGGGTTAGAAACACAGGCACTGACAACAAGGAGACACAGCAGAGCTTTTCTTTTTTCATTACACTCTGTCACCACAAGTCTTCTCAGAGAGAGCAAGAGAGGGGGATTAAGAGAGCAAGAAAATACAGGAGAGCAGACAAACCTTTGTTCAGGTTCTGTAAGGTATGCCATTGCCCCCTAGAGAGTGAAAGCAAGATGCATGGAAATAATTCCTTACTATAAGATGTTTCTTTTAGTAAGGAATTATTTCCATGCATCTTGCTTACACTATATTTCAAAGAGATGGCACAAGTTAAAATCTTCACACATGCAAAGACATTGCCTAAAAATCAGGGCTAAAAACAAAACCAGACCAAAAACAAAACATCTATGCTGCTTTTATAATGTATGCTTCATGGCCAGACTTGAAAGTAAATATTTTGGGTAGTTTGCTGCACGATTAACAGGTGCATTTTGTGGCAATGGTAAAATTTTGACTTTTACTTATTGTAATGAAGTAAATGTTGATTGCACAATGTAGTGACTATAGAATAATGACACCATCTGTGTTTAGATTGGTCCCCTTTAAGCCTCGCCTTCACTATGCAATTCTGTCTGTCTCCGGGCACAATCCCCCGGGAAAATGAAGGTTTGCTTTACGGCACAAACTGAGAGGATAACGCTTGAGTTTCACCTTTACTTATGAAGATAAAACACTGCATCACTGCTTACAACAGGGCAAAAATAGCTTAACGTTACAGAAGCTATCAAGTAGTGTAAATAGTGGAGAGTGGAACAACCGGAGTTACTGTGGAAACTACTAGTAATGGATTAAAGCTCATATAGTGCAAGGGCAACAGCAGTGGTGTGTAATGCACATCAAAAAACACCACCCAGTCTTTTATATGTAATGTCAGACTCCACACAACTGTCTTGATGCATGTCAACTGGTCAGTTTTTTCTCAGGGTAATGCATCACCTTTTCATGTAATATTATCACAACTGCTCGTGAATCTGCTGTACCTGGACCACTTCTTCACTTCGTCTTCCTTTCCCTCTTCTGGGGACGCTGCTGAAGTGAGAGGAGAGACCGAACAGAGACAAGTTCAGGGGAAAGATAAAGTTTATCAAGATATGTGTGAAGATATCAACTGAATGTAGCTAACGTTTTCAGTTTGAGAGCAAAAAAAGAAAGACCCGCAGAGTCCCATATCTTGTTTCTGCTGAGTGCAGTGGCAGAAGTTAGGTCCGGAGACTCCGGCCAGAGGACAAAATAAAAGTGTCTCCTCCTGTGATTTCTGAACACAGTCAGAAAGCCAAAGCAGGAAAGCCAACACTGAGCTACTGCAAGGTATTTTATTGAGCTTCCTTTCAGTGAAATGCTCACAATGAATTTAAGTACCCTCTGGTAAACAGTTACTAAACAGTTAACTACTGTAAGTGTGTCTCCGTCTATGTCCTGTTACTGCCCACTTAAACAATAGAGTCCAAGCATATATTTGATGCGTGCTTCAATAAAACTTCATAGTCCATGTTCTTCATTTTTACCGTTTACTGAAGGGCTTTTAACAAAGAAACAATACATTAGCAAATCGTTTACATGGAAAATGTCTTAGCAGACGACGATCCAAATCTAGTGTGCTTTTCAGGCTCCATAGCTTCTGCATTAAACATGCACAGATCCACTGCTGATCGGTTGATCCACTAATCCACCAATCAACAGTGTTGGGAAAGTTCATAGGTTCAGTTCATAGTTCATAATTCAGAATTATGAACTAAGTTCACAGTTACAAAAATGAACCAGTTCATAGTTATTTTTATTTAATATGTTGCTGCAAGTAATTCTTTTCAAAATATTACCACAGTCTATATAGAACCACAGACAGCATTATTTTAACAGTTTTAACACTAAAACTATGTGTCAGATTTCATCTTCATATCCAATCTTGAATCCTTATCCAACTAGGGTTTACATTAGAATGTAGGGGACAACATTTCAACATTGTTGCTTTAACACTTTGCTGCTGTCCATTCAGTCCACACTACGAGCAGCTGCAGCTTTCACACCTACAGTATATTCTCAAAACCAGGAGGAAAAACTTGACCTGCTGCTTGAATGGTCTTTTTTTAATGAGGAATTATTAAGAGAAAAACAGGACAGTAATCCTTGAGCTTTCAATTTTAAGAATTTTCCATTTCAGTACATACTAAAAAGAATACTGGAATCCGGGTTCAACAAACAAGTCACATGAATAGTAAAACCAGAAACCAGGAACCAGGAAACCAGGAAATTAAGGTTGAACTTAAAATTATTTTTAAAAACCTGGGTTTTCCTCTTTATTCAAAGGCTGCAGGTCTCCGTCAGTTTACTGCACCACCAGGTCGTCCAGCTGTGGCTGGGGGATGACAGCAGAGCCGCTACTGTACGCAGTTAATGGGATTTTGGTCAAGGATCTGTCTTGATTGTCTTTTGATTTTTATTTGCTTGCACATACCTTGTAAATGCCAGGTGCTTTAGTTTTTGTGTGCCGTTTCAGGTTTGCTGTTGATGTGACTGAAGTGTGATTCTCTTTGTGACAGCCGGCGGGCAAAGTTTGCAAAGAAAAAAAAGATTGTTCCTATCCTCACCGACCTTGTCATAGCGACTTTGCTTTGTCCCCTACACGTTGCTGTCGCTTCCATGCTGTTTTTTGTTTTTATGACGCATGCACCGTTCACCCAAAATATGAACAAGTTCATGAACTATGGTTCAATGAATGCATTGATTCTAGAGCGCTGATGTGTCGCCACTGCGGTGTCAAATTAAAGGCCTTACAGAGTTGTGTGATTGCAACTTCCTTCTGCAGCGGTACATGAATGATTGCGGCGGCATGCAAAAAACATTGTGTATCGCATATTTGTGTGCACCTGGCTGTTTTTGTGCTCTAAAATTAAAAAGCTTGAAAATGATTACAAGATGCCCCTCAGCACTGTGTAATCACATTCCTCACTAGAAGCAGACTGAAAGAAACACATTATCACATCCAGCTTATGTGTGATTATGCAAATGAAACATTTTTCAAATATTATCTGTAACAACTACATCAAAATGATCACTGGAGATAATTCTCCAGAAACCACCATGCAAGTCTCAACCAACAGTTAAGTCAGATATATAAACCACTTTATTTGGAGGGTAAAATGGAACCTACCCAATCTTCATAAAAGTATATTTTTCAATTTAAAAGCAAGGGTGTTTTTCAGAGGAAGCAATCTGGGCTGTGGTGTCATGGTTTGCAGACCATGAATATTATCAACCTGTTCTCATTCCCAAGTCGTCATAAACAGATGTCTGGGTAGCCCTACACATCAAACTATGGCTCTATGTACTGCAGTTTTAAATGTGGTTGAAGGAACAGTTTTGCTATTTGAAGTGTGGTTGTATGAGGTACTTCTCCATAGTCTGTGTGTTACCTACAGTAGATGACGGTTAGCACGCCGCTAGTTTGAAACACAGAAGCGCAGCAATATACTGCTTTGGACCAGGACAGCACAATAAACTCCAGTTTCCACAGAAGCTTCTCCTCTCTCTCTTTTGTTCTTTTGACTCCCTCTGCAAAAGTTCTTCTTCTCTATACTCCGGCTCATAAAGGGATCCGCTTGTCTCCCCAGTGAATGGATTTAGTCATCACTGCTGAAACGTCTGATAACAGGCATTTTTTATAATTATAAATAAAAGATATTTATCCACAAAACTATAATTGTGTGTCTCATTCACCCTACGCAAGAGTTGAGGAAAACAAGGGTACGTTCACACGATAAAAAACAATCTTTTTTTACCACCTCATTCTTAAAAAGTTTAACGTCCACACGGCCTCGGCTCAGGAAATATCTGCGGCCACACGAAACCAGTGAAACCACCACATAAATACACCAACAACGGAGGAAAAGAGACGGGGAGACGCTGTATAGAGTCTATGATACAAACACTGGCGACTTCCCAAATACTCTGTCGAAATTTGTCATTTCTGGAGTTATTGGAGATTTTAGACGTTTTGGACTCTGATGCACCAGCAGAGGGTGCTGCTGTGAGCCACTTCGCCATCCCAAAGCACTCACAGGCAGCCACTGTCTTGCTAGATTCAGTGACTTTTCACACCTTCTTAGGGCAACTTTATTTATAAAAAGCAACAAGTGACCAACTTATTCAGACCATCAGGGAAAAGGGAGAAATATAATGTATGTTCAGCCCAATTTGTTCACATGCATGTGGCTCAGAGTACAGTTCAGTCTATGGGTCCATCTCTCTCCTCTCACGCAGCAGCACTCAGTGGGTTTACATGCATGTGAATGAATTATGAATTATTTCCATCAGTAACCCGAAAATGGTCTTTCCCCTGTTAAGGGAATTATCAGATTATTAAAGTTCCCCTCGTATACATGAAAGGGGGTTGAATGGGAAAATGATGGAGTAACATGACCTCTGGTACAGTAGGTGGCGCTCCACCAACATGGATTGAATACAGATTTCTTCCTGGTTTACCTTTGTCAAAATCACAAACGACTTTTAGACAGAATTACAACCAAAACAGGTCTTCTTAGAAGTGATGTTACTCGCCATGGTGAAGTCCTCCCTCTGATTAAAGGTAACTCTCTATTATATGTTATAACTCATAGCATGCACAGGCCCGAAACCCGATAGTAACCTGAGAATGCTGTTTACATGTGCGAATAATCAGGGTACTGAAGGAGATCTCTTGGTCTGTTAACTGGGGTATGAGAATTCCGATTTTGCCCGGGGTTTGGTGTTTACATGGTGTTTGAGAAACCGGAGTATGCCCTTAACCCGGTTGTTAAGGAGGTGGGGCGATGACGGCATCGTTTAACAAAGTATGCGGTTTCGCCGTCCAGACGACAACGCAATGGGGAGCGTTTTGAAATATTCCCAAACTGGGACCCGGTTTCAAAAGATGCCGTTTCCAGGCTCCAATAACGCAGACTCCGTGTAGATGGTCGGCAGAAACAATACTAAAGTTGTGCGGTTACAGGAAAACGTTTCTCTGTGGGAATGAGCCCTAAATCCCTACCAGTTGTTAAAGTTCTGCTGTCACCAGTCTCCATGCAGTGGAGTAAAAAAGGAATTCACGGACCAAATCAGTGTCACATCATTATCACAAAAAGTCTGGGCTGCTCACACAGTGTGTATTTACACTGTTCAGTCACAAAACCCATTACCGGCAGGAGTAAAAAAACACACCGCCATCATGACAACTTAGTAAGCCATTAAAAGCATTTCACGTCCACCACCCTGCTCAAAGAGTCTTTGCTAATTTGCATGGATGAAAAACAAATTAGGTAAATGATGTGGGATTGCACTAAGAGCTGGACTGTGTGTTGGTGTGTGTTTGTCGAGTCAATCCACTGGTGCCACAGCACTCCAGAGTACAGTGGAGAGAGACATGGAGGGGGCAGTACAAGAAGGCTATCGAGGAAAGATAAATGTTTACTTTTTACTCTGGTCATGGAGACAGACAGAGTGAGAGACAAAGAAGAATATGGACGCAGAGAGTGCATTGAGACACAGTGAAAGAAAGAAATGGTAAATAGCTCTTGTTCAAACTCCCCCTGGAGAGAAACACAGCACATCAAGTAGCCCACAGTAATGGAAGTTTCATTTTTCTGTCATTAATTCATGCCCTTTGTTTGTGACTCACTGCTTTTCTCGTTGGCCTAGTTTAATGGCTTCGGTCTTGGTTCTCTTTAATAAAAGGGAGGAAATTACTTTTTAAAATCTAGCAGGCAGATTACAGTTGCGGTTGAGAACACAGTTGGTGCTTGTATCAACAAATTGTTTATGAGACGAACAGCAAGTGAGTCATCTGCCACTCGTCTTTGCCCTGAAGCGAGAAAGACGTTGTAATTCTTCAGCAGCCTATTAAAACGTGCCTTTGAGCAAAAAAGGTGGGTTCATGTGTATTTTAGATTACTTACGTTTGCTCCTTTGTGCCATCAGCTGGGTACTGATTCCTTCGATTCCACGTGTCTCCCCTCTCTTCACTGTAGTTAGTTAAAGGCCTGCTCTCACAGACTATTCTCCAACTCATCAAATACCGGTGTTTTGTCATGACCCACAGCAAAACAGATGCACAAAGCTCTCTCTTGACTTTTTTGAGGGTGGAAGTGTGTTCACGCCAGAAGTTGGTAAAATGCAGTGTACTTTTTACTGCCTAGAGGTCTGAAAATGTATGAAGATCTAAACCACATAGTGAATCTCTGGGAAATCCTTGACAACAAAGTAATTTGTAAGAAACCCACTCCAGCTACTGAACTGTGGAAGAGAGTGAGTCAGAATGGACGCAGATCAAACCAGAGCATTGTGAGAAACCAGTGATGTCCTGTGGGTGCAGATGTGCTGAAGTCATTCAAAGCTGTGGCCTCTACACTTCCTGTTCATTTTTGAATCCTAGAGAAGAAAACATTGTTGAAATCTGCTCTTCTGACACAGTGGTAACTGTTCTCTAAGTTTGATCACTGTTTATTTTAACAAGTGAAGTGTCTTGGTTATTTAAGAAAACATGCTAGTTCAGCAGTGGTATAGCCACAGCGGATATAAAATAACAATATTTGAGAATAAATAAATTATTAATAATTAATAATTTGTTCTCTAATTTTGAACTCCAGTGTACCTATATATATATATATTTATATATATATATATATATATATATATATATATATATATATAAACAATTGAGGACAGAAAGAGAGAGACTGGTCCAGTAATGCCAGATGGTTGATAGAAAACAGTTGAATCGGTGCATATGACCTCATATGTCTGAGCAGTAGGAGAGCAATAAAGAATTTGACTAGAATTGGTCTCAGCTTTTATTGCACAAGTGTGTGACTTCTGCAGAGCATGACCTCTGCTGGGGGTACTTGACAGAAATATGACCCAATAGTGTATGGTGACTTGAGACTACTTACAGATGAAATACATCCCCATCTGCTTCTAGACATGCACACTCATTTACACAGTGTCTTGTTTGTTGTGTGTTTGGGACGTGATAGGTTATTTGTAACAATAAGATGATGTCATTTGATTTACTCATGTTACTAGATATGAACAGTGTTGGTCATTTTTTCAAAAAATATTACATATTACTAGTTACTTTCTTTCACACAAGTTACTTCACACAGGCTTCCCACACCTACTCGGTCATCAAATATAGGACTTTCCAGGCTAAATTCCATAAGATTCAGGGACCTTACACACCATAGTTTGAGTCACAGATAGGGATGTAACGAAACACTCAACTCATGATTCCATACGGTTCACGGTTTTTTGTTCACAAAACGTTTTTCTCACGTTTTTTTTTTTTTTTTTTAATCAAAATTAGCTACAGACAAATTGTGACCAAATAAAACGATCTTTTTTTCCAGTTTGTGTCCTCTTATAAAAAAGTGCAACTTAAATGGTCATCTTAAACAATAAAATACATGAAAAATATCTCCTTTCTTTAGAAGCAATCTCACAAGTTAACTGGTGTTACCTGGTGTAATTCAATATCTTAATTAACAAAAGAATATCAAATCTTGACCAAAAAAATAGGTCCTTTCTTTGCAGAAAATCTGTTAAACACTGTTTCTGTGTCTTATAAACAGAGTGCAATTGAAATAGTTATTCAATTACATAACATAGAAAACAAAGTTTCTAAAAGCAAATCCCACATTAAAATAACATCAAAACATAGAATCTCTAGTGATATAACTTTGCGTGGCTCAAGATGTCCACCCGTCGGTTGTGATAGACGCAGTATCAGCCCTCTGGAGAACCTCAACCACATGAGCTCTTACCTCCTGGTACAGTTTTGGCACCACCCCCCGACTGAAGTGCTGTCCTGACGGGATGCGGTATCTCTGCTCTAGCGTGTTCATCAACAGCTGAAAGTCCTCATTTTCAACAACGGAAAATGGCCTCAAATCTTTTCCAATAAAATAGCCAATTACCCTGGTAATTTCTTGCGCTTTTGCGTTGTTACGGGGAAAAGAAGATGCAAAGCCTCTCGTCAGGGTGGTTTGCCTCTTCTGCAATTTTCACTCAGGAGGTGGCGTAACGTTACTTTGCTTCTCACTGTGGTGGCGGCTAATATGCTGCATGTTGCTCGTGTTGCAGGTATATGGTATGTTAGCAGTCTCTTGCCATATTTCCATGCTGTTTCGGTTTTGTTTTATCATTTCTCACCGGTTGTATTTGTGTATATGGGGGAATCCAAAAGGCCTCAACACAGGTGATTTCAAACCACTCGCTGCATCCTCTATTTCAGAGTTGTTGGCTACCGACTATGTCTTCAATCAATCAATCAATCAATCAATCAATCAATTATACTTTATTCATCCCGAGGGGAAATTCTTTTACAAGAGAGGGTAGGAAAGGGGTACATCACATGAGGGTGAGGGGGTGGGGGGAGGACATAAAGCACTCCCCACACTGCGCTCCTGG
This sequence comes from Echiichthys vipera, assembly GCF_963691815.1. NCBI lineage: Eukaryota > Metazoa > Chordata > Actinopteri > Perciformes > Trachinidae > Echiichthys > Echiichthys vipera. The sequence goes on from NC_139831.1 coordinate 28,279,458, forward strand.
GATTTGGAAAAAAAGCCCAGCCTTTCCTTGTTCTGTGCCCCGTACCTACGCAGTGACCTAAGTCACGTGACTTGACGTCTGAGGTTGATCAAATGAATCACCAGCCAGTCACTTTTTTTTAAGATTATGTAACCTATTTCTTAAAAAAAAAAAGAAAAGAACATATCCTACTTCTCTGTCAACCGGTGCGAGTCGTCAATCGTCGATGCATCGTGACATCTTTAGTCCCAGATCAAGGTGAATTACTGTTAAAATGCGGGGAATTTTTATAATGAGAACTATAAGGCTGGCTGCAGGAGATACAAACAGAAACAGAATGGAAGTTAGGCTATTTACAAATGTTCTGTAAAAATTTAAAGAACTTCCATTAAAAATTCAAGCACCTTCAATAACCCATGGTATTTAAGGCAATTTAAAAAACTTTCAAAGCCTTGATTTCCCCCCTCAAACTCATAAACTTTTGCATTACTTTCACCAAAATAACCGCGGAAGAATTATAAAATGGAAGTTCCGTAGCCGGGAATCAAATGCAGTTTTACTGGGACACGACTGCCAAAGAGAAGACATCCTACCAAAGCAACTTTTTCATCAAGAAAAGACGAGACACTTGCTGCAGACAGGGCATAGGTAGGCTAATGCTATTAGCCAAAATTAGTTTGTTGACCTGCATCAGTAGCTACAGACCAAAGCATGGCAGGATAACGGAAAGTTCTACATCTTTCCATAATACAGTCAGACACTTCTGATAATAATCTGAGCCTGTCAGTGGAAAAAAAATCAGTATTTTGGGTGGACTTCCAATGATGGTGCAAAGTTGTCCCGTTTGCTTACATTGCAGCTCCCTTCACAGCGGCCAGGCTGCAGCACTCACACTCAATACTGGACATATTTTTTTTAAAGTAGTTGTCATGAGTCCAGGTTAAAAAATAACCAAACCTCCCATTTAAGCCTCCCTCTAATGTAGAAATTACTATTGTAAGATGTGTCGATGATGAGAAACCACAGGAGAATAAAAAGTGTTATGACCAACCCCGGTTTCCCCTACATTATAATGACCAAGCCCTAACTCCCATAAACACGGACAGGGCTGTAAACGCTACCCCAACTACTATAGCTATTTAGTGGGTTACTTAAAAACCGCTCTTCTCATCACTATATACATCACACATCACAATATACTCATACCCATTGGGGCATCCTCCATGTTAATAATTAACAAATCGCCTACTGCTTGTGACCATATAATCAGCTCTGCTAATTCTGCGATTGCCTTAACTAACCATGGCACCAGGGAGAGACTACAGTGTGGGAGTCCATATCAAGTGTCTGCAAACACAACAGAAAGCTTTGTTAGAAACTTGACTGCATTGAAATATATCCTACATATAATACAGTTTTATTCTATAGCTAAATAATACTGTTGTAACTTCTTTCTAATGTTCTTTCTAACGGCCTCCAGACCGAACACGACCATAAACCATCATCATTAAACGTGTTTAGTTTCAGGAAAGTGTCTTAAACTCAGAGCTTTTTGGCTTTTTCATTTTATTTTATGTACTGTTGCCTGATGTACTGTGGAAAGGAATTGCCCTTGGGGACGATAAAGTCTTGAGCATTCTCAAATCGGGCTTGACAGAGACACAGCTGACCACAAGGGAGCTGTGAACCAGTAAAGTCTTCACAGATCTTAACTCAACATGCCCACTGGATGTAAAAGAACCAAAACAAAATAAAACTTTTGAACTAAGTTGAGAGGAGGAGACCAAGCCTTTGTGAGTGCACCACACTTCACTGCAGCCTTGCTGGGAATACTTGTGCACACAATGACGCCTTTTGTCCACTTGGGAACAGTAAATTGCTCACACTGATCATACTTGAACAAGCAAGGATCCTTTTAACAAGCTATACAGAGCTGCTCTCCCTTGAAAACACATTTTGTCATCATTGTGTCACCACAGGCCAGAGCGAGTGGGGTAGAACTAAGGGCCACCGAGACCATTTGAGCTATATGAGCCACAACAAAATCATGTGCAAGATATGCCACCACTTAGGCCATCATTTTGAGTACAGTTGGTCTAAATAAGTGTTATAATAAACAGGTATGACAATATCATAACAGTGCAAAATGAACAAGCCAGCTTTGATTTGGGGTGAAATAAAATCATGGAATGTTGTTGTGAGACAGAAATTGCAGTGCTGCTCATTCAGCTGACATCCCCAAATGTCAAAAGGCGGTGAGCTGACTTCTTAATCCACTGTTAGCCCCGGCCGACAATTTATCCAAGCAAAGAAGCAGCAACTCCAACAACACAACCTGTTAGTGTTCATGTCATCCACAGACAGCGTTGATAATTGTAGGTCTTCAAAAGCCTTTCAACACTTTTCCCCTTTTCTGTTAATTCCAGTGCTGGAGCTGGTTTTTGTCTTCAAAAGCACGCCATGAAAAAGTCAATGCTGTCAAGCTAACCGCAGCGCTGATGTCTTCTCTGTTGTCTTCAGCCGTAGGCTACTGACTTAACTCTTCCTGCCCGCTGACCCAGTTAAATGTCACTGGCCTGCCCAATGATTTTTTTGCCCCGCCCACTAATAGCAGCATTTGATTGGCTGATTTACCTGTCACTTACTACATCAACACACACACACACATACACACACATACACACACACAGCTCCGGACCTCTAGAAGTCCATGGTCCAAACCTGTGAGCAGAGAGCTGGAAGCCTTTTCCGCCTAGAGACAACAACAAAAAAACCTCTGCAGTAGCATAAGAGTCCCTGCACAGAAAATGAAGCACCAACAACGTAGTTAGTGATCCCAGAGTTTATTAAAAGAGTATCTTAAAGACTTACCTACTGGCCCCTGTACCAGCTCCTTTCATAGTATTGTCAATTCAAGTGGATTACCAAAGTCAATCCCAAAGGAAGGAGCCCATTGGTGCTTTTTTTTCTGTGTAGGGACTCTTCTCATGCTGCTGCAGAGGTTTGCTGTTATTTTCAGCAGTATTAGTGGTTAAAAAAGACGTTTTAATGCCTTCACCGTGCTGCCCTGAGCTAATCAGTGTTAGCCACAGCCGGCTGTTAGCTCCAGGATTTCTCTGTTAATAGTTAAAACTGTCTTGATGGCTTATTTGATGTGTGCAAGTGTCGAAAAGACCATGGGGTGATTTTACGCCGGAATTACACTTTAAGCCACAACACGCCACCAATAGTTATAAGGAACAGATAACTCTCACAGAGAGCAGGGGTTGTTTTGTTCAAATATGATGTCATACTCTTACTTTTTCCATCACTTTGAGAAATACCACTGACCATAAAACACATCATTCACCACTGAAACATTTTCATCTGAAAATGCTCACTCACATTAAACCCACCTCAACATTGATCCTTGCTTTTCCCCCAGCTTCTTACTCAATTTCTTCAAAATCTTGTTCTTACATGCTAGGGCCGGTTGCCATTTTGCTTGTGCATTTTGCTATTTCGTTGATTTAAGCCTGTTGAAAAATAATTGTTTTAATGGTCTATGATTAAGTCACATTATGCGTGAAAATCTTGGCTGTCCAAAAAGAGAAAACCACAGCCAGCCTTTTGACATTTCTGTTACGCCCCCACATCATGATTTAAATTGCAATAACAAGAGTCTAATTGAGCTATTAATGTTAACTATGTCTAATAATGTCATGTCACCATTCAGACGAGATGATCCATTATTCCCACTACCAATATCCTCCAGTTTGACCCTCTGACAGACACATGCAGTACTGCGGGGGGGGGGGCTATTATCACCTGTCAGCTCAGCAGGGTCCCTATGTGTTCAGGTATAGTATGTATGTGTACACTCGAAATCAAAATGAGAGAACAAATTATTAATACTTGATTTTTTCTGAAATACTGCCTCTACACTTCCTATTAATTTTTTAATCCTATAGCCCTAAGGCAAAATAAAGGTTTTTGTCAAAGTGCCTTGGAACTTCAACAAAAAAACATGCTAGTATATCAGTGGTATAGCAAGGATATTCTATCCGATAAAAAATAATAATATTTCAGAATAAATCAAGTATTAATAATTTATTCTCTCATTTTGAGCTCCAGTGTATACCAGAAGCCTGGAAGGTGTGTGAGCATGTGTTCATCCATTTGGAACACGTTTCCTTGTGTGTGTTATGGTCATTCGTAAGTTTAGACATTTTCACTCACCACTGTGTTTTCATATTGATTCATATCAACACAGCACCTGTCTGTCAAACCTATGGTGTGCAACAGTCCTGTGCACTAGTTGATCTCAGTGTTTCACACACACACACGCACACACATGCACACACACACACACACACACACACACACACACACACACACACACATACATACACACACACACACACACACACACACACACACACACACACACACACACACACACACACACACACACACACACACACACACACACACACACACGCTGTGCTCCCCACGCTCGAACAGACATCAAGTGGATCAGAGCCGAATGTTTCCACACACATACACTTTATGGACATTTTTTAAAGCAACATAACAGTTTGGGAACACACACACACACACACACACACACACACAAGCACACACCAACAAAGCAGCACAAAGGCGCAGGAGCAACCAAGCTGAGAGAGCAGCCAATTAGCCTGACCATCTGCTATGGAGGCTAGTGCCAACACTTGTGTGCATTTGTGTGTGTGATAGAACAATGCAACAGGGTCATACATGATAAAAGAAAAAACAGTAGAAAGAGCGTAGGTGAAAGGCGAAGTCAAGTGCTCTGTGCAAAGCTTTCTGAACCATTAATTAGATGACGATTGTGGTCTAAAGAAAAAGAGTCAAGGGATAGCAATTAATTGGGATTTCAACTCTTTGTTGAAGGGAGAGAAAATGCTTCATGAAGCTTCATTTAGCCGTCATGACTAAATATAGAAGACGTGGCGTGGGCTCCTTCCTTTTGGATCACATTTGGTAATCGACTTGAATAGACTTTACTATGAGAGGAGCTGGTACAGGGGCCAGTAGGTAAGTCTTTACACTCTTTTAATAAACTCTGGCTTCACTAACTACATTGTTGGTGCTTTGTTTTCTGTGTAGGGACTCTTCTCATCCTGCAGAGGTTTGCTGTTATTTTGAGCAGTATTAGTGGTTAAAAAAGACATTTGAATGCCTTCACCGTACTGCTCCGAGCTAATCAGTATTAGCCACGTCTGACTGTTAGCGACTGTCCTGGATTCCTCCGTTAATTGTTGAAACTGTCTCGGTGGCTTATTTGATGTATGTAAGAGCCGAAAAAGACCATGGGAGGATTTTGTGCCGGAATTGCACTTTAACCGGATCAAGCAAAATTTCCTGAGGAGGGCCATTCACAGTGTTAGGGGAAAAAAAAAATACTAAATACTATATTTACTGTGGACTATTCAAAGATAGTGTTGCTGCTAATCAGTGTCACTTTAGTCTTTACATGCTTATTCATACATTATATGTGCTTAAACTAATATTTAGAATACACAGGTTGTCTCAATGCCAAGTGTAGTGGAAACATGTTACCATGAGGGGGGTCAAAACCAGAGCCTGCTTAGGGCCCCTAAAAGTTTAGGGCTGGCCCTGGCACTCAGAACTCTTCTGTTATTTATTATAAAACCCACATCGATGGGAGTACATGAAGGCTTTGCTGTTGGTTCTTGCAGCCAACAACAGAAGCTGCAGTGTGCTTTGCTCAACGTTTTTGAGGGTCATTTGAGAGTGTGCTACACTGGGCAGGCAGATTCAATTAGTGACCCTCACCAATAGAAGGAGGTGAAGGCTAGAATGCGAATGCAGTGTTTCGGGCAGGTCAAGAGAAGTGTTTTCTGTGGGAGAGACAACTCTATTTGCCGTGGATTTTTTTCTTTTTACTTTAGAGACCTTTTACATGCATTTATGTCCTTGCTTTTATCCATCAGTCTCAAGGGAAAAGAGTTTCAGTACCTAGAGCTTTATTCTGGTTTCAGCCACTAGATTATGTCTTAGAAGAGAATCAATTTCCTTCATAGCTAGATATTTCCATAGCATTGATTCTACATTATTGTTGTTCTACCACCATTATTTAATGGAGGCTATAAAGTTGGCTGTTGCCTGTAATCCACTCTTTTGCTCTTCTCACACTGGACTGCTGCTCTCTCATGTTTTTAGCCTTGGTCTTATTAGACATCAGAAAGAAAGGTGTAAGTTTTCCCACATGTCTATGTTGTTTTCTGCAGCTGTTTATGGGAAACAATTGGATTTCCATTACAACGGAGCCACATTCAAAAGCCAAAATTCAGCGATGTCCCCTTTAAACGTGAGCCAATATTAATTTCTCTCAAGGAAGCACATCAGTTCCACCCTGATTAAAACAAATTGTTGAAATTGCAAATGGACCACTCAATTAGAGAGTCAAATGAATTCCAATAACAAAGTGCAAACCACTCAATAGCAGTTTCTCCTCTTCCCTCCTGGCGAATGCCAGCAGTGAACAATTACGAAAATAGGTCATTCAGATCTGGATTTTCTTGTTTAGAGATCAAATTAGATTGTAAAATCCAATCTGAGCCTTGAACAGTTTCTTTTTGGCCGGCGTAAAACACAGCCCTGTGGGACAACTGATTTGGCTGAGTAATGAGTCAAGTCCAACTGTTTGTTTGTTTGTTTGAATGAGACTTTAATTTAAATGCACAAAAACCCTCTTAAGAAGGGTATTTTGTGTGTTGGGGGTGGGGGGTTCTGGGGTCTGGGGAGCAACACAGGCCAGCAAACAAAAGCTAAGTTGTAATATTAATTAGGGATCGACTGATTGTCAGCCCGGCTGATTATCTGAGACGATATTCAGCATTTTTCCGACAATCTACATCGTTATTTTTTCATCCGATAAAATGAATTCATTAGTCTGAGAGGATGAAGTTGCAGCAGTCAGCACTCTGGATAAACGTCCCACTCACAACACTCTCTGACGTGTTACACATAATGAGCCTATAGACACTGAAGTGTCACAGATGGGCTGAAGCAGTGAACAGCTCCGGGGAGCGAGAACGGAGCTTCCAGAGTTAGAAACATCACAATTCTATCCACTGAAGTTTTTAAAAAAAACACCACAATCTTCTGAGTATACTTCTTGGTTAATCCGTATGTGGACTGCATAGATTTTGTACAGTTGTAAAAGTTGAAAAGTCACCTCTATTGATATTGTAAATATTTAGCTATTGTAATCACTGGTAATAAAGTAGGCTAGTTTTAAAGGTCAGGTTCTCTACTATGACATGTCAATATATAACATTTAATATAGAATACTGAAATAATTTAAAACAACTAAAGGCTTTCAAGAGATTTTTTGCTGTAATAAATAAATTGTACAGTGCTATAAAGTCTCTTTTTCTAAACCCTCATTGCAGATGGATGCACTAAATAAAAGGTCTATAGGTGAAGTATGGGAGTATTGCACCCAGCCAACACCAGGAAAGGCACTCTGCAATACGTCATTTTTTATATTCATATCTATTCAAAATCTCAGTGAACTTTATTTTTTATAATGTTGAAATGATCTGTATTTAAGGTTGAATATGGAGAATGAGCAAAACACTGCCATCTAGTATCTCAAGATTGTAGTCGCAACAACAAAGCACTCCGGTTGCCAGCAGAGGCCTACAGGAGACCGGAGTCTGTTTGAGCCTGTTTGAACCAATCCCCTCCGACAAATCGCACACAAGTATTAGAGGAGAAACGTAGCCATTTGGGCGTGTGTTTTAATGCCGTTGAACTCCTTTATCTTTACCCAGTGCCAGCCTACAGTAGCTGCACCGGGAAGTCTCTTGAACTGTAGATGCACTCTGTTGTCACTGTCTATAAAATCTGCTAACTTTTGTAGATGTTAGACTTTCAGGAATTTTTGCACCACAGACCTTGGCGTGGTGTTGAAGGCAATCAAACCCGTGGCAGCAGGTCACAGCGATTGCCAGCTGTGTCCATGTCTGGGGGGATGAGTTACTGTGAATATGTTGTTGTTGCACACCCAAATAAGAAGGGAAAGTCTGGACATATTTTGTGAATGGAAGCAAAAGAGGGGTCATTTCATTTTGTTTCATACACATATATTATGTGCAGTGGACAGGGAATACAGTTCAACCAACTTACGATTGAGTGATTGTAGTATTAAGTGAGTGACCACATAAATCATATATTATTGGAGTCTAATTTGGATTTCCTTAAGATTTCCTTTGTTTATAAAAAACAGGGTTATGACATTCACAGGAAGGACCAAACTGATGCGAAAGGGGGTGGGCAATTATCGACCACTGTGTTCAAAGGTGAGAAAATTAAGAAGTTGCTATATAAGATTTATGTATGATTTCAAGAAAGAGGTCATTGTAACAGAATCAAAATCAGAATCAGAAATACTTTAACAATCCCAGGGGGAATTTATTTAAAATGACTGCAATGGCCAGAAATTGAACCCTGGTCAACTGCTTGGAAGGGAGCTATGCTCACCACTATACCATCATTGCATGAAGAACAGATTACTTAAACTCACTGGGAATTTAAGTCCTCAAGGAAAAAGCAAATTATTAGTGGTTTTAATTTGGCTCAAATCAAAATCAAAAAATCAGAATCAGAAATACTTTAATAATCCCAGGGGGAAATTATTTGAAAGTCAAAGGTCCAACACAAATAACAAACGGCTATATCTCCACACTGGCCTGGGAACACCTCAGGATCCCCCAGTTAGAGCTGGTTAATGTGGTCCGGGAAAGGGAAGTTTGGGGTCCCCTGCTAAAGCTGCTGCCCCTGCAACCCGACCCCGGATAAGCGGTTGAAGATGAGATGAGATGAGATGATGAAAATTTAATAACATGCAAATCTCTGACCATCTCAACAATGGCTCCTTCCCACTGTACCCAATGCTTTACCATAAACTTTCCAACTTCAATTTTTCCACAGAGTTTCTCATACTTACCAAATTCTAACTCTCATTTCGATCCCAACTTGTCAAAATGTCTGTATGTGTGTTTGTAACCCACAATCAACTTATGTCCCACAGGGCTCTAATTCTGGTCCCAACCTGGCCAGTATGTATATTCATGATCAACCTTCTGTGTTTGGAAAAATGTGGTATCTCAATGTATGCCGATGATAGTTTTTTTTACTCACAGTAAAAAAGAGGTTGTAACCAACCTGTTTCTTTCTGATATCCAGGACTAACTTGGTCTTATCAGTGTTAAAGATAAGACTGTTTTTCTCCAAGTGTCTCATCCACCAAAAAAGTAGTAGTGAGTGTCGAAGGAAAAGAGTCTAGGGCAGAGGCAGCAGCCCTGGGAGGTTCCCATGCTGATGTTCAGATGTTCAGCTGCCCATACCCCGTTACCCTACTAACCCCCTGAGGTCTTTCTGTCTGGAAAGGTGGCAGCTCCACATCTGCCAGCTTTTCCGCTTAGTGGGGTGCACAGTGTTAAAATCTATAGTCCAGTAGGAGCATGCTTGCTTGCTGTTGCGTTGTGTCCTCCAGGCCTTTGTCCAGTTGTCAAGGGCTGACAATGAAGTCCATGAATCTCAGCAGCAGTTTCTCCAGGCACTCAATGGCATTTGATTCTGTTGACTGTGACTCAGTACCACCTTGTCACAAAATCCTGGGGCAGGATCCTGAATTAATAGAATAAATGAGTAGTTTACTCATGCAATCATTAAACAACATAGAATTAATAACAAAGGTAGTTTTTTCAATTGAGTCAATTGAGAACCAATTTTCATTTACAATTATGACCTGGCCAATATGCAGCAACAGCAGGCACATCAATACCATACATTAAAACATAGTTAAGAAAAAAAATAATAGACAAAATTTAAAGCAATCACAATATATTATATATACAGTATGCAACAGAGTACTAGAGAAGCAAATTCAAAAGCAGGTGCAGTGATCAGAATCGCTATCACTAACGCTTGTAATGCGTAATTAAAGGTGGGTAATGAAGCTGTGGAGTTACAACTCCTTCCAGTCACTAAGAGCAGCAAACAGGAAATGATGGGCAATGAAGGTGCAGAATTTAGGAATGAGCCTGCTAATGAATTTAGAGCGTAAAGTGTGGTTACTGTTGGATATTGATTAGTGAGCGGAGATGGGTTTTGTCAATGATAGATTTGTAAATGAACTGATACCAGTGGATCTGTCGCCTGGTATGGAGTGATGGCCAGTTAACTAGAGAATACAGGTACCACTGATGAACGCTGAACGGGCACCCGTGACAAAGCAAATGCTGGTAAGATCAATGATTTATTTATGAGTAAATTAAAGTTATTATCCGTAAGAGTTTCATCAAATTAATTGTCTTTTAAATTGCTATCCATCAAAAAGTGAGTTAAAATAATGCTGACCTACTTGTTACATATATATTAGACTTGTTTTATCAGCAAATGTGAGAATGAACCTCTTTTGATTAGTGGTAAGGGTATGGAGTGTATACTTATTTAAAGTTATGATCTATGAGATTCCTTGTTTTTAGCAGCTTCTTTGGCGGTATGTTGTAATTGCAGGCGAGCCTCTGGAACCTCACCTACCAGGAGGACTGCAGATCTGATGTCAGGATTGGGGGGGGCACAACTCATACCATGCCACCATACCCTTACCACTAATTAAAAGAGGTTCATGCTCACATTTGCTGATAAAACAAGTCTAATGAGCCTCGTACAATGGATAAAACAAAGTTTATTTGCATAGTCTATTACACGTCTCAAAAGTCTTTACAGGCCCACATTGCAACACCCTCTGACCTTAATGTTTATGGAGGAAAAAACACTGACAGACCAGGACGGCCAGGAGTCCAATAGTTTCTCAGAGGAGTGGCTGGTGATTAACACTGAGAAGTATAAACAGGTAGAACGAGTAAGCGGCATAATACAAGGAGCTAACAGGGCAAAGTAATATCAATCAAAGATGCCAGGAGAGTTCTAGGCATAGCTTGTTTATCTGCAAATATGTCCGGACTAAATCAGTATGTCTTTTTAATTAAACAAACAGAATAGATTTAATGGAATACAAATGGAACATTCATTTTCATAATAGAGGAAATACAGTACAACAAAAATACTAGGAATAATGTAATAAATTATAAATCATGTGTGAGAGTCTGATAAAAGAACAATAAATATACATTTTACATCTTGGTGAAATATTCATGATTATAAATACTAATGTCACATTAATAAAGAAATACTATTTGAATGTTAAATTGATAATATGTTGACATGTTTTCTGAAAAAATGCTGGTTTCAAAAATGGAAGCGTTCATAGTTTATTTTCATCAGTTATCAACATGCAGGGAAAGAGAAACCTAAATCAAATCAATATTTGGTGTGACCACCATTTGCCTTCAAAACAGCGTCAGTTCTTCTCAGTTCACTTGCACACAGTTTTTGAAGGAACTCTCAGGTTGTTCCGAGCATCTTGGAGAACTAACCCCAGATCTTCTGTGGATGTAGGCTTCCTCAAATTCTTCTGTCTCTTTATGGAATCCCAGATAGACTGGATGATGTTGAGACCAGGGCCCTGTGGGGCCACACCATCACTTCATCAGGAAGTCTTGTTCTTCTTTACGCTGAAGATAGTTCTTAATGACAGTGGCTGTATGTTTGGGCTCGTCCTGCTGCAGAATACATTTGGGGCCAGTCACACGCCTCCCTGATGGTGTTACATGATGGATAAGTATCTGCTGTATTTCTCATTAAGAACACCATTAATCCTGACCAGATCTCCAACTCTATTTGCAGAAATTCAGCCCAAAACTCACATGAACCTCCACCATGCTTCACTGTTTCCTGCAGACACTTATTTTTGTGCCGCTCTCCAGCCCTTCAGCAAAAAAATGCCTTCTGCTTCAGCCATCAGTCAAGAGACCCTGCTGCCATTTTTCTGTACCCCAGGTCCTATGTTTTTATTTATAGTTGAGTCTCTTGGCCTCGTTTCCATGTTGGAGGTTTGGCTTCCATCAAGACGACTTCTGGCTAGACTCCTCGGGACAGTAGATGGTGGACCTGGTCCCACTGGTTTCTGACAGTTCTGAGCTGATGGCACTGCTGGACATCATCACATCACATTTTGAAGGGAAATAAGCTTGATGTGTCTTTTGAGTTTCCTTGGCCGATCACTGAGTCTACAATCCTCAACGATGCCAGTTTATTTGTTGTTCTTAAAAAACGTTGGAGCAGCACATCCTGAAACCCCAGTCTGCTTTGAAATCTGTGTTTGGAGAGACTTTGCTGATGCAGTAGAACTACCTTGTGTCCAGAGTGACTGCAGACATCTTCACCATGCAGAGCGCCACAGTTGGCAGAATAGTCCACAGTTAAGTGGAAGAGATGATTATTCACTTTCACGAGCCAGAAGAGAAGGAGGAGCTAGGGGCATGGCTGGGTGGCCACGAGGCATTCTTCTAGTGTAATATGTCAGTGCAATGTCAGAATAAGTGCAATGTGAACTGAAAACTCCTCCAGTGGTAATGCAGGGTGTGTGTGAATGCGCTTCTGTTTTCTGTCTACATGAGTTACTTCTTATTGCTACTACCTCCTCCTGTGGTGAGCAGGTATGCACAAGCCCCCTGCGGCGCATTAACTGTTGCAGTTGAAATCACCCAGAGGCTGTTGGTTTAGGTACTAGTTGTGGCACCAACACCGCCCCTCTCCATCAGCTGCTAACAACTATGGTAGCAGTGGCACTCTGCAACATGTCTGCTGGATGAGGGATAATAATAATAAGTGGCATATATCACCAAGATACTGTATGCGTATAAATATATCCAAGACGGGGGCGGCCGGTCGCACAGTGGTTAGAGCAGTCGCCCCAAGTAAAGAGGCTGAAGGTCCTCGAGGCAGCGGACGCTGGTTCTACTCCGACCTGCTGCCTGTTGCTGCATGTCTCCTCCTCTCTCTCTCACCCCATTTCCTGTCTGTCCTATACAATAAAGGCTTGAAAAACTGCCCAAAATAATCACACACACACACACACACGCACACGATTATCATGTTGCAACTGCTAAATGAGGGTACTGGCACCTTTTTTGGTCCATTTCAGCTTCTGAACGGGCTGAATGCAGCATCCTGTCACCCTCATGATGCCATACCACCAGCCTGTAGTGAAAACAGAGTAAACTGTGTATTATATTTGTTACAAGTTTAAGCACACTTTAACAAGCACCATGGAACATTGCTGAGCCCACCGGTGGTGAGACATCTTCCTGTAGGCTTTGAACATTTGGCCTCTATTTGTCCCCAAAGTGATAGCAGCGTGCTGCATCCTCCACAACCTCTGGGGAAGGAGACACACGATGAGGATGAAGGGAATAATCTTGGTATCTATATATATATATATATATATATATATATATATATATATATACACAGAGTGTGTGTGTGTGTGTGTGTGTGTGTGTGTGTGTGTGTGTGTGTGTGTGTACATTGTAACAGAAAAAGGTAGTCAGCACAGGGGTTCAGGGCCATAGCATGGAGCATATTCAATGTGTTGAGGAATATGAATAGATTTCAAATAAAAGCTGTTAGCTGCTTGCGAGAGGTTTCAAGGACTTTTAATGTGACGTCGGATATCCAATATATACTAAAAGAAAATTTCACATGAGCCAAGAGACCAGTTTCTCCATTTCTCTACTATTTTAGCTATTTCCACTCTTTAATAATGCTCAAAGCAGCAATGGGTACCCCAGAACATATAGACTAGGTGTGTAATTCATATGTTGGCCTATGAACCGTCTTAGATTTTCATGAATAGCACATCATAAAGTAAGTACTTTGGGACATTAACAAATTAAAAATGTTTTATTTATTTATTTGGTCCCTCATCCATTTATTTATTTGGTCCCTTCATGATCATCCAATATACTTTAATTATTTTGAATTAGAGCAATCAAGTTCTGAGTTTGTGTGACATTTTCTTGATTTACATGAAAAGATGTTCCATTCAGTATCAGTAAAGGTGTGATTCAGGTCTACCCCCAGGTCTTCAAAATTTCAGGCTGGTCCCGGTGTGTTATTAGTCTCAACACCATTATTATAAATATATTTAAAGTTTAATTGTATTTCTTATGTATTCCCCATTTCTTTAACACAGGTGCAGCTATGATGCAGATGCACTCTGATTTCATAACAGTCTTATTGTGCCACCTCCTGGTCACAAACCTATACAACAACTGTATACACTGTTTAAACAAGATCTTAAAGCGCTGGACAAAAAAAATTAAATCATACCACTATTGCATCATTATCAAAAAATATATCTTATTGGGCCTTAAAATGTTTTTGTTTATGATCACTTTATGAGATACTGCATGGTTTAGCTCCCTCACCTTGGAACATTCACTCATCTTTAACCGCTTGTCCCTGTTGGGGGTTGCGGGGGGGCCAGAGCCGATCCCATTTGACTGACAAAACAAAATGTGCTTCTTCTGTTACAGCAACAAAACATTTAGGCAAGGCAAGTTTACTTATATAGCACAATTCTACAACAAGGTAATTCAAGGCACTTTTGTTACATCCCGATACAGAAGTAACTATTGATGTTACGGACAGAAGGATGGATGGTAGGAGCTCGGTGAAATAAAATGTCAGGACAATTGTATTAACAGAAGGGAAAAAATCTAGAGGAACAATGCAAGTTACCAAATGAAAAGCGAGCTTGCCAAAGAAAAAGGCAGAGTCTGATCTAAAATGACAAAGATAACAAAGTTAGAGTACTGACAAAACCAAAGTCCAAATCACAAAGCGAGATGTAATCACCCTCCTTTTGAGAAACAAGGAGTAAAACCTACCACAAGTTACATGGACTTCACACCGCACATTCATCTGCTCTCTGAATGAGATGAGAGGGGACACCCAGGATGTCCTACAGGTCCTTTGATTGGGCTGATCAAGCTCAGGTGTGTGCAATCAGCCTGCAGCAGCAGCAGCCTGGAGAAATAAGGAGGAGTGGAGGGAGGAGACACACACGCACAACAAAAGACACATGCTCCTTTGTAACAGCTTTACATAAAACATTAAAAAACATTGGAAAGAAACACATATGATTGAAATTGAAATCATTTGCGACAGCAGGAGTGGAGCCACAGGTTGTGTCAATGTGGGCTGGGCCGAAGACGATGCAGAGATTAGGTTTCAGAAAAAATCTGTTGTCGGGGTGTAGGGGGCTAGGTGGCAGCAGGTCGCTGGCTGGTTGTTGTCTGAGACACACACAAAGTGCTGATAAGTTGCCCAACAGCACCAGTGTTTTGGCTCAGTCTTCAAATAACAGCAACTCCATCAGCTGGTCACGTCTAGAGTTCTCCACTAATCTCCATGGATACAACTGATATCAAACAATGTCCTCAAGAAACTGCAGTTTTCCTGGGTTTTCCTGTCCACACATGACTCCTGAAACTGGACTTTTTCCAAAAAGTTCACCCCGGAAAAAACTCAGGTTTCAGGAGGCCACAACTGTGGTCACGTGTGGATGAAAGGCCAAACCGTGCAGAGAGACACACGGTTTCAAAAAGACCCACGTTCGTATGGAGGGCCCCTAAAACATGTTGTCATTTAGGTTTGATAATGCCTCTCTGAATGGATACACACTGCTCTCGTCCACAAGTGCACTCTTATTAGTATTATGTGGAATTATCATTTGTATATTGTTACAACCAGACATAATGGGCCCCTGGACATGTAGGAGGTCCCCCCATTCTGCCTACATTAGAACAAGACACCTGAATTCAAAGAGTCTACTTTTAGTCGTTTTGTAGTAAACATTTATTTTTCATTCATTTTACGTACATTTTAGTTGTTTTGTATGTCTTTGTAATTGTTTTCCATCTCTTTGTATGTTTTGCATCTATTTTTTGTCATTTTGCATCCTTTTGGGCAGGTTTTGCATCTATTTTTAGACATTTCACATTTAAATGTAGCATGTCTTTGTGGTTGTTATGCATCATTGTGGTAATTTTTTGTCTCTTGGTGGTCATTTTTGGTTGTTTTGTGTTTACTTGTGGTCATTTAACATATCTGTGTGATCCTATGGCCCCTGGCTTTATGGGCCCCTGAGCTTCTGGGTCCCTTGGCTTGTGCCCTGTAGGCCTGTTCAGCAATCCATCCATGGTTACAGCAGGTGGAAATTAGCTGCAATGCACTTATTGTTACGCTGTCTCTGTTTAAAATAAAGCAATAAATGAATGAAAATGAGGAGAAAACTACTGTACAGACTAGTATTTCTATAAGAAGAGACTAAGTAAATCAATAATAAATAGGAACTGAAATATTATATAATATTATTTATATGTTTTATAGTGTGCCCCTGCCCTATCAGAGGCTAATCTCTCTCTGTCTCGCCTCTTCCCTCAACGCTGCCTGCCGCTCTTTCCTTTTTCCCCCTGTCAGGGTTGTTGAAGCCCCAGGAGCCTCACCAACCCTGCCCCTCTTCTTTGGTGTTAGGTTGGCCCCTTCTTTAAAAGGAGCACACTACCCATAGTGGCAGTTAGATTTGTGGCAAGAGGCAGACTTATTGAGTTCATCCGTCAGACTGCACCACTGCTCAGAGGCAGCAGTCACCCCACCCACCTCCGCCCCTTTTCCTGCCAGAGGGGATGCTTTGAAAAATATTGTTGAACATAGTTGCAGTCCCAAAAGCTTTACACAGTTTGAATGGCTTCACAAATGGCGGTTAATATCTGTTTGTTACTATTCTATCCTGCTTCAATTTATTTCATGTTTTGGGGGCTGGTGGATTCCACACTTGAGTAATAACAAAAGTTAGAATATGTAGTTTAGTTCACTATTTCAGCATACTTACTGAAGGGCAAGTAATTTGTCCTCTGCATCTGTAAAATAGGTTTTCTCCACTAGTCAAAATAGTTGCACATACCTCGGTAAATCAAGCTTAAATTAGTCCCAGGCATGTCTTACCACTCCATTGCTGAAAATGAGATACAATGGAAGGTGACATAGCAGATTTGGAAGTGTTAATTCAACCCCCGGGAGTTAAATTCAAAACTTTCAAAGTGTCTATATTGGTCCACTCTAGATCGAGCTAAAACAACACCTTTGAAAGTGTTAAACAGTTAACATTGTGACAGAGTTGGCCCGATTAACCATATGACCTCTAAGGGCCAAGGGCAGTGAGGGCACAAGCAAAATATCTGGTTATATCTCGCTTATATGTTAAACTGGCCACTGGAGCCATTGTGCTGCACATAATCTCTGCCCCTGGCTGACCGTGAGCTGAGACCCTCCCCTTATTGGTCAATCCGTATGAGGCAGGCATAGGCAGGTCAAGGGTGACGCCAATCACCGTGCACTGAGCAGGTCGCATGACGTCAAGAGCCGCTCCATTGTTTATTGTTGTTGAGAGAAAACAGCAGATTCAAATGTTTATATTGCACTGTAACTTGACTGTCCTGTTGAATTCTGAGGTGACAGGGTGATTTTGGTTTAAAATTAGCTGAAGACCAAAATGCTACTTGATTCTTGGAGATTATGGATTTTTGTTTGTGTCTTTTCCGTGCACTTCCTCTCAATTCAGTACATTTGTGTTGGGAGTAGGTGTTAAATAATAAATAAATATTAGATGCTTTAAAAGTGGTTGCTTATTTATTTTTTGTGAAAATGGAGGACACTTCCTTCCCTCTCTATGTAGTGAGTCAATTCTGCAAGATTATACTGTTGCCCATTCCTTCTTTTTTCATAACATCATATGTGAGTGAGTGGCCTTGACAAAAGAACATAGCAGTGTATTCGTAGTAATATTGAGTATATTTACTGTATATTACTGTAATTCATTCTGTATTTTGCCAGATTATGGTGATCCTGGGGTAGTGATGATTGGACCCTTGAATTTTGTTGCCCAGGGTACAGTGAAGTGTTAATATGGATCTCAATAGTTGAAATTAACATACGTCAGTGCTGAATTTACCTAACATTAGTGTCTCTTGTCAAAAGTTAACACTATCAGTGTGTTTTTTTAACACTGAATACAGTTCAAATTATATTAACACTGTGGAGAGTGTTATATAGAACTCAACATAGAAATCTTTCATAGTTGATTTCATTTTTACGACATCCTGAGTTTGAGCTGGCCAACCATCTTCGCAGCCTGCTCCTTCACATGGTCCATATAATTCTGAGCCCTGGAGACCATGGACAGGTGGGACTTTGGATGAGACAGACTGCAGGTTGTAATACATCCAGAAAACAGGGACTTGAGGTGCTGGCAGGGGAATCCACAAACAGCTGATGTCAAATATCCATCAGTTTGGCATCCAAGTTGGACAAAGAATTCCCAGCCTTGCGGATCAATGCTGAGAAAAAGATTGGGGGAGTGCCCCCTGGTCTGACTCTGGCGACTCCCAGAGGCGAATATGATTGGATCAAGAAGAGAGAACGGGCCCAGGTGGTGAGGCTACGTCCATTTTCTTATACAGTCTATGGGTTATACCTGGACTTAGTCCATTTCAGGGCCTTACTAAGAGCTTCAAGCTGAAAACTGGCCATCTGTTGCAGGTCTGTAGCTACCGATGTGTTGTAGTGATCAGCCAAGACTGTCAGATGATTTTTCCATCCACTGTGTTGTATTAACTTTCACTCTCTCCAGAGTAATGGAGATGATGAAGGAGGTGAGCTTGTTAGCGTTCGTCATCATCCAAGCAGAGAAAGACCCTCATTGATCAAACGAATGTACGGCAGAAAAACGTGCGTACAACCATTTCCAAGCAAACGTCGGCATTTATCAATTTGGACGTGAGCGGGAGCTACGACCAAATCTCACGTCAGGTCTGAGATCGTGTACGCAAATTTGAGCCTGTGTATTTGCGGTGCAGCACAGCAAAATCTGGCTGAAAATAATGAACAAACCTCAGCTGTCATTAAGCATAAGCAGTCACATATTAAGAACAAATCAAAACGGATTCTTAAAACGAATTAAAAAAATTAAAATTGTGGTTGGAGCAATTGATTGTACTCATGTGCGTCTGAAGGCACCATCCGTGAATGATTATGCATTCATCAATCACAAAAACTACCACTAGATAAATGTACAGGTGATTCGTGATGTCAAGCTGTCGCTTTTAAACGTGGTGGCCAGGTGGCCAAGGGGGACACACACGATTCTTTTATATATCAAAACAGCTTGGCTCCAGCCCCCGTGACCCCGACAGGGACAGGCGGTTGAAGATGAATGAATGAATGCATGTGTTGGCGCGCGGCTGCAGGAAAGCTCACTGCAGACCCCAAGTCATCTCCTCGGTAAGTGGCTACCCTCGATAAATTGCATTAAATCAAACAAGGTATCAGATGATTAACATTTTGGTATGGTTCTTTTAGGTGACAAAGGTTATCCTCTAATGGAATACCTAATAACCCCGCTGGCAAACCCCGCTACAGAGCAGGAGCGCAGGTTCAGCAGTGCGCATACAAGCACACACAGTGGAGCGCTGCTTCGGGTTGACTGCCTCCGTTATTCTTTTCCATACAGCGTTTTTATGGGCCCCTTTTATTCCACTCTTAAGACTGACAAAAAGCACATCTTTATTTTGCTCCTTCTCGGATGTCAGGATGCCGATCTCTGTGTCTGAAAAGTTTCTTTTCTTCCCTGCGTTCTTCCTCTCCGTGTTTGACCTCAGGGGGCGAGGCCTCCGAACCAGGAATATTTAAGGTCGTAACATGTTAATGACGATCGAATTCAGCCGCTGCATTTATCAGGCCTGCTCATTCGTACGCTGAGATTGGTCAGATACGAATGTTTCATAAATCACACGTGTGTCCTGTCATACGACCAATTCTGCGCTCAGATCTGCGCCCGTTTTCATGGAGGTTGATAAATGAGGGCCAAAGTGTTTTTCTGTAAAATATTTGTTACAGTGACACAGTGGTGGATGGCCCGTAATAATGTTTTCATTTGATTTGGTTCAAGAAGATCACTACGGGCTCCAGTGGCAGTCTGAGTGAGTTGAGTCTACAGAGACCAGAGGGGCTGTCTAAAACTGACCCAGACCACCTGGTGATTCCAGCGGTTCACAGCCGACATGATGGTTCTAACGCTGTGGGATAACAACAGTATCATCAGATATATGATCCCCTGTAGGTTTACCATTAACACTGTGGATGAGCCAGTCGTAAAGAGTGATTCAACTATCATATATTGTGTGATGCAGAATGCAGTTTAAAAACTATGGTTGGTACCAAAAACAATGATTCTAAGCATGAGTAAAGTTACAAAAAATGGTCAAAATTTATATTGACTAAATCAATTCAAACAATCAGAAGAAATTAAACAAAAATTGTCAAACAAGTGTGCCAAAGGATCATGCTACATTAGAATAATATCTAAATTTACACTAGAAACGGGGAGTGTGGTCTATACCTACTCTGTAAAGTGTCCTGAGATAACTTTTGTTATGATTTGGCACTGTAAATAAAATTGAATTGAATTGGAAGAAATAAAGTTAAGTGTCATCTGTTGGGTGTTTAGAAGAAAGCACCAAGGTTGTGTGTGAACAGAGGGATTCCGTTAGCAAGTGATGTCCAAATGAAGCTTCATGAAGCATGAGTTGTATTGGTTGATCCCAACAGATGGAGCTCTTGATTTATGGTATGGTAACTCAGTGTGCTGTTACCCTTTGTTGAACAGAGAGCTCCATCTATTGGGCTCAGAAAATGGAGAAAATGCTTCATGAAGCTTCATTTGCCTATCACTACTGTAAGCACAGTCTCAGAACAAGAAATCCACAATCAACCAAGTGGAACTGGAACTTTACAGCTTCTTCATCAGAGGGTGGGCAGAGTAAGAGCAGACTGACCTTTGGGAAGAGGTATAGAAGATTTATTTACATTTTTTCACTGCAAAGTTACAACCAAAGAAAAGTCCACAGTAGTCTTGCATTGCCAGACTATACTCCATACTGTTGCTTCTTCTGCCAAGATTGAGAGCATGTGTTTTGTGCCAGAATGTCCACATTCCAGCAAGAACGGGTGTGGAAAGCTTGATGACATGAAGTCACACAGGCGACATGAAATGTAGTCATTCCCATCAAGCTTTTCCAAGAAGCTTTCACTGAACAATCTTACAATAATCTGTCTAATCATGAAAAAATTGCATTTACTTAATTCCACAAACATCATATGTGGAATCCGGAACAGATAATGACTGGGACGGAAAAAAAATGGTTCCATTGCAATAGACACCAGTGTACGTTTTTCGGGAGCTGAGGGCCCATGGGGTCTACGGGAAGCCGTATTACAGGAGCGGAACTTACCAAACTTACGAACTCAACCTGCATTACTTGATAAATACAATTCCCATTAAATGTACCAAACATAATATTTAAAATAAATGTAGGCATTCATTAATTGATAAAATGCAACATAAATTGATATTTCTGTTCATATGTATATATACATATAACCATGTTTATTATTGTTTCTTTTCAAACAACAAATGTAGAACAAAGGGTATTACATGGGAAATCACCTACAGCAACAACAGACAAACAAGTGAAAATAAATTTGAAAAAACAGCATAAAATTAACAATTTTACAGTGGTCTGGTGCTATAGAATATAAATAAATAAATATATACATACATTATACATACATATACAGTATTTATATAAATGAATGGCATGAGTGTACACACTGTGGTACAATAGATGGCGGTACGCATCTTAAAGCTGCTTTGCAATCCGCCAATAAACACACAGGAGAAGAAGAAGAAGAGGAGTGACGACGTGTAGAAGAAGAAACCAACACGGAAGTAAAGGTGGATGGCCGCCCGATAGAAGCAGGTAGAAGTGACCGTGGATAAAGTATGGAGAGCCCGGAGTTAACTTTTACTCTGGCTTACATCGTGTTCTCTCTCTGCTTCGTGTTTACGCCCACCGAGTTCCGTTCGGCCGGTCTAACCGTCCAGAACCTCTTCTCCTCCTGGCTGGGCAGCGAGGATGTGGGCTTCATCCAGTACCACGTCCGCAGGACCAGCATCACCGTCCTGGTCCACTCCGCCCTGCCTTTAGGTAACACCTCACACCCAGACAGAGATCGGGACGAGGGCAGGAGTAACCCGACACTTACCTTCAGTAAAATGTGACACCGGGACCGAGCTCAAACATGCTACATTAGTTAGATAACACTGTTTGGATCAGTAGCGTTACCATAAGCCAGCTAATCTAACATTTACTGCTCTGTTGGAAGGTTTAGTTTCAGTTTAAGTCCCATTTTACATTTGGGATACTATTACTACCAAACTGTGCTCAATACACGTCCGTCTAGCTTCATGTTGAGGTGGACACGGTGGGACTCCTTATGGTCTTTATATGTTTGGGACTTCTTCACCTAACGATGTTGTTTACAACCTCACCCTACGATACGTATACGTAAGTTAAAGCAATGGCGATTGATCATATGACCCACTAATGAAAGCACTTGTTGCCTTTTTGCTGAGTATTCCAATATCCATGTCTGTGGAGACATTCCCTCTCTAGAAGTAAATAAGTCTCCATGTTAGTGACAGCGGTTCGTCTGTCGGCCCAGATCGTCACCAATGGTTATGCTGTGTTTACTTGTAATCGGGAACTTCTAATTTCTGAGTCAAACAGTTACATTAATGTACTTTCTATTTAACATGAAGAGAGTAGTCAACACAATAAAGAGGTAACTCTTGAGACTCTACAGTCAGTGAGCACTAAGTGGCACTTTCATTCAGAGTTCTTGAGGTCAGAGGTCAAGGAACCCCTTTGGAAATGACCATGACCAAAATGTAGCCCATCTTCAGATCAAGCGTTATTGAACCCCCTTCCAGAACATCTAGCTCCTGATCCACACAGTCATCATTACAGAGAACACAACAAAACAATCACATATCCTCACAGGCTGCATGTACAGTACATTGTATCAGAGATGCACCGATCCGATAACCGGATCAGATATCGGCTCTGATACTGACTAATTAGCTGGATCGGATATCGGATGAATGAGGCCGATCCAGCATTCTGATCATTTCTTTTTTATTAACCTAATACACAGCAATACAGTTACAGCGATCACTTAAATACTATGTTTGCAACAGCAGTTAGGGTTTTATATTACATTTTAAAATATCTGTTTGCAGTGTTATGTATTAATTTTTGCTGCTAATGTACACTTTATTATTTGTTAATTAATAATATTAAGTACATTTATATCTGTGTTTTTTTTTTTTACAAGGCTACTACATTGGGATGTGTTTCGCTGCTCCAGAAAAGAATCTGGCCTACATTCACCAGGTCAGTCTCTCTCTGTCTGTCTGTCTGTCTGTCTGTCTGTCTCTCTCTCTCTCTCTCTCTCTCTCTCTCTCTCTCTCTCTCTCTCTCTCTCTCTCTCTCTCTCTCTCTCTCTCTCTCTCTCTCTCTCTCTCTCTCTCTCTCTTTGCGCTGATGGTGAGGTTGTCAGGTGAACTTGGCTTCAATAAGTTATAAGTAAGTCGTTAAAAATAAGTCATTTTTAAAAAGTGATTAAAAAAAAAATCCGAGAGAGAAAAGAAAGAAAGAAAGAAAACCGAGGCTTTTGTTTGTCATGCATTTTTAATGTCTCCTAGCTATTTGAGATTAGTAGGACCTGATAAATATAAACACTCTAACATTGTCTTAGAACAGGAAGTAGTTTTTTTTTTTTTTTTAAATATGTCCTCATACAGGGGCAATGGGTTTAGTTTAGTCACTGTTTCGCCCTAGCTCATGAATGGAAAGGGAAGCAACGTAAAACCAGTTGTTTTTGGCTAAAGTGATTTATTTAACCAGGAGTATATGATTTTGCTAACAAACTGGTTAAAACCAACTCCAAAGGCGAAGGGGCCTGTTGGAGCTGTTTAAAACAAAGAGACAAATAGTAAGTAAGAGCTATTCATTTACTGGAGAAACAAAAAACATAGAAACAAAACCTCACCAACTAATCAGAACCGCTTCACAACTAAAACACAGGTGAAACAGCCCCTCTGAATGTGCCTAAACAGTCAATCACTACATGTATGAAAAAGTTTTTATACCTGTCCCAGTCCCCAGGTGTTTTTCACTCATTTATAAACAACCCCATTTCCAATGAAGTTGGGACATTGTGTAAAACATCTCGAAAAAAATACGATGATTTGCAAATCCTTTTCAACCTATATTAAATTGAATACACTACAAAGACAATATTTAATGTTCAAACTGATAAACTTTATTTTTTTTACAAATCTTCACTTATTTTGAGTTTGATGTCTGTAACTCATTCCAAAAAAGCTGGGATAGGAGCATGTCTACTACTGTGTTGCATTACCTTTCCTTTTAACAAAACTCTAGAAGAGTTTGGGAAATGAGGACGCTAATTGTTGAAGCGTTGTAGATGGAATTCCCTCCCGTTTTTGCTTAATGTACTTGATTTCAGTTTCTCAACAGTCCAGGCTCTCCGTTGTTGTATTTTGCGCTCCATAACGCGCCACACATTCTCAACGGCGAGTTCAAGTACCTCAGGATCTTGTTCACACGTGAGGGGACGATGGAGCGTGAGTTTAGCCGGAAAATCGCAGCAGCGGGGGCACCGTTGTGAGGAAAAGAGAGCTGAGCCGGAAGGCAAAGCTCTCGATCTACCAGTCAATCTTGGTTCCTACCCTCACCTATGGTCATGAAAGTTGGCTCATGACCGAAAGAACGAGGTTGCGGGTACAAGCTGTCGAAATGGGTTTTCTCAGGAGGGTGGCTGGAGTCTCCCTTAGAGAGAGGGGGAGAAGTTCAGCATCCATGAGGAGCTCGGAGTAGTGCCGTTGCTCCTTTGCATTGAAAGGAGCCAGTTGAGGTGGTTCGGGCATCTAGTAAGGATGCCCCCTGGGCGCCTCCCTAGGGAGGTGTTCCAGGCACGTCCAGCTGGGGGAGGCCTCGGGGAAGACCCAGGACTAGGTGGAGAGATTATATCTCCACACTGGCCTGGGAACGCCTCAGGATCCCCCAGTTAGAGCTGGTTAATGTGGCCCGGGAAAGGGAAGTTTGGGGTCTCCTGCTAAAGCTGCTGCCCCCGCGACCCGACCCCGGATAAGAGGTTGAAGATGAGTGAGTAGGACAGGTATGTCTTGTATGTTGCTCCAAAACCTGCATGAACCTTTCAGCATTAATGGGGCCTTCACACATGTGCAAGTTACCCATGATGCCATGGGGAACAACACACTCCCATACCATCACAAATGCTGGGTTTAGAGCTTTGAGCTGATAACAATCTGGATGGTCCTTTTCCTCTTTGGCCCGAAGGAAATGACGTCCATGTTCCCAAAAACATTTGTAAATGTGGACTCTCAGACCAAAGACTATTTTCCACTCTGAGTCAGTCCATCTCAGATGAGTTAGGGTGGTGTTTCTGGGTGTTGTTGATTTATGGCTTTCACTTTGCATGATAGAGTTTAAACTTGCACTTGTAGATGTAGAGATGAACTGTGTTAACTGACAATGGTTTTCTGAAGTGTTCCTGAGCCCACAGGGTAAAATCCTTTACAGAGTGATGCTGGTTTTTAATGCAGTGTCGTCTGAGGGATCGAATGTCACAGTCATTTATTGCTGGTTTTCAGCCTTATAACTTATGTGCAGGGATTTCTTTAGTTCTCTGAATCTTTTGATAATATTATGGACTCTAGATGATGAAATCCTTAAATTCTTGCAATTGTACGTGGAGACACATGTTCTTAAACTGTTGGACTATTTGCTCACACATTTGTTCACAAATTGTTGAACCTCACTCCATCCTTGATTGTGAACGACTGAGTCTTCCAGGGATGCTCCTTTTTTACCCAGTCATGACACTCACCTGATTCCAATCAACCTGTTCACCTGTGGAATGTTCCAGACAGGTGTTTATGGAGCATTCCTCATCTTCCTCAGTCTTTTGTTGCCCCTGTCCCAGCTTTTTTGAACATGTTGCAGGCATCAAACTCAAAATGAGTAAATATTTGCACAAAAACAATCAAGTTTATCAGTTTGAACATTAAATATCTTGTCTTTGTAGTGTATTCAACTAAATATACCGTAGGTTGAAAAGGATTTGCAAATCATTGTTTTCTGTTGTTTTACACAACGTCCCAACTTCAGTGGAATTGGGGTTGTACACCGAGCTGTTCCAACACTTAACTTTTACCAAACAGAGCAACCATACAACGAGGTAGAATCTCATGCATTTCTGATATTGGTATCGGATTCGCTCTAATTTCCCCCAGGTTTACAGTTGTGACAAAAAAAACAGTCACTCCTCTATATTGTTCAATTATATTCATGCAATTATTTTAATTTGTACCCAAACAGAAGATCTTTTAATTTTTTTATTAAATGTCAGCTCCGATCTTTGACCTGCATATGTCCTCCCCAGGTGAGCGACAGCTGGAGAACGTTCCTCCTCCCCTCTCTCTGCCTCCAGCTGTTTAGCTGGATGCTGGTCATCTACTGGTCCCGCCGTCGCTGGCAGAACCATCCAATCAGCCGGGCCCTGCAGGCCCACATACATCCCCCTCACTCCACCTGGGGCTCTGTGGCAACCAGCGTCAACGATGAGTTCAGACGCATAGACAAGTTTGCTACAGGGGCGCCCGGAGCCAGAGTTATCGTTACAGACAGCTGGGTTTTAAAGGTGAGTAAAAAGAAAGTGAAGTGGTTTTGGTGTAAATCAGAGATGTCCAAAGCTATGTCTGTGAGCTATTTTAAAATGAAACCTATATTTGGTCTGCTGGCTGTATTCAAATGTAGTTCTCACTGTGACCACTAGGTGTCATTATCACCACATGTTTAGATTTTAGATGCAGTCAAGGAAGTGAGTCTCCTGTGGGAGAAATTGTGTTGAGTTACAGCTCTCCGGTCATGACAGGTGAGCAGACTGGAATGGAAAGATTTCCAGTGAAGTCATGGAGGAGAGGCGGTGAAACTACATTGTGTTACAGTCAGGAAGCACTCAGCGACACAGCCGTCCAGCTGGGTGATGCAGTGTTTCCCTGTGCAGGATGGGCCGGGGAGGGAGGTGCTTTAATGTTCCTCTCTAGATCTGAATCTCTGCCCTTCTCCAGGTGACCACCTATCACGTCTACATGGCCCTACAGAGTGACTGTCATGTGACCGTGACAGAGTCCAGACAGCACCAGCTGAGTCCAGACTCGCCCTCCCCCACACAGATCTTGACCCTAAGAGTGGACAGCATCAACCCAGGTGTTAGACCCTTTGATATCAGGTGTGTGTGTGTGTGTGTGTGTGTGTGTGTGTGTGTGTGTGTGTGTGTGTGTGTGTGTGTGTGTGTGTGTGTGTGTGTGTGTGTGTGTGTGTGTGTGTGTGTGTGTGTGTGTGTGTGTGTGTGTGTGTGTGTGTGTGTGTGTGTGTGTGTGTGTGTGTGTGTGTGTGTGTGTGTGTGTGTGTGTGTGTGTGTGTGTGTGTGTGTGTGTGTGTGTGTGTGTGTGTGTGTGGTCTTCCTCAGGAAGGCATACACCATATCACTTCTCCACTGTTTCAGGCTCATCTCTACAGAGTATGCAGAGCTCAGGGAGAAGCTCCACGCTCCCATCAGAAACTCGCCCAATGTCGTGATCCACCAAACCATGAGCGAACTCTTCCTGGATACATTCCGAGCTCAAGTGGAGCTCAACGAGCCGTACACACTCCCCAGTGGACAGGTACACTACTGTCTGTGCGCTAAAATCTTGTCCACATAATCACAATACAAAGGCACGTTCTGTCTCCATACGCAGGAGATCGAGCCCTGTATAGGCTGCATGCAGGTTCCAGCAAGCACCAAGCTGGTCCGACTCTGCCATGCAGAAGGTAAGGTGTGTGTGTGTGTGTGTGTGTGTGTGTGTGTGTGTGTGTGTGTGTGTGTGTGTGTGTGTGTGTGTGTGTGTGTGTGTGTGTGTGTGTGTGTGTGTGTGTGTGTGTGTGTGTGTGTGTGTGTGTGTGTGTGTGTGTGTGTGTGTGTGTGTGTGTGTGTGTGTGTGTGTGTGTGTGTGTGTGTGTGTGTGTGTGTGTGTGTGTGTGTCCGTGTCCGTGTCCGTGTCCAATGAAGAGCCCTCCGCTCACTGTGTTTACTGACTGTAATCACACTTACTAATCCGAATAATGGCTTTTCCATTAGTAGACAATAGGATAGCTAACCTGACTCCGCCAGATGGACTGATTCTCATTGTCTCAGCATTTCCATCTGGGAACTCTTGTTTGGAGATCTTTTGGGAAGGGGCGAAAATACTGGTTGCTGATTGGATAAACCATCTGTCTATCACCAGCATACAGGCCAAATTAACCAATCAGATCAACGAAGCGCATGCCGTACTAACAGCATTGAGGAAAAGCTCAGAAAGTAAACATGTCAGTAAATTATATTTTCCATTTGTGTAACTTTAATTTACGGATCAAAGGCCCAATTTCAGGAGCCCGGTCCATATTCAACAGAAGGATCACAGAGAAAAAATAGTTAGTGAGTGGCTTGCTCGATAGCTGCACTCATCTCATCCAAGGGTGCCGCCATCTTTGTACTGAGCAGTCGCTTCTCGTTTCATCACACTTAAATCCACCTCAAAGCTGATTGGTTCGGTCGCTTGGCAGATTTTCTCCGTTGCACGTTACCACACTGATCTGAGAGTAAAATACAATGGAGCTCTCGAGATCAGGATAGTCCAGGGGTGGGCAATTCCAGTCCTCGAGAGCCACTGTCCTGCATGTTTTAGGTTTCTCCCTACCCTAACACACCTGAGTCTAACAATAATCAAACTGTGATGAGCTTCAGCTGCTTGATGACGAGCACATCATTAGACTCAGGTGTGTTGGAGCAGAGAGAAACCTAAAACATGCAGGACAGTGGTTCTCCAGGAGCAGGATTGCCCAGCCCTGGGATAGTCTTATGAGGCTATGGGGTAGCATCCATTGAGGGAAAATGACATCCCCTGCCTGCTGTCACAACAACGACTGGCCTTGATGATGATTGTAAGTTGAATGTTCTGCTTTTATTACTACTTTTATTTATTATAGATCCGTTTTTTCTTTTCTTTCCCCTACCTTATTCGTCCAAGCTTGTTGTCCTCTTAATCAGCTGTTTTATGTATTTCCGTGTGAAACACTGAGCACACCAAACCCGTCAAATTCCTTGTATGTGCACACACAAAGCCCACAGTGTGACTAATGTGTGTTACAGGAGCCGATAACGAGTCCGAGTGCCAGCAGTGTTTCTGCAGACCCATGTGGTGCCTGTCCTGTCTGGGTCGATGGTTCGCCAGCCGCCAAGACCAGCAAAGACCTGAGACCTGGCTGTCCAGCAGAGTGCCCTGTCCCACCTGTAGAGCCAAATTCTGTATACTGGACATCTGCGTGGTCCACTGACAAACACACACACAACCAAATGGACTTTTTCCTCTCTAAATAATGCAGAGGTGTGTTTTAAAGCAACATTCAGCATCAAACCTCTGACAGAGAAGCAGCGGACTGGACACTGGACAGAACTTAATTATGTACCTGCTTATTCGCAGCTTTCAATAGGGTCAGGCTGTATAAATCCGTCACGACCGACATTTTTATTTTGGTCAAGAGCTTGAAATGCCCCGGAGCTGGTGCAGTGACATTACACTTTTGGCATCAAGTTAAAAATGTGGCATTGAAAATAAGACTTGAGCCTAAAAACCCTTGTGTTGTAAAAAGTTGTATGAAAGAAAAGCATCAATAAAGAATGAGTTCTTCAGATTTCTTCTTCACTCTTTGTCAGTGCCTTTATGCTGACAGGTGCCATTCTCTCCTCAGTGTGCTGATTATGTAAATCACCCCCCACTCCAAAACAGAAAACGCTAATTCCTGTTTTATTTTATCGTTTCAATACCAATGTTTTCAGTTCTTGCTCAGTTTGTTTTCAATGCCACACTGCATTTACAATGACAGAAGTACCTGTTTCTGTCTGTTTCATAATTATCAGGCAGGGAGGTTCTAATGAAAGATGCCATCAAGTTGTATTCTGTGTGTTTGGAGTTTCACTCGTATTATGGACTAAAAGTCAGGACATATGTGCTGCCCAATCACCCACTTAATATTTCTGCTGATCGTAAGTTTATTGTGGCCTTTAATATAAATACACATCGAAAATGACAAAATACACCGTATATTCCATCTGTTGTATCAGCGTATTTGTGAAAAATCACAGTGGGGGCAATACTTTTTTCAAATATTTTTATTTGTACTGAATAAACATGATTGGCATATTTTGAAATATAACAGGCGTATAAACTATAAAACATCTACTATTAAAACTGCTAAATGAATGAGCTGCAGGGACTGTCGTGAATTTCAGAGTTCAGATGTTTCGTCCCCTTTCATCAGACAGGCTTCATGCCCGTGACGTTTTGACCAGCGCCACAGTGAATGTTTCCATAAATGACAAGGCACAGAACTGTAATGTGTGTGTGGCTGTATGCATAGTTAGGTGGAGGTCACTGATGAGTCTTTTAGTCCCTACTTGAGTTTTTCAGTTGCTGTTATTGGGCCTTGATGTAAAGACTTTTACCAACTTCACATCAGATAAGTATTGATGTCAGGTATTTATGAGTGGCGAGAGCATAGCATGTAGAATTGATCCTTTAAACTCTTTCATTTATCCGCTTTCTCTGCTCCGCATCTCTTCATCTGTTCTCCCAGTACTCGGCTTCATCCTCATAGCTGTATAAGAGATATGTGTTGGACGCGTCCACTGCTGTCAGTCCTGAAACGCAGAGGAGAACGAGTCCATCAGCTTCAGTCCTGAAACACAGAAGAACGAGTCGATCAGCTTCAGTCCTGAAACACAGAGTAGAACGAGGCTGGAAGCTGCGGATTACCCTGAGGTGGTTAATGTGATGGGAACAAATAGGAACGACCTGTTGGAGTGGCAGAGCGGTGCTCATCAGTGGTAACGTTAACCATCCCGACCAGCACAGCGGTGTTATCAACACTTTTTCTTTACATAGCAAATAGCTGTTAAAGTCGCAGTCTGCAACAGTGTTTGATCATATTCACTGAAAATCAACACTATGCTCCGAGAGAACAACATAAATCATCCAGTTTTAGAAAGAAAAAAATCCACGCAGTTCACAGTGAGTCGCCCCATGTAGAGGCTGAAGGTCCTTGAGGCAGCGGTCGCGGGTTCAACTCCGACCTGCGGCCCTTTGCTGCATATCTCCCCCTCCCTCTCTCACCCCATTTCCTGTCTGTCCTGTCTAATAAAAGGCTTGAAAACTGCCAAGAAAATAAAAAATGTAAATGTACGTTATATAAACCGCATTTTATACTCTCACTCTAATTTTATGATTGTGGATGCAATCATTAACTGCCGTAAACTTTCAACAAACCCAATCATGTTCACAATTTGCTTGTTCACAGTGAGCAGGAAGCCAGTTTCAATATTGAAGGATGAAAATCAAGAAAGGGGATTTAGGCTTTAGCAATGCAGCTGAAACCAGAGAATGGTCCTCCGTGAAGCACAAACACGTTTTCTCATGACGTTATAAGCTTCACTTATCAAAAAGGTTCACTTCAATGCCGTCTTAGTGTTGTTGCATAATGACAACAAATTGGTTTTCCATGAATTTAGCAATGGATTCTAAACATTTGAAAAGCAGAAGTTTCTTAGTTCTTTAGTAAATCAGACTCTGATAGTGCAGCACTGTATTGTATCTCTATATACTGTTCTACCCAAAATGTTTTGCGGCGGTCAGGGGGTGCTTGGCTGAACAAATATTTCAAAATGGACCTGAGAGGTTTTTACCTTAGGGCCTCCGAAAGTTCTACTACACACTCGGAAAATAGTTTTCTCTTATTGTGTGACTTTGGTGTTTTATAGGGTTAGTCCAGATTCGACAGACTTAAAAAGTATTTTACACACACACACACACACACACACACACACACACACACACACACACACACACACACACACACACACACACACACACACACACACACACACACACACACACACACACACACACACACACACACACACACACACACACACACACACACACACACACACACACACACACACTACACCCCCCTCTCCCTCTCTGTCTTTCCACCAGCTGCTGATGTCTGACAGGCTGATGATGACTGTGTTTTTTCCCCTCCTTGTTTCAAAGTATGTTGGAGCAGATGGCCTGGAGAGGCAGAGTGGGGGAATGTGTTGGAGAGACTGCTGGGGAATGTGCCAAGTGTGTGTGTGTATGTGTGTGTGTGTATACGTGTGTATGTGTGCGCGCGTCTGTGTGGTTTCAGTTCGCGTGCCTCCTCGCTGCCCTCTGCCCTTCATGGCGCCAGCTCCACTTCCCCTCCACTCTAAACATCTGGTGTCTGGAACTTTGAGAACACACACACACACACACACACAAATGCAGGCATGCACAGAGAGAAGCAGCCAGCGGAGCAGGGGAAAAAGCCCACAGCTAGTTTACATCTAACTGAGCAACATGACTGCATTAGTGTGAAGCTGGATGTGAAGTGTGTGTGTACTGTGACTGTGTTTCATACAAGAAAACCTTTTCATCCAAGATTACTCACTTTGAAATATATTTATTTTATGCTCAGTGGGCCCTATGGGTCATGCTTAATTAGGCGGTTGAAAATGAAAAGTTGACCACTGTCATGGACTTTGGTTCCGAATGCAAACACTTGCATGAAACGTCAATCCTCAAAAAAGACCTATTTCTTATTTATGCATCTTATGGGAGTACAAGGGGCTGTTGCATCAGACGTTCGCCTCATGTGAAGGGGAACTTAATCAGGTAATTAGGAAGAAAGGAAGGAAGGAAGTAAAGTGAAAGGAAAGGAAGTGAGGTAGGTGAGGAAAGGAAGGAAAAATAAAAGAAAGGAATCCTTACTACACTCCTGTATAGTCCAAATGAGATAAAATCATCCCTAATGTAGTAAAACTTAATGTCAATGTGTTTTTCAACCACATTGTTAAAATTTTGTATTATTAAATGGAAGAAAAAACGAAAAATCTTTGGGGAAATATGAGGGGGGGCTGACAGCAGGCAGCCAGAGGGCTGATGTTACACGGTAGGGGACTTGCACTGGAGGGTATTTGTTAGTGGGATTGAAGAGTAAGGACCTCATCTATCTGCGCACAATGACATCTGCAGGCACGTTTACATGCTGTTTAATGTGCTGCAGCCAAGCTGCAAACTGCACTTTTTCGACTTAGACCTCTCTTTACGGATCCCTTTGGGTTGACTCTCGCAAGGAAATTGGATTTCCAGCAGCTTACACAACTCAACTTACTCGACATGTGTAGAAAAACAAGGGGGAATAAAAAAAAATACAGTTCAAGATAAACAAACTCTTAGCTAAATAAATACAGAAAGTAAAACAATAAACAGTAAACAACAAACTCTTAGTTAAATGAATAAGGTAAACAATGGACAGTAAACAAGACAGTTTCTTTGGTGAATGTTTGTTGGCTCGTTCAATAAGCTCCAGACGTGTGTTCATGTTGGTAAGATAGAGTTCAGCAGGAAAGCTGATGTGGTTGTTGTTCAGAGTGTGTCTCCTGCGTTGTGTGGCTGCTGTCTGTTTTGCCTACTGCATACACTATATTATCTGATAGAACGCTGACGTAACTTTTTCATGCACATACTCTTCTTTTTATTCATGGTGTGTGTGTTGTTTGCCACACATTGCTAAATGGCAGTAGTCTTGTGAGACCATCCTGATCTCTGAGCTCCATTGTATTTTACTCAGATCAGACTGTTAACGTGCGACGGAGAGAATTTGGAGAAGTTTGTCAAGCAAACGTCCAATCAGTGTTTGTTTTGAGGCGGATTTAAGTGTGACCCAACGAGAAGCGACTGTTCAGTGTAAATAACATGGCGGATTTTGCGGATGAGATGAGCGCAGCTATGGAACAAGTTGCCCTCTAACCCCTTTTTCTCTGTGATCCTTCTGTTGAACATGGACCGGGCTCCTGAAATTGGGCCTTTGATCCATAAATTTGCGTTATACAAACGGAGAATATCCTTTACTGACATGTTTACTTTCTGAGCTTTGCCTCCACGCTGTTAGTACGTCATACGCTTCGTTGCTGTGATTGGTTGATTTGGCCTGTATGCTGGTGATAGATGGTTTATCTAATTAGCAACCAGTATATTCGCCCCTTCCCAAAAGATCTCCAAACGAGAGTTCCCAGATGGAAATGAGAAGAAGAACAATAAGAATCAATCAATCTGGCAGAGTCAGGTTAATACGACAGGTCTGATCAACAATAGATGACGTGCATATTCATTCATCTTCAACCGTTTGTCCCTGTCGGGTCGCAGGGGGGCTGGGGCCGATCCCGGCTGACATTGGGCATGAGGCGGGGTACACCCTGGACAGGACACCAGTTTATCGCAGGGCACATAGAGACAAACAGAGACAGACAACCATTCACACCTACGGGCAATTCAGAGTCATCAATTACCTAACACCTGCACGTCTTTGGACTGTGGTAGGAAACTGGAGAACCCGCAGAAAACCCAAGCAGACATGGGGAGAACATGCAAACTCCACACAGAAGGGCCCCAGCCGGGACTCGAAACCTGGAACCCTCTCACTGTGAGGTGACAGTGCTAACCACCACACCACTTCCACAGCAGTGACTGCATCCATCAAAGTTGACTTCCACCCACTCACGTCGATAAAGAAACGTCAGCTGAAAGCTGCAGGATGTTACCTGAACTTTATGCTTCATTTTTCGTTTCCAAGTCAAAACATTTCTTTGCATCATTTCCACTTAGTAACTTATATTTGTGTTATATCGCTAATTCCAGAGTCTCATGAAAGGAGTGTAACAGTTAGTATGTTATATAAAGGATGAGTTCAGCCTCACCTTCCTCTTCTTGCTCCTCCCCTCGGCCTGCAGGGTCCTGGTGCACTGCTCCACACACTGAGAGAAGCTCAGACTGTTATGGTCTGGACTGTAGTCCAGCTCAGCCAACTGAGCCAGAGACAGGATGTAGTTGCAGGCGATACGTAATATTGCCAGCTTGGATAGCTTCTGCCCATATGAGTAGCAAGGCACCTGGGGAGAGAGGGAAATGGAGGGAGATGCTTCATTGACATGCTGTCAGTCAAGTGGAATGGAAAGAAGGAGAAGGATGATCAAAGATCTGCAGAAATCAGAAAAGCATGTGAGCACAAACACCTCCCTGCTGCCTTGAAAGCAAATGGATTTTTATATATTCCAGACCAGATTCATTGTGCGTCACACAGACTTCAGCCCTGTCGATTCACTGGTCGAATGCATAAAAGACATATTAATCTAGATGTCCCACAACTTCCTCCAGCTTAACAGTGACGTAAATCTATCTCACTATACACCTTTTCAACGGAATTCCATTGCTAGGCAACAGCCTTGGTCCTTGTTAACTTCCTGTCTGCTGATGTCGTTCACATTCACTGCAACAGGAACCAAACTTTGACACATTTAGAATGTTTTTTGTTTACTTTGAAAAGGTCCATAAAGCAAGTAATACACAGTACAATCTATCCCAATAAGCTACGTCCATTTTTTGTTGAAATCGATTTCCCACCAATTTGAATTCTGTCCAAATCAGTTTTTCACTACTCCTTCTACAAATTTGGAGCAATCATCACCAAATTTGGTATATAACATCACTGGACCAAGCCAGAAAGTATCGTCCTGTGATTTTTGATGTTCATACAATTTTGCTACAGCTGGCCCTCAAAATTTGCTCAAATGCTGTGGGCTTACATTACAAACCATGTCATATCTGCTGAAGCCTTTGTGCTATTGCAACCACATTTGGTGGACATGTGTATATATCATGGGTGCTCAATTCCGGTCCTGGAGGGCCACTGTTCTGCATGTTTTAGGTCTAACACACCTGATTCTAGAAATTTTCAAACCTATGACGAGCTTCAGCTGCTTGATAACAAGCACATCATTAGAATCAGGTGAGTTGGGGCAGGGAGAAACCTAAAACATGCAGGACCGTGGCCCTCCAGGACCGGAATTGGGCACCCCTGGAATATATGATGTCTGAGCGGACATGACAAACTTTGTGCAGTTTGGCCAACAGGTGGTGCTGTGGTAGCCATGGATGGAATACTGAATGGACCTAGCAGGCACAGGCCCCAGGTAGGCCTGCCGAAATAAGCAATAAATGAATTAATTGTATGATAACTTTTAATGAGCTCCATAACTTTGTCGGCTATAATAATTTCCACGTTTCCTGTTTTTTCCTTGTGTCCCTCAATCAAAGAGAGTTTTCGCTCCGGTGCATCTGTTTCCACTGAGCCCTCTCTCTTGAGGAGTTAACCCTCGTCACGTGTCATGTCAGTCACTTTTCAGCCACAGGGTCTCTGTGTGGGGAGGCGGACCCCTGGAGTTACCCAGAGTGCAGCAGGAGAGCCCTGTGAGGAGCAATTTAGAGTACATGACAGTTGAGATTTGGAAATATAAAAACAAAGATGGAACTGGTTTCAAAGCCGAACGCCACAGCTGCCGTGTGGGAGCACTTCAGGTTCAAACCAAACAACCGCGGTGAACCACTTCACCTGAGCG
Organism: Echiichthys vipera; assembly: GCF_963691815.1. NCBI lineage: Eukaryota > Metazoa > Chordata > Actinopteri > Perciformes > Trachinidae > Echiichthys > Echiichthys vipera. The sequence continues at coordinate 28,316,031 of NC_139831.1, forward strand.
AGTCGGTGTGTCACATTCGTTTTAAAACAGTAGCACTAATCCCGGCAATGTGTTAAAATAAACTGAAAGTCCATTTTATTAATGTTTTTTGGTTGTTTTGTTGATTTATTTTGGATATTTTAAATCTCGTTGAGTTTTAGTGTTTAATATTCTTTATAAATAAACGTTTACTGATCTTTGAAAAGGTGTACTTACATTATTGTGCCATTATCATTATGTCAGTTGAAAATGGTCTCAGAACGGCAATATTATCTTCTCTAATTTCTGGGACAATTTATCGCCCAGCAAAATTTGTTATCATGAAAGGCCTACCCACTCATAATATGTTGGTGAAAAATAAATATGCACAATGACCACAAATAGACCCAAGATTACAACAAGTTTGTTCCATTATTCATCCAAATGAAGTTTGACCAGAAGTGCAAGTTTTCCTCATCACTCATACTGACGTTATCTGGTCCAACCTTCCTGTGCACTCACAGCACCCAGCATCTTGCATTTATGTCCCCTCACTTGAATTCCACAGGGACAATGTTACTTACCAAAATCACTTTCACTTAACAAAAAAAGTATCCTGTGGTAAAGGTTATCAAGGTCCAGACCTCAGGGACTTCAATTAACTGCAGGACTGATTATGAGTTGCTTCGGACAAAAGTGTCTGCCAAATAAATGCAATATAATAACCCCATACAATAACAAATGGGAATGTGTGTTTTTGTCTTATCCAGTAAATCAAATACAAACCCAACAAATCAAGGTCCTTCTTCACGTTGATTAAAAAGCACTGTTAATATCTCACTGTCATAAAACAGATATGAAAGGAGAATCTACCTCATTATAAACAGGGCAATATCTCTGACAGCAGATGTATTTCTCATGATGTACACACGTCTTAAATCTGAGCTCTAGTCCGTATTGCTGCTCTGGACATATGGCTTTCAGGGGAGCTCACTCCAGGCCAAAGCTGGGCACAGTATACTCTACAGAGCGGTGTGCTATATTCTATAGTTTATCAGCACAAATAGGACAAAATAGCCTATAAAACATACAAATGTATGAGCATTAAATGAAAAACAGAGACTCCACTGGCTCTGGTTGCTCTCCAGAGTCGATTGCGGAGTAAGCTTCCGTGATTTCTTTTTGACACATCTGTTTGCTGACTGCAAAAGAAAGAAATGAATAATCCATCTATCATCTTCAACCGCTTGTCCCTATCGGGGTCTTTAGACTGTGGGAGGAAGCCAGAGAACCCGGCGAAAACCCACGCAGACACGGGGAGAACACGAAAACTCCACACAGAAGGGCTCCAGCCCAGATTCGAACGCACAGATTAAATTAAAGTGTTGAAGTTTTTGAGATTGCCCCGCTAGCTTCTGTGGTGAAATGCATGCATGTTATATTTATTAAAATTAATTAAATGAATTGATCCATGATGATACCGAAAATAGAAATGCATGGCAAAAAGAGTATATTGATAATATGTGAGCTCCCCTGTAGTTGTCACCCTTTGATGTGGCCATCCTCATGTTGCTCTGTTATAGAAATATTATACAGTGCTTGAAATAAGAAACAAAAAAAATGTGATCCACTTTGGTGACAGACTGGAGATGAAACATGACATCTTCTTATTGAAAGCTCACACCCCCATACATGTAATTCTGTGTATACTTATATTGTTTGTGTTTTCATTGTGGACTGTGAGTCTGACCTGCTTCCTCAGGGCCTCAAACGCAGCGCTGATGGTGTGGACACGGGTCCTCTCTCGGGCGTTGGCTAGAAGCCTCCTGGTCTGTTGGATGGCTTTGACCTCTGGGAGACGCACCGGCACATCAACACTCATCCCAACACGCTTCCGGGGAGACTCCTAAGAGCAGAAGGACATTTGATTTTTTGTTCCACTGAACTAAACAACAGCATACTGTCCTCTGGAGAGAGTCACTCATAGGGTTTTTCCACGGTGGGGGGATTAACTTTGCCCAGCCATGCTGTGAACAGCCGCAAGGAGCTGAGCTGCGCTGGCATGGTGCACCAACAGCAAGCTAAGGTTGTTTACTCTGATGACGTGATGATGTGTAGTCACACACCACAGGACCGGCCTGCCACCTGCGGCTCAGTGCTGATGTAGTGCCGATTATGTTCATATCTGGTTGATTAGACGTGTTTTTGTTCAAGAATAGCGCAACTAACTGGGGGACAGACATATTGCATTTCTTGCACCACCATTACAATAAAAGCATTCTGCCAGTTCATCTAATGTGAAGCAGCAGTAGTGAAACTACAGCTTCAACCTCGAGGCAATCGCCACACTGAACTCTGCACTACAAGCAAACCCCCGACACACAATATTTATATTTATACTATTCACCTACGTCTGTGCAATACTGATGTAATTATTTATAATATTTATTTCTATGCCCTGTGATAGTCTAGCGTCCTGTCCAGGGTGTACCCCGCCGCACGCAGTCATCTGGGATAGGTTTCAGCCCCCCGCAACCCCGACTGGGATAAGCAGATGATGGATGGATGAATATTTATTTTAATGTATGTTTATACAGTATATGTGTAAGGTATGTTTTTCTTTAATTTTTCTCACTGTTCTTTTTGAGGTTATTTTATACCTAATAATTCCTTTGAGCGCCTGGAAACAGGATGAATCTGCCAAACTCATGTTTTGTTAGTTCTGTCAGAGAGGTCTGGCCCCTCTCCCATTCAGACAGATTTCCTGGCCAAGGGCTGACCTATCAAAACTGTTTATCTCATGTGGGGCAGGTTTAAGACGATGACTGACAGTGTCACTGTCCAGTCTGGAGGCCCGTTCAGAACAAATTGTAAAACTATATATTTCATATTAGAATATGAGATATTATGTTACTGTGTTGACTATATCTGGCATAAAATGTTTTTTTATTAACGCATTAGTATTAGTTGTAGGTCTATCCAATTGCCTTCAGAAGCATTATGCTGTGAACCTTTGATAATGTTTCTTTCAGAATTAAAAATTAACCTTGAGAGCCCAGACTAATACACTTTTACGATTAGTCAGAGGCTAACAGCGCTCAAATTTTGTTGTTTGCACCAGTGCCATGACAATAAGGAAATTCTATTCTATTCAGTTCAAATACAGCTGAAGCAATCGGTAAAACAAGACTGAGGAGCTAAACTTCAAACCACAAACATTCAGTGCAACTGCAAAAGTACTGAGAGAGTTTTCATAACAAAGATTTCTTTCTAGTCACTGGAGCAGTCACACTTGTGTACAGACAGGGAGGCAGAACGTCACGGGTTGGCCACGGTTGGTCCAAAGGATCACAGCGCATCACGGCTATATCCCCTGCTGGCTTGGCTTGGCATGCCACGCCACGGCTAATGCGACCAAATCAGGCCAGTGGACAAACCCTCGTTCTAACCAAACCCTGATTATCCAGCTTCGGATTTTGAGCACTGAACTACAGCAAATGTTGAATAACACTGATTTAAATGATTTTTATTTGATTTATTTTGATCTATTATACTATTTTGTTTTATTGTTTCGTAAAAATTGTGTTACCTCACTGTGTTGGCAGATATTGTTTAGAGATTTGTGGACTCAGTAGGAGGAAATAAGTGAGAATAAGTTCAGCCAGATGTTTTGCAGTGAGTTCCCAATGGAAACAAGGACAATGCTTGATGATTCCAGTTCAATGAATATTAATATGGACAGAGAAATCGATATCTATCAGTATTGGAGTATGTTTTCCGATAAGCGCTGATATGAAGTTTTATTATTAGAAAACATATAATAAAGAAAATAATGCTTCGGGTGATTTAGATATGGTGTCATATTTAAACGTGATGGTTTTTTTTTTTTAATATATATATTTTTTTAAATTTTTCTCAATGTTCATTTCTCATATTTGTTGAAAATGTACAGGGCTGAAAGTTCTCATGCACCATGCCTGAATTCAGTAATAGAGACATTTTAAAGTTGTACTCCATAAGATCTGAGATACGTTGTTTCTAGCAGCCTGCGGACGAGCCTGTTCTTTCCAAGCCCCCACCACAGCAACTTCCCATCCAATACGGAAGTGCCACAAACTACAGTTCTCTGAGTGTCCGCTAGGGGCAGGTTTCATAATAGAGCAGTTTCTCATTGACCCCCATGTTAAACAGGCCGTTTTCACACCATCATTAAACCTGTTTAAGGCCTGGGACAAAATAACATTCTAATCTGTATGTTTAGGTCATATCTCCATGACAACACTGAGGGGGGTGAATCTTTTGTGCAAGTCTAGTTTTTATTTTATTGGAGGTTAGAGTGTATGAATAATAAGGGGCGTGACCTATTGAGTGACAGCTAGCCGCTAGCCCTCACTTCTCCTCTTTTTCTCTTTTTTGGTCAGAAGAAATGAGGTAAAGTCAAAGTCTGACAAGATGGCGACTCCCGTAGGCAAGTGCGATTGGATCAAGTTTAGGGAACGGACCTCGACAGGTATGCTACATTCATTTTTTATACAGTCTATTAATCTTTCAGAGCCGTCCATCTTATCAAGTTCATGGTCACTGTGTGTGATGACAATTGTATTTTTTTTTTTTGCTCATTTGTAAACTTTATTGACACACATTGACATCTTTACTTCAAGTCCGTCCTCTATTTGTTACCCTTAAATCCATACACGCACTATGCTTCTGCCCTTATTACAAGCGTGACTCAGAAGATGGAATATCCGATTTCCGATTACAAGTGAACGCAGCATAACCATGACGATCTGGGCTGACAGACGAACCGCTGTCAGCAGCGTCACTAACATGGAGACTTAATTACATCTAGAGAGGGAATGTCTCCACAGACACGGATGTGAATAATCAGCAAAAAGGCAACAAGTGCTTTCATTAGTGGGTCATATGATCACTCACCATTATTTTAACTCACGCTTTGATGGATTTTGAATTAAAAGGCAATTAAATAGATGGAAATCTTACGGAGTACAACTTTAAATTAATTTAACACTTAATTAGTCCTGAAGGTGGGCAGATTCCTACCACAGTAACATGCTGAAACTCAAAAGCTCTTCATTTGGTATCAATGAATGTCACATGAAAAAGCGCTGATTAATAAATATCGCCCATCCCTAATTAACACATTAGATCAGTTATCCGGACAAGAGGTTCACTGCACATCAATAACACTTCTTACTAACACTTATTTCATACATATTTTTCCAAGGTAATATTTGTTATTTTAGTGACACTCCACACATTCACCTTGGGTGACTGGACCTGTGGCTCATCATGTTGGTGACACTGGGAGGTCTGGGAGGCTCTGGGGATAGTCAGAGCTGCAGCTTGGCCTGAGAGAGGAGGCTCCAGGGAGAAGGCCTGATGGCTGGGTGAACGGCTGTGGCTGCTGCTGCTGGACGTTGACAGGGGGAAGGTGGAGCGCAGGCCCACTTTGAGTCTGTTGGACAGAGGCTGGGAGATGGCTGTGGGCCAGTGGGAGATCTCGGAGCTGGAGAACGGAGAGGCGGGTAACTGGGAGAGTTTGGAGTTAATGCCGATTCTCATGTCTATGGCACCGCTCTGAGCTGGAGCCCCGCCGCCTTCTGGCAGCCCTGAGAGCACCCCTGCAGCACTGGCCATCCCCTCCTGTGACATCACCAGCTGTCTCTGTAGTGGAGCCAACCTGCTGACCTTGCATGGCTCCATCTGGGTGTCATCTACTGAGTCCACATCTGACATGTTGGCCGGATAGGTGTTCATCCTCTCCAGCTCGGGGCCGCTGAAAAGCCTTTTAGGCTCCCGAGACTTCCTCTTGAACTTCTTGTTAGCACCTGGCCCAGAGATCAGTACTGGCTCTTTGTTCATGGAGCTATTCCAGGGGTCACTCAGTGGATGGGGGTTCTTCATTTTCCCAGTTAGTGTAAGCTTTTGGCAACAAGTCTAATTTCAACTGTGCAGGGAGCAAAAATATAACGAATGCAAAGCGTTCAAAACTATCCAACAAAAAAGTTTCAGCTTACTGTGCCAGTGTCATCTTTCAAAACTTTCATTACTGATAAAAGCCAAAGAGGACACAACGTTCGGTCCCAGTCCGTGTGAAACTTTCCAATTCATAATGTACACATACTTAAGCAGTGTGAGTTAGGTTCAATAACACACCCCTACCTTCCTGACAAACCTTCAGCTGCCAACTGTGTAACACAAGCTGCTGGACTGCACTGACACAAGCTGCACAGCCGTGCGTGTTGCCCTCACTCCAGCACCAGATTTTCTGTGGCTCCACTCTGTCTGCATAGCAGCATCCTGAATAATCCACATTAGTACACAAAGCTGTGGAACATCTGCTGCTCTGCACAAGTCGTCCCTCCGGATCCGAGACTTGCAGTGAGCTTTTCCTCAGCCGTGAAGCTCTCTCTCTCTCTGTGTGTGCCTGTGCCTCAGAAAACTGGGCTTACAGTCGAGCTGTCTGAGCGTGGCTCCAGTCAGTCTGCATAGCAGCACTGTGAATAACCCACACTGATACACACGCTGAGCACTGATAGGCTGCAGCGGGGCCGCCGCCGCTGCCGCCGTTCTTGGACAGAATAATGTGAACAGCACATGAACAGGATGGTGACTCTTCGGGAGCAAACTCACTCTGACCGGTCCTGACCCACGACCTCTGAGAGCCACTGTTTCTACCAAAACAACTTTAGTGAACAAAAAAAGGAGCTGTCACGCGCTGTCACGACTGTCAACGCATCCCAAGCTAAGTCCACCTGCGCACACAGTTTCTAAACACCAAACCAGTCATTAAATTAGCGTCAAAGTGAGAACTTTCACGTCCCCTACGCGCTGCCGCAGGACCGGTACATCCTCTGTGGAGCTCGAGGTGCTTCTAGAAGAAAGGTCCGGTGTCGCGCGCTGCACTTCAGCGAGTAAAACCTCCAAAGTTGAAGTCGCCGGTCATCCGCACGCACTCATCCCGGTCACACCACTCACTGTCTCTTCTGAGCTTACACCGCGGAGAAGTTTCCGTGTCTCGAGCGTGCCGCTTCTCTGCAGCGCATGCAGCGTTTGATCTGAACTCAATAGCAAAGAGGGCTCGCGCTCGTCTCCGCTGGCGTCTGACTGGCTGGAGCTGTCTCGAGCCTTAAAAGAGTCACACGCACGCGCGCGCGCACACAGAGTGAGTGAGGAGAGGGTGAACTGAGGTAGTTTATTTCTCTGGGACAGCTTTAACAGATTTAGGAGAGTATTTGTGCTGTTTTAGTGGGTTTTCCTCCACTTAAATGCATTTGCGACTCACAATTCGGCCACAGAAACGGGTCAGCAGCGCCACTTGCTGGTTTTAACAGGAACTATTAGGCTTGTTTGAATATGGTCAATTAAAATACACGCTTTAGACACTGGTTCTCCAACTGTGGTACCTGTACTGGAACTTTAAAGAATCTCCAAACTAAAAAAAGGAAACATTAATTACTAAATAAATATAATACTATCAAAATACTACCATTTTGCACGTTATTACAGTACTTTTGATCTGTGTATACATTACCATTGTAATTTTGATATTTTATATATATATATATATATATATATATATATATATAGTTTTATATATATATATATATCGTTTTATATTTCTATTTTTACAAATATTGCATCTGTATATTATTGTTGTTGTTGTTAAATATGTTGTTAAACATTTCCCCTCGGGTTGCCAGGACCAACCTGGCAACCCGACTGCTGGAATTATTTTCTGTTGTTGCCACTTCGATCTTGAGACACTTGATGGCGCTGTTCTGTTCATTCTCCATATTCAACCTTTAAACTTTTAAGATCCATGAAACGTACTTTAAAATGTTTAGCATTTCCTGTAATATTTTTGTTTTAATATCAGCCTACTACTGTATGTGGTCACAGTCACTAAACTGTGATGGAAGTGAGTAAGCAGAGGTAAAATGATTGGTTTAAAAACACTGCAATCGTTGCTCCAAATGGGAACTATTGGGAAGAGAAGTGCGGATCAGGAGGAGAATATTTAGAGCAGTCCTTCTGAAACTGAAGTCATGGAGGAAGACAATAAATAATCCTCTGATTAGGAATAAACCTGTCTGCGCTACTTTAACAATGGTCTTAGCGGTGGTACTTTAGAGAGCCTGATATTTTCTGAGGTGGTACGTCATGTACAAAGTTTGAGAACCACTGCCCTAAGACTATTAAACATAACGGCTTGTAGTCATCATGGCCATAGCATGAAGCTACCTTGGCACACTCTGTCAGGAACGGTGCAGGGAATAACACAGTGAATCAGACCCAAATGCAGACAAGGACACAATGAACGGTTTAAACGAATATTTATTAACAAAGAAAACAAGGGAATCCAAAAACCAGGGAAACAAACAAACAAAACGTGACGAGAAGGTCGAGGGTAGACAGGAACGGGATCACGGGAAACTAAAACAAAAGGGAACAAAGAAACAATAGTTAACAAACAAACTACGAAGAACGAAGGTTCAACCAAACAAAGTACAGGAGCCAATGACGAGAAGTCACCACGAAAATGAGGACAACAGTCTGGCGCCAAATGTGTCCCACATTCGCATTTTTATGCAGCAGGTCATCAGTGGAACTGGATACAGCTGGGCGGAACCACGGCTACCAGCTCCAGACAAACACACACCGAGAAGGGAGACACATGCAGAGAACAACAGACAGAGGGAGACAAACACAAGCACAAAAGGAAAGGAAGAGGCTGGCAGAACAGGGATCCTTACACACTCAATAATAATAATGTTTTCAATGCGGATCACTGTTGGATAATTATTCTGTTGTACTGAAGCAGATTATTATAGCCAAATAATAATGTGTGTTGAATACCATTATTCTTAAACCAACAAACTGTAATAAAATGGGACAACCTTTTCTAACTTGACTAAAGCTCTTTGTATATGTAGAGTAGCATGCTGGGATTTTTCTTCTTTGTTTTTGGCTGCCCTATTTTGGCAGAAGGGTACATTTTTATCTTTTCTTCACCCTAGATTTATATTTCAATTAATCCGTACTTTATGTCATGGATAGCGATATAATGTAAGCTCAGTATCTTAACGTTGCTAACGTAAAGTTCTAATTGTAGGCCTTTCACACTGAGAGCTCAACCAGGGTTGAACTAGGGCTAGATGGAAAGGGATAACCCACAGTGGCTGACTCTTCTTCGTGCCCCAGGTCAGGAGGTGGGTTGGACAATGGTCCAAAATTTGTCATGACAAGGGATAAACCCATTTAACTGGCTTGGTTTGAATTGACAAAAACAGGCTTCAACACTGGTCACTTAACCCTGGTCATTAGTGTAAGAGGGGGAAATACAACATTATGGACATGGATGTTAATGGCCTGTTCTTCTATGATCAGCTCATTAGCATCTTCTATAAACTGCTCTGGCAGCAGCTTTTTGTTCAGGTCAATACAACTAAATTAAGTGAATTCAATTGAGAGAGACATAGATGCTCAGCAACAACAATTCTAATACATATATAATACACTGGAATCCACTTCTAAAATATCTTTTGGTTTAGGAAAACCTCAAAATGACCTCTTCAATGGTCTTCCACAGGCCCGTACCACCCTCAGTGATGAAAACACAAAGCTTTTTTAAACCCTTTTATTTTGGATAAGTGTTACCGCTCTACATAGGTTTCTTTTCTTGTCCTTCACACACCGAAAGAGGACAGGAGCTGAAAGATTACGGTTAAGCACCCTCAAAAGTTGATAAATTACAATTAGTTTTGGAGATTTTAAATCAGGATTTGTTTTAAACAATGCAGGGTAAAGTAACAGACATAATGAGATCATTAGCCAAGTATGTGTGAGTTTCAAAGATGAACTGTAACCCAAACCTCAGGCAATACAATACAGAGGATATGCTTTCCGGAGATATCTGCATTTGTGGCTGCAGCAGCACAACTACTATAATAACGGTATATACGGGGGTCATATGTTCCCTTTTCCCCCAAAGATGCTGAAAAATTTAATTCAGCATTTTGTTAGGGTTAGGGTCTACATAGGACTATTTACGGTGGAATTCGACACTGACTGTGGAAAAATATCAGACCAGGGAACATAGGACCCTTTCTGTGAAAAGCAGGGAACTTCAGGCCCTTTTCTTAAAAAAGGGTCCGATGTTCCCCGGTCACATACAAAGCAGGGAACATGGAACCCATGAAACATAGGTACGCTCCCAAAATGTACCATTATTATTTTTGATAAATTTACACAACACATTAAAGTTTAAATGTCAGCAGCACATAGAAGTGAGAGCCACTCACGGGCAGGTTTCTTTTCTTGAGACATTTAGTTTTAAAACTAACCATTTAGTCACTGTGGGTTTGTCTCTATTCTATTGTGTACTGCTGAACATCCATGTGGGGCCTGATCGAGACAATGCCACAACACACCAAGCCAGTTTCGCTCAGAATAAAAGGGACTGATGGTATGTCAATAGTGGTAAAGTGGTATAAATCCCCAACACTTCCTCCTATTTATGGTGAATAATAAATAATATGCCTGGTTAATGCTTTTATGATGTAATGTGTGATTGCATTCTACTAGTACACATACCAAAATAATACAAGTAACATTTTCTCTGAAGTAGTTGGCTTAAAATTTCTGTTATTAATGGCTAGCATTTGCTAAGGCTAGCTATATTTATATTTACAATATATGAAATTGCTTAACTGGCATTTCAAAAGCATTGCATACATCCCAAAAACAAAACAGATAACAAAAAGAAAACATACATTTCTTTAATTTGCTTAATCAGACAGACTGGCTATGGTGACTTGGCTAACGTTAGCCACGTTTGCTAAGGCTAGCGCCAATAATGACCTTCGGGGGTTCGCAATATGCCGCTGTCCTTAACAGCATCCAGTGATCAGCTTATGCCTCTGTACCATAGTGGCATACCATCAGCCACTTTTCAGTCTTGGCATCACTCCATCATGCTGCCCATGAGCAAGGCATCTGACTTGCAGTGAATGAGCCTGACTGCAGCTCAGCTCAGGTCATCCCTATGTTTCCTGGTCGCATAAGCCTATGTCTTCGCTGATTTAATTCAGCATTTTGTTAGGGTAATGGTTTGGGGGTAGGGTTAGGGTCTACATAGGCCTATTTGCCGTGGAATTCGGCACTGAAAAAATGACAGACCCAGGAACATAGGACCCTTTCTGTGAAAGCGGGGAACATCTGGCCCTTTTTTTAAAAAAAGAGTCCCATGTTCCCCGATCAAATACAAAGCGGGGGAATATAGGACCCGGGCAACATAGGTGCGCCCCTGCTCAGCTCCTGACAGTCCAAATAAAAGCATGCACACTGAGTAAAGTCTCTCTTTCCACTTTTTGTTCCCCAACTGCCCTGAAGTGTAGTCGAGCAATGACAGGGGTTCATGTTAAGAAAGACACCTTCAGACATAACACCCACTATGCTCGGTTCATATCAGGTTGTCTCACTAACACGTGTCCACCTATGGTAAAGACAATAACAGTCTACATGACATGCGCTGGGTCCATGTACTCTTACCTCCCAGAGAGAGAAATAAATACAACAATCCATTTGAACTGATTAAAGTTAGCACAGCTGTACTGTAGAGTGAACTGGGGAACCTTTTAGACCAATTCATTAAAAAAGAAAAACATTGATTAAATTAAAGCGGTGTCACTGCAGCTGCATTCATTGATGAGCACACGTGACATCCTATGAAGTTGATATGGTGAAGATGTTTCCAGGTACAGCAGACACAGAGCTACACGTCATCCCATTGGAGTGGTGTTTGTGTCAGCATGACAAAGTTATATATCATATATTCACTCTCCATCTGTCTCTTAAGCTGTACGATTCTTTATTTTGTCCACCAGATAGTCTGTCTGCTGTAGCGTAAAGTGGGTTCATCAGAGCTCTGTCACTGACACTACTGCTGGAAAAGGTAGTGATGAGAGCAGAGTTTAAATTAATAGGAGCTGAAAGAGGCTAAAATGCTCAGTCAAAACGGAGGCAACTTCAGATTTATAATTCTCTGTGGGTTAGTCAATATGGGCGACACTTTTTACATTACACAGAGCAATAGAAAGTATAGAATCGTGCAGCTTTAAGTGTTTTTAGCTGGTTTGATGTAGCCAGCCTGAAAGCAGCTATGACCGCAGCCACATGCAGAGACCTAAGGTCACTCATCTCTGAAGTGTTTTATATTATGTTACTTTTAAAATACGAAGATATTTCTGTGTGCCTTAAACCTTCCTGATGACATGTCTTTAAATCTTCAAACTCACCAGTGTTGACATTGTTTAGTGTGTTGGTAACTCCATGCTGACCATAGGCTATATAATAAAGATGGACTTAGCTTCTAGGCCTGACGGGGAGCCAATGGTATATCGCTTAGACCTGTATTCTTCCTAATGTCCAGCAGGGGGCGACTCCAATGATTGCAAAAATAAGTCAATGTGTATAGAAGTCAGTGAGAAAATAAGCCTACTTCTCACTTGATTTATTACCTCAGTAACGCTTTCCTAATGTGTTTATAGTCTGAATCACTACTTTCAAATCTTCTTCAACACAGCGTGATGTTCATTTAGAGTAAGATAGACCATAAAACAAGGTATTTTTTAGGATGGGGCTATCTTGTGTTTGACAGGTCGCTGTGCTAGCAACTGTGCGCATTAATGAAGTGACAAGACTTTGAAAGGGTCAAAGTCCAAAGACCTTTACACAGACAACATCCAAAAACAAGTTCACAGCTATTTTAAAGTTACTATTAACATTTTTGTCACCTAAAAATGTCTTTCTTCAGTATTTGGTTGCACCTTGCTAATTAAGCTTTAGCTAGCTAACAAACGTTAGCTAGCTAGTGCTAGTGTAGGCTGGACCTTAAAGGAACTGGCTCTGTGTCACTGCAGCGTGGTCAGTACATGCAGATGAGCGGCGGAAGCACCCAGAGCCTCACCCTCACCTGCTTATAATAGCCTGCTGAAAACCCATCTTTAGCATTTAGCTTAATGTAGCATCATTGAAACGGCACCGGCTTTGCCCTCGGCCCCGCCCCCTCGTCCAAATATGGTCACGTTCAGTTTAAAAATACCAAGACGGCGACAGTTAAAATGCCAAAGGTTTCGAAACGAGAGCAAACAAACAACCAAACCAATGTGACGTCACAGAAGCTATGTCCAACTCTTTTAAACGGTCTTTAGTTTTAAAGATGTTGCAGACAAAGGAAGCTGCATCAGACTTGGGTTGGCAGAGGCTGCACTAGACAAACTTCCGCTACTCTTCAACCAACTCGCACATCAAAAGACTAATGCCACTGAGGCAAGTAATGCCAGTGAGGCAGTCTGTACTGGGTTAGAATGAGGGCAGGCTGTCCCCAGTACGGCAGCTCTGCATCCGCTTAGTAGGAGCCCCATCTTTTTAGATGAATAAAAACCAAGCGGATCAGTGTGTATGTGAGCAGTCTCTAAAGTCAGGGATGTTGATGCTTCATCGTACATCTGCATCACATCAATGAGAGTGCCTGTTTAAGGACCCTCTGTGCTTTAGTGCACATCCAATCAGTTCTTGGGCTTTAATATAGGTTTTGGAAGTACCTGTATAAGACTCCGAACACGTTACTACATACCTCACATGACTCTGTGGTTAGGTACTCTATCCACACTATGAGCACCAAGCTTAATTCGCTGCATTTTTCTAAAGTACTGCATTTTTACACGCACCAGAGAGGCAAACTGTGAGATATGACGGTAGAAGGTAGAAACTATTGGTAGTAGTGGGCCAAGAAACTTGTTTTAAAGGGGTAGTTTGGGTATTTTGAAGTGTGGCTGTATGAGGTACTTGTTAATAGTGTAACCTACAGATGTTAGTCAGAATAACGCCAGATGTTACGAAGTTCTACGGGTGGGAAAATGTAGTCTCAAAGGAAAGGACTGTCTGACGATAAAGTACAGCAGTGAAAATATTCTAAATGCATTTACTCATCACATTTTTCAGTTGAGCCTTTTTAAAAAGGCCAAAATATGTCACAGAGGACTGTCACTGCCACCGACTATGGATAAGTACCTCATATAACCCCACTTCCAAAAATCTGAATTCTCTCTTAAAGCACATTCCTCTGGATAATCAAAAGAAATATTCAGTCGTGTAAAGATTAAGACCGTGAGGAGTTGTCATGTCAATAACTTCAGAACCAGGTGGATGAGTGTGATATCTCACACCCCATTCATTCATAAATACATTGAATTACTGTATATTGTTGTGCTGAGCGATACATCTTTCCTGTGTTGACCGATGAGAGTGTTCAGTAGAGAAGACTATCCATCTAATTACGATACAAACAGAGAGCAGGGAGGAGTCATGATACAGGACGGACGTGTGTTTTCCATGCAGTCTTGATAAGCTGAAATCACAAATCTCACTCTGATGATTCCTGGGGGGAACACACTCTGGTAGGTGAAGAAAGCAAAACCAGAAATATGTTTTTATTGCACTACGAAGTTTGCTGTGACTTGACCAATGGTTACTGTGTGCATCAGTGTCCTCTCTATACAGAAACCTTTCATCGTCTCATCTGTCTGCCATACGGCCTACTGCCTTCAACAGTGACACGAGCAGCAGCAGCCCCGATCACACCCACAATGACAATGTTTCCTCCTCAGTGAGCTGTGGTGCTATCAGACACAGTCTCAATGCCCAGTGAGGACGCATGAAGACGTGTCCATCAGTCCTGAAGAGTGCTTTCAGTGGAGCTGCACGGTGCAGCGGCGGCAGCAGCAGCTGCTCTCTGCTGCTTCTTCTTGTAGCTTGGCCAGCGACACACCGGGCAACAGTGTCGGCCTGCTGCCAGCCACACCACGATGCACTGCTGGTGAAAGGCGTGGCCGCAGGGCAGACCCATCAGCAGCTCCTCGCTCACAAAGTTCTCCAGACACACCACGCACTCCGAACACTGCAGCACGTCACGGGGCCACGCCGACCAATCGCAGCGCTGATGGTTAGAGATGCCTTCGGGCGTCCTCTCGGCTGACGGTGAGCTTGCCTCCCTGTGACGACAGCAGAAGGACGAAGCAGCACAGGCACACTGACAGCTCCTGCTGGGGTCCATGTTGTTGCTGTCCTGACTGCCCGCTGACCTGCTGTGTGGAGGTGTGCTGGGACCCATCTGCTCCCTGCTCTCTGTGTCTGAATGTGAACTGTCTGTCTCTTCATCCAGCTCTCCACCTGAGCCCTCCGCCCCGTCCGGACCCACAGCTCTAAACCTCCAAGTGGGCAAGGCTTGGATATAGTCCATGTTTACTAACGGGTGAAGCCAGAGATCGGGGAAAGCCAAACGCTCTAGTAAAAAGTTGGGGTCAACCTCCCAGTCTGAGTAGTCGGATGGGACCTGCTGCAGCGACGCGATTGGGTGGAGCAGATAGGAAGTGTACCAGTCCCACAGACTGGCCAGCCACTCCAGGTTGGTGGTGCTGTCCTCTTGGCTCCCGATGCCACAGCGGCGTTTCTTCTCAAAGTAGTCGACGAGCAGGCCATGGGCCAGGTAGGTGGACAGGAAGAGAGCCGGATGGGATGAGTAGAAGGTCCAGTCAGCACGCACCAGGCTGGCCAAGGTGGTGGTGTCGGCATAACGAAGCAGCTTAAGACTATAACCATACAGAGTGTCCAGATAGGGCAGCTGGAGGAGAGCCTGGAAGAGTGACCAATCAATGATTAGTGTTCAGTTATCTGATTACAGTGCTCTTAGCCACAGTGGTTATTCTATCAAATTCTCAACAACAAAAAAGTGTTTCAGAATAAATCAAGTATTAATACTTTGTTTCCTAATTTTGATCTACGCTGTATATCACCACCACAGGAACTAGTGCCTGGACGTGTATATATACGCCACCTGGTATATCAGCGGGATAATGTGAAACCCTTGGCAATAATGTGCATCGCGTCACTCGTGTGCACGCATGATAGAAACCAAACCTGGCCCAAATCAAAAACCTGCTCCACCACAGGGAACCTTTAGTCTATGTTCAGGGTTTATTTACCCATTTTTCTGGAGCAGGCTCATGCTGTGACAATGCCATGAAGAGAGGCAGCTGTTGAAGATAACTCAACACAAGAAGAATTTGTGGATGAGGTCAGCTGTGAGAAGCGTGTGGTGTGGATCATTTCCTACCAGAATAGGAAGCCAGGACACCAGCAGGATGGAGTTGTAGGTTCCAAGTGTTCGGATCAGAACTACAAATCTTTTCACTGTTGCTCCCTGTCCGTGAAAATGAATACATGTTAAAAAATGAACTGGACAATAAATACACCACTGACTTTATCCCTCTATTTTCTAAAGAGAAACACAGTCAAGTTTATTGAGTTAGTAAAATTTATTTTAAATAAAATGTTACTTAAAGTGTAATTCCGGCGCAAAATCATTCCATGGTCTTTTTCGACAATTACATACATCAAATAATCCATCGAGACAGTTTTTTTCATGTATGAACTATTAACGGTGAAATCCAGTAGAGTCGCTAACAGTCAGATGTGGCTAACACTGATTAGCTCGGGGCAGTATGGTGAAGGCATTCAAACGTCTTTTTTAACCACTAATACTGCTGAAAATAATAGCAAACCTCTGCAGCAGCATGAGAAGAGTCCCTACACAGAAAACAAAGCACCAATGGGCTCCTTCCTTTGGGATTGACTTTGATAATCGACTTGAATGGACTTTACTATGAGAGGAGCTGGTACAGGTGCCAGTAGGTTAGTCTAGGTTACACTTTTAATAAACTCTGGGTTCACCAACTACGTTGTTGGTGCTTTGTTTTCTGTGTGTGGACTCTTCTCATGCTGCTGCAGAGGTGCAGTGTATCCAGAGTTATTAGGATCCATTTGAAGCCTGTCCTATCCAACAGGAACATTAGTCTATGAAAGCTGCCTGAAGTGAAGCTCAACATGTCGTTAGCACAATTCTGAAGTGTGCTTAAATGAACCCTGTTCGATTTAATTGCAGCTTGCTTCACATCAGCCAGACGGCAGCACTCACACTCAATACTGGACAAACCGCATTTATCAAAAACAACAACGGGCCCTTCACTTTAAAAACAGATGAGTTACAGGTGTTTGGTAACATCCGTCGAGAAGTCATAAGATGCTCTTTTTTCACCTCACTCTGACTCTAAAGAAACAAAGCACACTCATTTTGTCAGTTGGACCTCAACTGGGAGAGCCCTGTGTCACCGTGCTCATCTCATCTCATCTCATCTTCACCTGCTTCGCGGGGGCAGCAGCTTTAGCATGGGACCCCAAACTTTCCTTTCCCGGGCCACATTAACCAGCTCTAACTGGGGGATCCTGAGGCGTTCC
This sequence comes from Echiichthys vipera, assembly GCF_963691815.1. Lineage (NCBI taxonomy): Eukaryota > Metazoa > Chordata > Actinopteri > Perciformes > Trachinidae > Echiichthys > Echiichthys vipera. Next base: position 28,333,368 of record NC_139831.1, read on the forward strand.
CAGGCCAGTGTGGAGATATAATCTCTCCACCTGGTCCTTGGTCTTCCCCGAGGCCTCCTCCCGGCTGGACGTGCCTGGAACACCTCCCTAGGGAGGCGCCCAGGGTTCATCCTTACTAGATGATCCTGAACCACCTCAACTGGCTCCTTTCAACGCAAAGGAGCAGTGGCTCTACATCCTCACGGATGGCTGAACTTCTCACCCTCTCTCTAAGGGAGACTCCAGCCACCGTGTTGGCTTCTCCAAAGCTGGCTAACAGGATCATGGCCTGGTAGCCAGGTAGCCTGTATCTGCTAACAATGGCTCTCATCAAACAGCAACACATTGTTTGGGTCTGCCGCAAGCCTCTCAGTGAATATGTTATGCTGGTTGTGCAAAAGACATAAAGAATGCTCATGTGGATTAAATATGTAAGCTGACACGACCTGACGGAATACCGCAAAACTCTTCTTGAGAACTTGAATGAACACTTTTTTTTACCACTGTGTCTGATGTAAAAACAGGAAGTGACCTGTGTGATGAAGAGGTCCATCCAGGCCAGCAGGTTGATCAGGACCAGACTGAGGACAAACATGTCATTGACCTCCGGCTGGACCGAACGCAGGAACGTATCCATGGCAGCCAAGGACAGGAACTCCCCAGGACTACAGTCACCAGAGAGGAGGAGAGAAGAGTGGAGTGGAGGAGAGGTAGAGAGGTGGAGGAAAGAAGGAGTGAGTGGTGGAGAGGTGGAGGAAAGAAGGAGTGGTCGGGTAGAGAGGTGGAGGAAAGAAGGAAAGGTCGAGAAGAGGTGGAGGAAAGAGGGAGTGAGTGGAGGAGAGGTGGAGGAAAGAAGGGGTTAGTGGAGGAGAGGTGGATAGGTGGAGGAAAGAAGGGGTGAGTGGAGGAGAGATTGGGGAAAGAAGGTGTGAGTGGAGGAGAGGTGGAGGAAAGAAGGGGTGAGTGGAGGAGAGGTAGAGAGGTGGAGGAAAGAAGTAGTGAGTTGAGGAGAGGTGGAGGAAATAAGGAGTGAGTGAAAGAGAAGTAAAGACATGGAGGAGAGAAGGAAAGATAGAGAGGTGGAGGAAAGAAGGAGTGAGTGGAGGAGAGGTAGAGAGATGGAGGAAAGAAGGAGTGAGTGGAGCAGAGGTAGAGGGGTGGAGGAAAGGAGTGAGTGGAGGAGAGGTAGAGGGGTGGAGGACAGAAGGAGTGAGTGGAGGAGAGGTAGAGAGGTGGAGGAAAGAAGGAGTGAGTGGATGAGAGATAGAGAGGTGGAGGACAGAAGGAGTGAGTGGAGGAGAGGTAGAGAGGTGGAGGAAAGAAGGAGTGAATAGAGGAGACAAAGAAAGGTGGAGGAGAGAAAAGTTGAGTGGAGAGGGAAGACATTGTTTTTGTTGTATAAGCAATAACCCAAAATAATGTCTGTGTTCAATCATCACCTGTTGCCATAGCGATAAATGCCCTCAGGCATCTTGAGGATGTAGGCGGGGCTCTGCGTCACATCGATCTCTGATAGGCTGCTGCGGTTGTCCCAGTGACGGACGTCCACGAAGATGAACTCGATCCTGCCGGTGAACTTGACGGACAGCGAGGAGAAGAAGGCCGGTGGCTGGGCCAGGCGGGCGAACAGAAACATCTTCACCGGGTGGGCCGGGTCAGGGCGCCACTCCTCCACCAGCTGCTCAGAGTGACGCAGCGTCTTGATCCGATGAGCCACGTGTGAGGTCATCCATCGGAAGATGTGTTCAGTTTCGATACGCCGGCCGTTGTATTCTTTGAGCATGACCTTACCCTTTGATGCTGAAGTCTGAGGGACAGACATGATGAGCGTGGAGCGCTGCCAGCCTCGCTTGATACACGACCTGGAGGCCCAGAGAGAACCACACACCATGACAGGGAACACTTTCAAGAGAAACATCTTTTCTTTTTTCCAGACTGGACAACTATGTTTAAAGCAATTATTTTCTTTCTGGCATGTCTCACAGCGCTTCCCTCTAGAGGTGCAACCTCTTCCCCCTGCCTGACCTTCGACGCTCCCTACTCCCCTGACACGTGCACTGAGAGAAATGCTGCTTTCGAGTGCAACGGGAAGTCTGAATTTTCGGACCTCCAACTAGGCAAAGTGCACTGGAATGCCTGTCAAAGAGAAACCTTCTACTATCGAATTCAAGGGAGATAGAGTTACCTGAATTCACTAGCCTTTGAATTTTGCCTCCTGCTCAAAAACCTTATTGGCTACTAAAAAAAACAAACAGAAGAAATCTAATTTCCCTTCTAGGACAATTGGTCCAGATGCTTGTTCTGCTGAATGAGCAACAGAGCATACTCTTATTCCCACCTGTAGTCGTTAGAGCAGTTGAAGGTTCCCGTTCTGATCCCAAACTGAGAAACTTTCTGCACCATCTTCCCCCAGTTGGACTGACTGAGCAAAGCTTCCCGGTCCTGGGCAATGACCTGCAGGTACACACAGGGACAAGACAGGCTCAGAGAGCTGAAACACATCGGTTATAGTCTGCTTTATTTTTACCATTCATGCTCACGTTCAGCTGCAGGATCATCCGGTCTTCGTGGAAGACAGTTTCATGTCACAGGTCATACACCATGGCAAGATTGAGCACAGCAACAAGACACAAGGTAGTTCTACTGCATCAGCAAAGTTTTCCAAACACAGATTTCAAAGCAGACTGGGGTTTCAAAATGTGCTGTTCAAGCTCTTTTGAAGAAGACCAAAGAAACGGGCATGGTTGAGGATCGTAGACTAGGTGATCGGCCAAGGAAACTTAGTGAAGCAGATGAAAGACACATCAAGCTTATTTCCCTTAAGCTTATGTCCAGCAGTGCCATCAGCTCAGAACAGGCAGAAACCAGTGGGACCCAGGTCCACCCATCTACTGTCCTGAGGAGTCTGGACAGAAACCAGTGGGACCCAGGTCCACCCATCTACTGTCCTGAGGAGTCTGGACAGAAACCAGTGGGACCCAGGTCCACCCATCTACTGTCCTGAGGAGTCTGGACAGAAGTGGTCTTCATGGAAGAGCTGTGGCCAAAAAGCCAAACCGCCGACATGGAAACAAGGCCAAGCGACTCAACTATGCAAGAAAACATAGGAACTGGGGAACAGAAAAATGGCAGCAGAGTCTCTTGACTGATGGCTGAAGCAGAAGGCAGTTTTTTGCTGAAGGGCTGGAGAGCGGAATAATAATGAGTGTCTGCAGGAAACAGTGAAGCATGGTGGAGGTTAAGGTGAGTTTTGGGATGAATTTCTGCAAATGGAGTTGGAGATCTGGTCAGGATTAATGGTGTTCTTAATGAGAAATACAGCAGATACTTATCCATCATGTAACACCCTCAGGGAGGCGTGTGACTGGCCCAAAATGTATTCTGCAGCAGGACGAGCCCAAACAGTTAGCCACTGTCATTAAGAACTATCTTCAGCGTAGAAGAAGAAGAAGAAGAAGAAGAAGAAGAAGAAGAAGAAGAAGAAGAAGAAGAAGAAGAAGAAGAAGAAGAAGAAGAAGAAGAAGAAGAAGAAGAAGAAGAAGAAGAAGAAGAAGAAGAAGAAGAAGAAGAAGAAGAAGAAGAAGAAGTCCTGATAAAGTGATGGTGTGGTCCCACAGAGCCCTGATCGCAACATCATCCAGTCTGTCTGGGATCACATGAAGAGAAAGAAGGATAGGGGAAGCCTACATCCACAGAAGATCTGGGGTTAGTTAGGTCTCCCTGATAGGGACAAGCGGTTGAAGATGGATGGATGGATGACTGAAGGAAAGAAGATGTCATGCATTTTTTCTTCCGACCTTTCTCAAGAACCAATTTATGAAAGAAAATGAGATATTTGAGATATTTGGTGAATGGGGCCCGTCATCAGGTCCACTTAATCATGCAAATCTATGGTACTGTTTTAATATACTGTTATCGAGTGCTGTTACCTGAACCAACCATATCCCATCTTTAGTGTCCTCCACTAACTCGTAGAAGTGCATCTCTCCACTGAAGTGTGTCGTGCTGCCATCCCCTGCCTCCGTCTGCTCCTTCTCCTTCTTGATGGCGGAGTACAGCTCCCCCTGCATCAGCTCTCCTGTGTGGGACAAAAGAGCGGTGATTGGAAAAGCCCCGAGACGACGTATCGAAACAAACGTTGGCATCATTTGTGTATCTCTACCCACACTGGATTTATAAGGACAAATACATATATACATATGTGTATTTGAATGTTTCTGCATACCGGGGTCCATAAACAGTGTTGAATTGCATGGGTTGTGTCTGATTGTAAAGACTGTGTGATGGTGCCAGTCCCCATAGAAGCCTTTTCATTATTTTGAAACTTAACAACCACAAAGTACAGACCTGGAGCCTTCAGAGGATGGATGGCTGCCCTAGGTACTGTACTGACAAAGGCCTGGTATTAAATTTAGCACCAAATCTGTGTAATAAATGGCATCAACCTAAGAACAGCTGCAACAACTTATGAGATCAAACTGGAGATCAAAATCAGGGAACAAAGTATTAATTCTTGATTGATGCTGAAATGTTGTTATTTTTTTATCATTGAGAATTTAATAGAATCTACCGCTGCTGTACTAGCACACTAACACTTTCAGATCCTCCCAGTTATTGTCGTTAATCTGCACCTGGTGAGATTTTACTTCATAGTTGGACACACCCTATTTATCTGCAGCTCTCCTGGTTACTTTACAAGATAGCGAGCTGCTCTAAGGAGACTGAAACCCTGAGACAGCAGGTTGTCCAGATGAAGGCCAAAGGGATGACCCTCTCAGCCATCAGAGAGAGGTTGGGCGTTCACAGTCTGTGATTTCAAGAAGATTGAAACTTTACAAAGACACAGATTAATTTAAGTCCCTAAAAAAGGCCGGTCGTCCAAGTAAAACAAGTGCACCAGAGGACAGGATTATGAGATTATTATTATTATTAAGACTCTCAATGGGGAATCAGTTCAACACTGCAGCTGGGGTTGGTCTGCAGTTCAGTGCAGGACAGGACAAGGATCTGTCTCTGCACACAGTGTCTCATGGTTTAAGACTTTTTGTACTGAAAGCCCACTCTGCAGTGACCAAACCTCTCATCAGCAGAAAGAATAAAAAGGCTACACTTGCCTTTGCTGAGGAGCAAAATAAAGGTTTTTGTTGAAGTGCCTTGGTTATTTTAAAAACATGGTAGTACAGCAGTGGTAGAGACACAGCTGATATTCTGTCAAATTATGAACAATAACAAAATAACAGCATTTAAGAATAAATCAAGAATTAATACTCATTATCAAAATGTTCTAAGATCTCACCAGGCACCTAACAAAACACAATGTGTATTACAGTTTTGTGTTGTTTTTAATTAGAAAACCTAGACAGTGGCGAGCTGCATCTCAAATCAATCTTCATGTTGCAGCTTTCAGATGATGACCCGTGTGTTATTATCTCCTGTTTAACCTGCTGTCTGAACACCCCCGCTGTTGAATAACACAAACCAGGGGCGGCCGGAGCAGGCACCCCATGTAAAGAGGCTGAAGGTCCTCAAGGCAGCAGCCGCGGGTTCCACTCTGACCTGCGGCCCTTTGAGGCGAGCTTTATATATATATATATATATATATATATATATATATATATATATCCACAGCGACCCTTTACTGGATCAGTTTGAGACACCTGCTTTATTATATATAAATATATATATATATATATATATATATATATATATATATATATATATATATATAATAAAGCAGGAGTAAAGGGTCGCTGTGGCTGCAGGTTTTCATTCCAACCAAGCAAGAACACACCTGACTGGACTTACTCCACCAACTGAACTGTCTTCACACAGTTGATGTGTTGGATCAGGTGTGTTCTTGCTTGGTTGGAATGAAAACCTGCAGCCACAGCGGCCCTTTACTGGATCAGTTTGACACACCTGTTTAAATATTGGCTTGAAAACTGCCAAAAATAACCTTTAAAATAAACAAATAAGACAAAGTGAAGCTTTACCGGATTTCTCCACCAGCTCGCTGACATCCTTCTTCTCGGCCAGTCCGGAGTAGCCCAGCCCCCGACACTCCAGGATGGTCTTGAGCTTCTTATAACTGAGAGTAACCGGATCCACCAGCTGCGTGGCGAACATACCGGTCTCATACCAAACCACCGCCTCGAAGAGCCTCGCGAGCGTGAACAGAACTATGAAATACAGGAGCAAGAAGAAGAGCTTCAGCCACATCTTTCCGCTGGACGAGAGCGCAGCTGGGGGTCTCTGTCACAGGCGGGGCCGCGCACCCATCCACGGCAGAGCGTTAACGCTAAATACGGAGAGTTATAGATGACAGTCAGGCCTCCATCGTTCGGTCACTGGTTCTCACTCCTGAGCCCCGCTGACGCTGACAGCTAGCTCTGTAGCTCAGCCTCGGGTAGGCCTCGGGATCGACCAAAACAAACAGGCGTCAGGCCAGGCTCCGGTGTCCGCTGGACGCGCGGCAGTGTCCCGGGGACTGTCGGTAAAGCGGCCCGGGTGAAACCGCAGCTACGCTCCAGATGTTCACTCCATTACGACGGGACGGGGCCAGTTGTTCCCTACGTTACACCAGGACGGGTATGACGGATCTTATTTTGCTCTGATCAGCTGATGTTCGCACAAGAGCGACGTCACATCCGGCGCCACCTCATACATGTAAACAAGCTACAAAATAAAAGACCTACCACGAGTTAAATCCGGGTATAACCGTGGAGGGTTTTTAATACATAACTATTACGTGGTTAAAGCTTTAAAATATTTTTTTAAAATGATATTATGTAAATTAAAGTTGAATATGTAGAATCTTTATTAAAAGCTATGTTTTTGTTTTTTTTAAATAACACACCCATATACCCCAAATATATTTAGTCTGATGTAATTATTTATTTTTATTTTTTTCATTTTGATGGTTTTGACGATGACGATCCCGTTCTGTTTCCATGGTTGCAGCCAATAGCGTTGGGCGTTGCTGGTTGCCAGGGTTGTCTGTTGTTGGGTGCAGCTACTGTAGGCTGGCACTGGGTGAAATGGAGTTTGCCAATCCTGCAGCTGCTTATTTGTCCCAGCGGCTAAGTGAGCGGAGCCGGGCAAAAACCAGAGTCAATATAGGCCAAGCATTCCCTCCATGGACTGAGAGAAAGGAGCGAAACGCCATTCAAACACACGCCCTAATGGCTACGCTTCTCCTTGATCGCCAACATCACTTTCATCTTTACTTAGCTGGAACGGCTAACGCTATGTGTCAGTCAAACTCCTCTGCAATAGGCCTGTGAATGTTCTCATTTGTCCAGGTCATGGTTATGCAAAAGGCTACTCGGCTGGGTCTGACCAACCTGGCCACCCGACTGCTGGAATTATTTCCTGTTGTTGCGACGACAATCTTGGGACACTAGATGGCGCTGTTCTGCTCATTCTACATATTCAACCTTTAATTGTCACCATAAATAAATCACAAATGAAATTATATGAAATAATACATCAATGTTACATTTACTTTGTGTTATTATTTATGTTCAATCTCGAAACAATGAGTAAAGTTCTGCTACGGTTACAGAGCTGCCTCAGAAACAGTGTGCAAATGGCTTTGTGTATTTAAACTTGTGGTATTAAAAAGGCATTGCGCTTGTGTACACGACGTGGTGTTAAACGCACAACCGTTTCAGTTTAAATAAACGTTTTGAAGGGGCTAAACGCACCTCTGGTTGATTTGGCAACATTTGCGGTTACCATGGTGACAGCAAGTGTGCTTTAATACAGCAAACACTGGTTTATCAGCTACTTTGTCAGAAATGCAAAAGAAAACCTAGTAACAGTGAAGCAGTTTTCAAACAGCAGTTAAGGTTTGCAGCCTGTCACACTTTAATGTGAAGTAACGGCAGCAGGGTTAGCAGTAACGTAATACAGCTCTGATACAGCTGTAGGAGTGAACAGAAAAAGTGGTGTGTTTGTGTGTGTGTTTGTGTGTGTGTGTGTGTGTGTGTGTGTGTGTGTGTGTGTTGTGTGTGTGTGTGTGTGTGTGTGTTTGTTTGTGTGTGTGTGTGTGTGTGTGTGTGTGTCATAGACTCTAACACACACAATGAAAACAACTGTATAGAGAGGTCATCACTGAATGTAAATTTATTGCAGAAAAAAATTGTATCAAAAACAGGCTTTGAATTCACGAAAATCTTCAGGATTATCAATATAACCAATTTAATTGAATTATAATTATTTATGAACTACTTCTCTGTCGTGAAAGCGGCTTTGCAGAGAGCTCATTGTACATTCTCTGATGTGATTTAACATACTATAATATGTATGGCTCCGATATATCTTTTGATATTCCTCTGTCATCAGTATTTATACAGTGTACTTTCTTCTTGGGAATGATCATATGCTGTAGTCACCATTTTTCTCGTGAGATATCAGTTTAATATTACAGGATGTGTCTGTGTGTCTCCAGGTGATATATTGCAACAGCCACATCAGGTGGACCAATGAAAACAGGAACACGCTGCCACAGGGGTTAGAGTCCGTTAACACCAAAAGGCCTGAGTGTTAGTTTGATAACCACATAGTGTCGGTAACATCCTGCAGCATTTCTAATACTTTTATAGTTAGACTTAGGAAATGTAAAGAATTAAAAAGGGAAGCTTCTAGTCTATGGACAGGCACTGATCCTGGTGTATTCCAGGGAGGAGAGGGCTTCAGCCTGACATGGTTAGTGCAGGTTGGGATACTTCAGGCAGAATCTGTCGAATGTGTCGTATATGGCCTGTCTGGAGAGAAAACAGACACTCAATCAATTCTAAAACAACACAGCTGAATGTAGCTTGACAAAGAAAAGAGCAGGTATACAAATGATTGTACTTCTGAAACAGTCTGAGTTTGAATTAGTTTGTTTCCCATGTAAAACCCCCATCTAACTATAAAGCAAGAATCTATTGTTGGGGATCCAATGGCGTGCTTCCTATTGGATTTTGTGCAATTTGCCCAGATGTTGGCCCTATGACAACTAACTTTACGTTTTGTTCTGTAACTTTGAACCATAAGTCTCAGAACAAATTGGATTCTGTGGGTCCAGACAAAGCCCCAACCACAGCGACTTCCTGGTGGATCCAATCAGAAAGCTGCAATAACTGCAGTTCTCCAAGTGTCCACTAAGGGCAGGTTTCATAACAGAGCAGTTTCTCATTGACCCCCATGTTAAACAGGCCGTTTTCACAGCATCATTAAACCTGTTTAAGGCCTGTGACAAAAGAACATTTTAGTCTGTATGTCTAGCTCATATCTCCATGACAACACTGAGGGGGTGAATGTTTTTGTACCAGGCTAGTTTTTATTTTATTGGAGGTTAAAGTTAATGAATAATTAGGGACGTGGCCTCTTGAGTGACAGCTAGCCGCTGGCCCTCACTTCTCCTTGGAGGTAAACATCAGCCAGATGGATGAATGCCCCCCCGTCACATACATGCCCTTTTTTGGTAACCTGACTCCAGATGGATTGATTCGCATAATACGCATTTGCTCTGCATATCCAGCTGGGAACTCTCGGTTGGAGATATTTTGGGAAGAGGCCTAAATACCCGTTGCTGATCATGTCTTTCACCACCTATTTTTGTGATAGACAGGCCAAATACACCAATCAGATCAATGAAGCGTATGACGTACCAACAGAGCGTTGAGGAAAAAAAGACACATGTTGGTAAATGATATTTGCTGTTTGCGTAACGTGCATTTACGGATAAAAGGCACAATTTCAGGTGGCCGGTCCATATTCCAACAGAAGGATTCCTACAAATTTTGACAAATTATCACCAAATTTGGTACAGAACATCTCTTGACCAAGCTTGAAAATGTGTCTGTTCCAAATTGTACAATGTACAGTTTTTATCTACCCAGTCTTTAAGTTGTGACGTAACACAAAGGGTGTTATTATAGTGTACTATTTCCAGGTCCAAGCCGGTCCGAGCCTTGTATTTCTACAGTGCAGTGCTGTGTTCCCTGTTGTTTGAACAGATCTGAGTCAAAACAAAACAACGACAGCATTGTCATTTTACTGCTTTCCTGTCAATAAAAAGGTGTCTCACTGAAGAAAGAAGTGTACGTTAAAGGTTCACAGGGTCAGTCGTTGTTGTTTGTTTTGTTCGAGAGAGCGTTTGGACCCAGAAATAGGATTTTGAAAGGGTGTTATGTCAGACCCAAAGACCGGATAGCTGGCCCTCAAATTTTCCTTAAATGCTCTGTGTAGAACTTATATTACTAAACATGTCATTTCTCTAGAAGGATGTGTGCTATTGCAACCACATTTGTTGGACATGTGTACTGTAGATGTGATGTCTGAGTGGACAAAGTTCTTGCCATTTGGCCAATAGATGGTGCTGTAGCAGCAGCATCAACAGCAATCGGGCACTGTACTAGTAATATACTAGAAGGTAGATGATAAATGTGTATCTGATACATTGAAATAGCAGCTATGGCCTTCTTACATTGGCACATCTTATTTTTCAAAAGCTACCTGCTCTAAATACAGGAGTACCTAATAACCAACTATACCAGAGAACTACAAAACTGATACAGTAGGATTCAAATATTGCTATCACAATTGACGTGATGCAACTACACTGTGTACATTGACAGTAGAATGATGTAAAATGGTGGTATGCGTACAGACAGCATCTTGCAGAGAGTGTTTCATTCGGGCTTCTTAGCAAGTGTTTTAAGGCATTAATGTTACGTATCTACAGCTAATATAACCTGTCACTGAGGACATCTGCTTTACTCCGCTAAACACATCTCTCCCTCCTGCCCCGGCAAAGGGATTGGCTTTTTTAAATGACTTAGGCATGGGGAGGATATTAAGCTATTCCAAGTCAAAAGGCTAAAGTCCAAGTGCAATCATAAGTCTCTGCTGTTAAAGTACTGCTTTATCGAGTGCAAAGTCATCATGAGAACAGATCATGTGACTCTACGCTGTCCAGGACTATGGTGATGTTCTGTAATGTCATGCTGCCCCATAAACACCTCAGCTGTTAAACCTGGTGTATACCAATGTTGTACTCATCATTGTTCTTTGTACACAGTTGGATGGACCTCCGTACAGTCAAGGTGAAATATCCACCTCATGTTTATAAAGCCCTTCTGTTTCCAAACTCCCTCACATCTCCAGTGACCACGGCACAAAATCCAGTAATCACTTAGGCTGAGATATCCCTCACTTATGCACTCATGTTGGCAGAACTGGTTTCAGGTACTGTGCACCATCTAAATGAAATGAACTACAAACTGCCCTAAAACTAGAGTCTCGCAATGCTCTTAAGAGTTATAAAACTTTATTATCAGATGATTCTTGTATCTGTTTGTAATTGCATTTTTTGATTATCATTGTGTTTTTTCCTTTCTGTAGAGTGTGTTTTTGTCAGTGTTTCTTGTTCTCAGGTCTCTTATTAAAGTGCGACAACTTTAGCTAATCCTTGTACTGATCAGCTACTCCAACAAAATAGCAGTATTTCAACACTGTAAGTTATACTACAAGGAGCCAAATACGGTGTGTGTCACTAGCTGAACACTCACACAACTGATACCCAACCACATATCTTCACATCTTCTGACAACCTTGGAGTCAGTAGTTTACCTGAAGACGTTCTGTTTGAACAGGTATGCGCTGACGTGTCCTCCGTTCAGATATCTGACTTCACAGCCCGGCCAGATCTCCTGCAGACTGAGGACCCCTGTACGAGGGACGTAGGCGTCCTCTTTGGCCTGGATCACGACGATGAGACTGGTGTCTACAGGGACTAGGACAGAGGGAGGGACACATCTCACTGGGACATATAAACACACGTCAAAATATGGCAATGGTCTTTGAATGTCAAAGCTGCAGTCAGGAACCTGGGTGTGATATTCAGCAGCGACCTTGTCATTAAAAAAAAAAACAAGTCACAAAAGTTGTTCAAACGAGTTGGGAGGAGCTTCTCTGCCTCTCAGCCTGATCTGATAGAAAACGATCACATCACTCCGGTTTAAGCCTCTCTCCACTGGTTCACAGTAAGTTTTCAAACTGATTTTAGATTTCATGGTCCAGCTCACGGTTATACTGCTGAAATAAGGCAGCCTCTAATCTAATGTATGCTTCAACACGGTCCCGCAGTATTAGGGGAGAAGTTTCAGAGGACGCATTAGTATTAAGGTCAATTCTGTACCATTAGGTAGAGGTGGGACAAATATTGATATGGCAATATATTGTAATTCTTCCTCTCGGGGTACATTATTTATATATTGTTCTCAGTTTAAATACAGTAGCTGCAACAGGCATAAGAAGTAAGAAGTGCATAAGAAAGGATTTATTAACCCTAAAGAGGCACTGTTCTCACTTTAGATCCAGTAGCTGCAAAAACTGTTCAATAATGCAGATGTGTGGAAGGAATTCCATTGGAATTTAAAAATTATATACTTCAAGACACTTTCTGTCACAGCAAAATATAACAAAAATAACACTAATACTAATCTATGCTGGAGGAAATGTAAACAGATTAGGGAACACACCCACATCTTCTGGGATTGCCCGATACAGATTCCATGGCAGAGGATCCGGGCAAAATTCAAAACATTTTGAAAATGTAATAATTACCACTGAACCCATTACATTATGTACGTAATGTATGACGCCAAGGGAAGATATAGGAGAAAGGAAAGTTCAGCTATTACAGATTATCCTACTTGTGGCAAGGAGAATGTTAACCCTGTCCTGGCTCAAGCCTCTACCGCCAACCGCAAAAATTCATGTGAAAATGGACTTGTTTTTGGTTTTGTAGGCCCCTGTCACCCCCCACTTTAGACGGCTAGACAGATGAACTGGTAACAACTGGTTGTGAGAAGCTATACCTGTTCTTGTCTATTGTGTGCAACAATGTAGTTTATTCTGGGTTTCGTTTTGTGGGATGTCCGACTGTGTAGTAGATCTTGACTAGGGTTTGTATGTTTGTCGAGAAACTAATTCTTCTGTTTGTTTGTTGTTGTTTTCTTTTGTCCTAAATGTATTGTTTTGTTGTGTTTTTTATATGCATAAGTTTAAATAAAGAACTTGAAAAAATGCATAACAACGTGCTATTATAATTGCTTATAAATGTCTTATAATCTCAGAATAAATTAACACTGATGTAGTCTTATCAACACATACTATTGTAATGCTTTATAAACATATAATAAAGATTCGTAAGGCCCTTATCACCTGTTAACTAATGCTTACTACGAGGGCCTTAATATAAAGTGTTTTGGATGCAGGACTTGTGTTTTCCTCTGTCTTATTTATGATATGATACTGATCGGAAAAGTTGTTAACCTGTCTGTCTGCACTATTAAACTTACCAGAGAAGTTGGCCATATGTGTACATTCGTCCATCACTGCCTTCATGAAGCTTATCGACTCTTTATGTAACGATGGACGATAGCATTTGGCTAAATCCGTCTTCGTCACATGCACTGTGTTGTTTGCACCAAGGCTATAAGAAAAGAAGAAAAACAACAAATCGTTTTTTATAAAAGATCTTCGCAACACAATATTTTGAGAAATTAAACTAACAACACTGTGTGGGATAGCAAATAAGAAAATGGACAATTTGTTAACAAGATTAGATGTTTATTTTGTTAGGTCATTTATCTAGTGATCCCTTTGTCATAGTTCTTTTTGATTTCTGATTAGATAATGGCCTGTAAGACAACACCATGTCCATGTTGCACATACTGGACTTATCCTTTAAGTAATCTGCTGCAACACACTTCCAAAAATAAATATTTCTGCAAACTTTATAAAGCATCTGTGAGTCACATAAAAGCTTGTTATTTTTTATCTTAATTTTCCTTTATATAGTGATCAAAAACTGAGCCCCCACCACAGTGACTTCCTGGTTGATCTAATGCAGAAGTGCCAAAAATTGCAGTTCAACGAGTGTCCACTAGGGACAGGTTTCATAATAGAGCAATAGTTTTTATTGTATTGGAGGTTATAGTTTATGAATAATTAGTGGCGTGGTCTCTTGAGTGACAGCTAACCAATATATGTCAGTCAGATGGACGTATCTCCCTCCCCCCAACGTCACATACATGCCCTTTTTTGGTAAAAGGAAATTAGGCGGAGTCAAAGTCTGACAAGATAGAGCCTCCCGTAGACGAGGACGATTGGATCAAGTTGAGAGCACGGACCTCATTGTAGCAGCTATGTCCATTTTTTATACAGTCTATGTCGAAAGCAAATGTACTTTTCCTCCCATTTGTGCAAAAAATGGACGATAGCTAAAAAAATAAAAGAAAAAGTGTAGTCCTACTGGCCCCGGCCTACTGGTGTACCATTAACATGTCATCACTCTCCATCTCAGTGCTTTTCCTTCTGCAAAGCACAGCAGGGACACACATACAAACCATACACAGACAGATATCTAATATCTTGAACCCGCAAAACTGCTAAACTCTTAGCAGTGTAACGTGCCTTTTTCAAAGGCTGTCTAGTTTTTAGAAACATTATTTTCACACTGCTGTGACAATTAGTTTCGTTAACACAAACCTGCTGAGGTTTCTGTCAGCAGCTCCCACAAAGAAAAACAAAAAAACACCAAAGCCAATGTCTATGGTTCTATCAGATGTTGTTTTGAGTAGTAAGCAGCAGCGTATAACCTGAAAAACCTGAAACAAATGCTGAAACACGCTGTATTTTTTATTTTGGCAGGTAAACTCAATGGTAAATTTAATCACAAATTAATATAATATCAGATTTTGTCAAATGAACGACCAACAATAAGCCCTCCTTCAGTTCACTGGTCACCCCACAACTGGCCATCTATGATCGAATACTGTGGACCAACATACAGTACTTTAGTATGAATTTAAGTTCAAGTGAGTGAATATTTGCGTGCAAATTAGGGTGCACTCACACTGTCCATCCGTACCGTGCCCAAGCACGTTTCACGGCTAAAGTCTAGGCGCGGTACGGTTGCCGGTCACGGACCGTTTGGGAGGGGTGGGCTTTAGTAAAGAACATTTGCACATGTACGAGCACGAGCGTGCGCACGTGTACGAGCACGAGCGTGCGCACGTGTACGAGCACGAGGCCTATGGCGGCTCTGACATCATTTCCTGTGCGCCTGTTGGGACATAGAAAAAAGAAATTCGGACCATGCGCGAACATTTAAAACAATGGCGGCGAAGGTTCACGTTGGTGTGATGCGGAGGTGGAGTGTTTACTGCAGATTTGGTCGGATGAAAATATTCAAAAACAGTCGACAAGACGCACAAAAACTCAGAGGTCTATGGAAAGATTTGTAAACAAAGCAAGCCAGGTAGTGCGAGTACAAACGGGCCTGGGCCACAGGGGGAGGGGGAGGGGGGGACAAGTACCCTAAATCACAGGGCACGGTACGGACGGACAGTGTGAGTGCGCCCTTACATACATAAGAGGATAATGTTAATCTGGGAAGCTCATGGGGGATAAAAAGGGGTGTTGGGAAGGAGCTTGGGAAAAAAAAAAAAAATTAAAAACATATCGTCACATTTAGTAATGTGCAGAATAGGTTGGCTATTTAGGAAAAGTCAGGGCAGGACGGGGACACCACACAAACAATATTTTCCTTAAAACGACTTCAGCTGGTTTCATTCGCAATAATTAATACGGATTACCTTGATAGAGTGTCCAAGCTCATCCCACTGCTGTTGACTGATGACAACAATTGGTCTACTGCAGCCCCGCCCCCTTCAGGGCCTCCACCAATCAACAGGCCTCGTCCAGGATCAGCTTCCCCTCCAGCTCTGGAGTTCTGACCCACCGACGCGCTGTGATCTCCAGACAGGCCCAACAGCTGCTCTAAAGAGTCCACATTCTTCCCAAATTCTGGACCCATCTTAAAGGAGTCAGCCTGATGAATGTGTAGACACAGACCAAAAGACAGACACAAGGTCCTCATTAATGCTCATGTGTGTGTTTGTTAAAGGGGGATTAGATCTGTAGCAGCATCCGTGTTTCTGCTCTGATTCTTGGAGAGCTTCCTCAAAGAGCCAAATCTAACCAAGATTTCTTAGAATTGATCCTTGATGCATGTTTCCCTGATTGAAATAATGACAAATACCTACAACAGATCCCCAAAGCAATTTCAGTCAAAAGCAACTGGACTTGGTTATTTGTCTAGGAAGACGTTTCACCTCTCATCCAAGAGGCTTCATCAGTTGCAGCTGTCACTCCAACTGCGGTCGTTGGCACTTGGAGCACAAAGGGATTCAGTGACATCATCGGCCTTGTGAGAGGTTAAATACCTGGATCTCCACACCAGCTAGTTTGTCCAGTCCCAGCCTGGTCAGATGCGTACATGAACTGATGAAGCCTCTTGGATGAGAGGTGAAACGTCTTCCTAGACAAATAACCAAGTCCAGTTACTTTTGACTGAATCTGCTTTGAGGATAACGATGACCTGGACAAATGAGAACGTTCACAGGCCACCTACAACATGTTACCAAAGCCCAATAGAGCTGAAAGATTAATAATGTGGCCTGGTTATTTGACAAAAACCCAGTGTCATTTCAAATGGACATGAAACAAAGGACACATGCTAATGTGAGCATTTATGAAGCTATAACAAGCAATTGGTATGTACAGTAACCTACATTTATACTAACGCATTAGTATTTTAATATCCCCATCAGACCAAACCCACTATACAAACTTGACATATTTTCAATCACTGTGTTAGAATGTGAGTAAGTGATTTTTGAAAAAAAAAAGTTGAAGACAACATACCCCACAGTACTCCAACAGCTTTATGATCTCCTTTTCATACACTGAGTTAATGGCATACTGCTTCTCCAGCTCTGTCCAGTTCACTGCTTTACTCAGCACCCCCTACACACACACACACACACACACACACATGCACACACGCTTGAACTGATTCATTCTAACATTAAAGGATAGGTTCACATTTTTCTTTTCTTTAACACAATAAGTGATTTTTGCAAAAATGCCAATGTGAGGCTTCAGCAATCTAAGGGTACGTCCACACAATCGAAAACAACCTTTTTCTTCTCCCTGTTGTTCTTAAAAAGTTTAAGTTAAAAGTTCTTAAAAGTAAACTCTGCTCACGAAATCTCTGTGTCCACACGAAACCAGTGAAACCGACTGTAGTACACATGCCAGGCCTGGATGTGGCGCTGTAACTGCCACAGAAATACACCAACAACAGAGAAGAAGAGAGGGGGAGACGCTGTGTATGCTTGATTAATGAAAACATTCTTGGCAAATGCTTTCGCTTTCGTCAGTCTTGCGCCGGATACAAACACCGGGGAGTTTCTCTCCAAATCTGGAGACTTCCCAAATCCTCCTCCATCCTAGAGAGAAATGTGTCACTGTTTTTTGGTCATAGTGGAGACTTTTGTGATGTTCTGGACTCTGATGCACCAATCACTCTGCAGTTAGTGTCCTCAACGAGCAGAGGGTGCTGCTGTGAGCCCCTTCCCTGTCCCAAAGCACTCACAGGCAGGCACTTTCTCACTAGACTTTTCACACCTTTTTAGAAACAAGCTACTAGCGACCAATTTAGCGACTTTTTCAAAGCCTCAGGGAAAAGGGAGAAATCTGTGCTGGGCCTAATTCATTCCCATGCATGTGGCTCAGAGTCCAGTTCAGTAAACAGTCTATGGGTCCGTCCCTCTCCTCTCACAGTAGCGCTGTTGTTGTTATGTGACGCCGCGGGGGTTAGAGATTGGAGGTAGGGAGATGACGGCATCGTTTAACAAATTATGTGTTTTCGCCTTCCAAACGACAACGCCTGAAAACTTTTGTAACCGTAACTGTACCAGCTCCTCTCATAGTAAAGTCCATTCAAGTAGATTACCAAAGTCAATCCCAAAGGAAGGAGCCCATTGGTGATTTATTTAGGAATCAGTCACCTCTTCCAATTTATTCTTGGGACATGGAAAAAAGTGTCCAGTACGGTGCTGTTGATGAGGGATGGGGAATCCTCCATAACTCATAAATCATCAATGGACACCTTCCCCTTGGATTGACTTTGCTAATCCACTTGAATGGACTTTACTATGAGAGGAGCTGGTACAGGGGCCAGTAGGTAAGTCTTTAAAACACCCTTTAATAAACTCTGGCTTCTCTAACTACGTTGTTGGTGCTTTGTTTTCTGTGTAGGGACTCTGCTCATGCTACTGCAGAGGTTTGCTGTTATTTGGAGCACTATTAGTGGTTAAAAAAGACGTTTTAGTGTCTTCACCGTTCTCCCCCGAGCTAATCAGCGTTAGCCACGTCCAGCTGTTAGCGATTCTACAGGATTTCTCCGTTCATAGTTTATATGTGAAAAAGAAAACTCTCTCAATGGCTTATCTGATGTATGTAGTTGCGAAAAAAGACCATGGGATGATTTTGCGCTTGAATAACACTTTGAAGCACCTCTACTACAGTACAGTGCTACTCTAATAACTGATGGTGTCCTTGTTGATCTGTAGAAAGTGTTACCGTGCAGAAGACACTGGAGGCAGTGGACCAGGACAAACAGGGGATCAGAGGGATGGGCTTCGGCCAGTTAGTCACTGCCAGGGATGCCATCTGGACACAAAGACACACAAGACTTAAATAAAAAAATGTTTTCTTTGGGTAAGATTAGGTATTCGATTGGACCCAATTGTATTTTCATGCAGGATTGCATGTAAAATATTGACTTTCAAATGTAAAGGAAGGTGCTGTGATAATGGTTCTCCAGGATGACGAACATGTTTACTACTCATTTAGTGCATCACTGGTGGGATGTATGGGTTTGACAAAATGAAATCAAAATGCTTCGATAAAGAAAATGACAGAATGTGTGCTGTTTTGGTGACTCACATATCCTCCCATGGAGATGCCAGTCATTCCTAGTGGCCAGTAACCTTCCCTCTCCAGCCAACGGAGAAGCACTGTTGACTCCAGGATCAGAGCCCCTCCCATCACAAACAGGTCTGACACATTCTTTAGACTGGATCGCCTAAAATACTCACAGATAATGTCCCTGTTTACTTTACACTGAACTCAACCCAAGTCCACTGAAAATCTATCTGTGTATTTAACCATCATGCCCTGTAGTCCGGCCTAGAGGCGCTGAGCACTTTGGAGCCTGGTAGTTCAGCTGTAATGATCTGACTAAAGCCAGGAATCTCTTGGCGGGTGTATAGATGAGGAATCAAGGGAGTGCACTGTGGAGTGTGAAGACAATCGGAGGAGCGGTTCTTGATTACGCTGCAAGCGGCACTTCCAGGGGCCAAGCAAGCTGCCCACTCTGAATGGGCCCACATTCTGAACGGTCGTGCGCTCAGAACCCCGGACAACACTGCCAGCAGCAATACCAGGAGCCAAACAATTGGCCAGTACTTACTGCTACTATGACTACTTTAAAGCCCATGAGGGGGTGTGTTTAATACTCAAAAAGATTTTCAGTGGAGTATACCTTTAAGCGGTGTTATTTCCAAGTTGTAGAATTGCAACTGCAGGATGAGTGTTGCATTGGGTCCTTAGTCCAATATTTGACTCATTCTCATTTTCCACACTTGTTTCACGCCACTAAAAAGGCAGGCTTTTGAATCTCGATATATTTGTGGGATTGACTCACTCTGTCTGCAGAGCAGGGGTGTCAAACCCTGCTCCTGGAGGGCCGCTGTCCTGCATGTTTTAGGTTTCTACCTGCTTTAACACACCTGATTCTAATGATGTGCTCGTTATCAGGCGGCATCAGAGGTTTAATAATCGTTAGACTCAGGTGTGTTAGAGTAGGGAGAAACCTTAAACATGCAGTACAGTGGCCCTCCATGAGCAGGATTGGGCACCCCTGCTGTAGAGCATCTCAAAACTCAATCAAATCAGATTTACAGTCCTATTTATCATTTACAGAGTTGCAGCTTTAAATCTGAAGTTGGTCATTTCCTGTAAAAATTATGTTATTATTTCATATTAGCTGAAACTCTCACTATATACTGACAGCCCAATGAGACAGACGATCTTTGAAAAAGTAATGTATCTTTAACTCTCTGTCTGCTCCTGATGTCCACTGTGCCTGACCCACAACCAATCAGAGCCCAGTTGTCTCTGACGCAGTAACACGGCTTTCTCAAAGATCGTTCGTCTCATTGTTCAGGACATAGTGACAGTTTCAGACTCAAGAAATTTATTTTTCATAGAAAGTTCCTGACTTCAGCTTGAAGCACCAGTGAGATCATGTTAATTATGGCTGCAACTAACGATTATTTTTCACTGTCTTAATATTCAGTTGTTTGATCCAAGAAGGTGTCCTCAAATGTCCTCTTTTGTCCACAACTCAAAGATATTCAGTTTACTGTCATAGAGGAGGAAAGAAACCAGAAAATATTCACATTTAAGAAGCTGGAATCAGAGATAATTGACTTTCTCTTCTTAAAAAATGACTCGCACTAATTCATCGTTTATCAAAATAGTTGATTAGTAATTTAATAGTTGAAAACTAGACAATGAATCTTCGAAGCTCTAATCTAATACTCATCCCAACCAAAGAACCAAACACAGAGTGATGTCATGTATGTTGATCTGAAGATCCTGTTTCTCATTTTCTCAACTGAAATTCTTCTTTTATCTACTTCTGTCTGAAATTAAAAACCCAAACAATCAATCTATTCATAGTGTGTGTGTGTGTGTGTGTGTGTGTGTGTGTGTGTGTGTGTGTGTGTGTGTGTGTGTGTGTGTGTGTGTGTGTGTGTTATTAACTTACAGCTGGTCTTTGGGTTTACGATAGCCATGTAAAAGGTCAGTCAAGGAATAAACTGCAGTTGAGAGACAGCACACATCAGATGGAGATAACAGACATGACATCAGATGAGATTTCTGGATCCCCCAGCCAATAGCATGTTCTCTTTTATACTTATTGATTCATGAACTAATTTTCTCTTCATTATTGGATACATAACTAACCATTTTCTCCAGTTCCAAATGATCAAACTGCACAAACATTGCTTCCTGAATAATGGAAATGTGATTTGATCTGAATCAAAACTTTACACATCCCGGTGAGTGAAATGCCTCAGTCTAACCTAAAGCAATGCAGCATGAAGAAGATAATAATGAAAAGATATAATAAGGGTTCTCCAGAAGCAGTGAAGCCATTCCTGCCTCTTTGACCATGGGCCTGGCCATCAGGGTCCTCCGCCGCCAGAAGAACTATGCACAAACAAAGTCATTAATAATTAACAGTCAGAGAGTACAGTTACCATGACAACAATGTGTCCTGGTTCCACTGCCGACACAGTTATAGGTGAACATGCACGTGCACCCAAAACCTTTCTTGGTTCCTCAGTGTGGTCATAAATAAGCTTTGGTGTTATTTTCAAATTGAAATATTAATATTGACGTCACTATTGATAGGAGAAGAGCATCAACTGTAATACTGTTGGCTGTGTTGTCACTTCCTGTGTAATGGAATTTGTTCACTAACAGTAGGTTCCAGTTCCGGTTAAAAGGTTTCTTACGTGGTCTCCAGTCCCCGCCAAGTGCACACATACTGGTCTGTTCTTCTGCCACCTCTTAGGAACTATAAACTGGAACCTGAAACGACAACACAAATACATTAACTGACTGTGTGATTTTATAAGGCTACGTATATGGTTCATCTTCATCGACAGACAAACACTTTGTGATCCAAAGCCCTTGACCTTTGAGAGGAACTCAAACTGATGACAGAGTGAAGAAAATGGCAGTCAGGTCGTAAACAACGTAGATTGTGAGACTTCCTCATTAAAAGAGTAAGATTTACCCCTTGCATAAACAGACAGTGGGAAAAAGTGAGATTAGCAATTCTGCTTCCCTGATAAATGGTATGAACAATAGACCCCCTCCTCTCCTGAGAGAGGGACGTTTTATTGCCCCTCAAGACATTCCCCACCGTCCACAGAAAACCTGTCAAACTCCTCATCTGATAAGAGAAGATACCAAAAAGACTCATTTTCACATGTTCTAAAATTACGACTGAATTAAGTGTAAATTGGATGATAATATGAGTTTTGTTAATCTGTGGAAAATATGTTGCAATTATCGACTACTCGGATTTTCCTGCGATAAACTATTGCCAAAGTAGAAAAATACTTGCTGTGACAACTGAGCTCCTCATGCTTAGAACAAAGAAGAGGGAGTTTCTTCCAGTGTGAGCACGAAAATCAGTGCATCCTTTCTTTACTGGCCACACCTTGAAACAAGCGTTTTCAGTTTATGAGATTGATTAAAGAAAGAGAAATCAATAGAAAAGTATTATTTTAAATGACAGAGCCCATCGTCTCTCACTTTAGGTATTAAACCCTCGCCGAAGTTCAATAAAATCCTGTATTATATCGGTGTGGTGCCCTTTTTAACGAGGAAAAATGTATTAGCCTGATTAATAATTAATAAGGTGATTAATTAATTTATTAACACTTATTTGTGTAGGATCTCTCTTCTCTCACAGAAGTTGATGCGAAACAAAAGATGGTCAATCAAATTATGTGAGGCAGTGAAGTAGGTGCTGTATATTTCAGCAACCTATGATGACTGACCTCATGTGTCTTATCCACCAACATAAATATTCACTCACATTTGGATAGCCGGTGCTAATTTGGACCACAATCAGTATATAGTAAGTGTAAAAAAGTGCTGCTGATGTAATCGGTTGGAACCCAAAGTGGCGATGAGGTCTTGAAATGTACGAATTTTACCTTGAGGTTTCCTGCATGTATCCTGCGTCAGCCTCAGAAGTAAAGGACGACATGAGGTTGTGTACCTGGCTTTGACGGCCTCTGGTGGCAGGATCCCGGGAACCAAGTGCTCCAGAGGAGAGATGAAGAACCCATCGTGGACATGACAGTCAGCGTGCTCCTCTGTCTGGAAACAAAGATGAAGACACACAAGTATAGCTGAGAATACAATAAAATAGTTATACTAGTGAGCAGTGCAGGGAGAACAGATAAGCACCTTGTTTATGTGAACTGGATAGTCCTTTGGCACCAGAGACCTGCACCTCTCTCTGTCTCCAATGATCTTACGGAACTCAAAGATTCTGCAGAACACAAACCAGGGAGAACGTACGAGTTCAACGTCAGTACAGATCATCGGTTTCATCTCAAAAGGCCTGGGCTTCTCCACTCCTGATATTTCTGCTCTATTCCGTTGTGTTCTCCGTACCTCTTGAGGTCTTCAGGCTTCCCCCATCCCCCAATGAAGAGTTTGGTGAGGAGCAGCCTTCTGTAAAAGACATCCAGGCGGCTCACACCCATGGACCAGCACCTGGCATCTACACAGAGGCACGGACGCTTTATTCAGAGTGAGCAGACTATACTTTATCATGCAGAATGACAGAAGCCAGGCTCTCGTATGTCTGTCTGTCTGTCTCTGTTCAATATCTGCTCACTACTTCACCACTATAATTTATTATCTGATCAGCTGTTCTCCTTCCTGGAGTCAGTCAGTGGAAACAGAAGCAAATTACAGCAGATTGAATTAAAATGATGAGATTTAAAACTGGTTATCTATTATATATTAAGAAGCAGCCGTATTTTGAAAACCATCATCTTCGGCTTTGTTTATCCCAATAAACTTGGCTTTATTTATTACTTTATTACTATTTATATTCTCAGACTCAGTATAAAAAAATAACAATATTTCAGAATAAATCAAGTTGTTCTCTAATTTTGATCTCCACCGCATGTTTCTCTATAATTTCACTCAAAAACAGTAACGTTCATTTTGCACTAAAGTTCATAAAGAGCCCTTTCAAAAATGTATTTCAACGTGTACAAATAGTCTGCTTGGAACAATAACGTGCATCTGATGTTCTTCCATGAAAAAAGGTTTCCACATGAACATCGTTAAAAATGTATCTTCTAACATGTGTGAAAATGCTGACTGTGTTAATAACAATGTTCCTACGGGACACAATATTGTCTCCTACTTCAATGTAAAGTCCATCCTCAGTGTGTATGAAGTGGCAGCTTCAAGTTTCTACATCACACTTGTATAAATCGAATCTTTGACCAGGACTGACTTCCAAACTATTTGTGATGTCACAAATCAGATTTGCAGTGAGCACAGAGACACAGAGACCACTTTCAGCAGATACATGTGAAAACTTTTTTAGTGCACAAACATCATTCTGCACAGTGAAGCTCAAACATTCAACTGTAGCAACGAGAAGAAACACTTCTTTTTGGAGCAGAGGGGGGGCCTAAATACACTTTTAATTCATCAAGTATATAATTCACACAGACATACAAAACACAGCGTGATTATGTCATATAGACTATTACCAAAAAACATTCTATATCATAATATACGTACGCTATATCGTTATCAGGATGTCAAATTACCTATATTGGGAAAGAAGATTTTGACCATATCAACCAGCTCTAATGAGGTGACTTAAACTTAGTAGTTTATTTTCAGTAATGGTAGAATGAGTTCATATTTCTACGGCTAGAGTCTGGGACATTTTCAGATTCTAACTTTCAGCGTGTAGTTTGTACTTATTTTATTTCAATCTGCTGCTAAACTGCACGCTGCGTATTGTTGTATATTGTATATACCTACGCTTAACCACGACGTCTGTTGCACTCTGTCACACTTGGTTCATTGCTTGATTTATCTGACGTTAGCTTTATTTTGATTTGATTTATGTTTATGCTTATTGTTACTCTGATCCTTTTCCGCCTTTGTATCGAAACTGTTGCACAATAATTTCCCTCGGGATAAATAAAGCTTCTTGAATCTTGAATCTTGAATCTTGAATTGATGGTAGATGGTAGATTGTTTTTGTGGGTAGTGAGGGGACATGTGTGTCATCCGTAATGTTTAAAGCAGTGACTCATCATGTTGCTCTCGTTAGTAATGTTGGAAAATGTTACTCTGCGGTTTGCTTTCTCATAATGTGAATCTCTACGGCTACCGCAATGACAAGAATAGAGGCGCAGCAGAATCTGAACAGCGACAGGCTTGGTGAACGATGAGGTAACTGAGGGAACTGGGCAGTTACAATAATAACCCATCTTTTCTTATTAAAACCGTCCCGTCACAATGACTGAATGAATGAACATTCTCGTCGTAGCATTCAAATCCCGTAAAAATACAATACGGTGGCCGATGCACAGAGCCGGCGTTATGTAACGTTATAGCCAGAATGAAGGACGGTGTTTGACAGTTGGTTCACAGTAACGTTACACTGTCAATGATTAACGTTAGACTAGTCAAAATGACGAAGCGTACCCTTTACTACAGCGGCTAACGGGGATGATAGTGTCACCTTGGGGCTGTGTATGCAGAGAAGACCAATGACATTACAGCACACAACAGCTCTCTGACTTAGAAAAACAATACCCGGACAGCTCCTGTCCCAAGTTAAACTTAGCTAAGAGAGCTAACTTTAACTTTACTGAGCCTCGGTCATTATTGCGTTCAGAGGACAGACAGAGACAGACAGACAGACAGACAGGTAACCGTGGTAACAGTGCCGTTACTCTACCTCAGACTGGACACGACAGTTGTTATTCTGGTTGCGGACCACTTCGCTCTGCTAGCTCGCAGCTAACAGCTAGCTCGTCCTCAGCATGGATACGTCAGAGGGCGAACGTGACGAGCGTCAAGCTACTGGTGTCAGTGTGAATGGCTTCCGGGTTTCGGTTGTGTCAACATTTATAACAGGCCTTATATTATATCAGCCACATATATACGACGATTTTGTTACGTTTCTTCACCCACATCAATAAAGTATGGGTTTGACCCTTTTTTACAGTCTACGGTTTAACCACGCAATACTGTCCACGCGACTTTAGTGTTCAAGTGCAAATTCAAAGCACACAGGTATCCCTTCGCTGACGCACCACTTACCGTTCACAAAAAGTAGTGCCGAGTTGCTTTGCCTAAATATGAAAATAATGTATATTTTTTCCAAATACATACTTTTTAAACACTGTACTGACTGTACTGCGAGCCAACAAAGTGGTTTAGTTCAGTGATGTATTTTGAATGAGTTGGTGCACTGAATGCCTTATTCTCTAGAAATACTTTGGGATATGGGGGAAATGTTGATGTTTTTCAAGCTGCTCTAATTATGTAACTGACATGTGAGTCCTCAGTATCTCAGTTTCTTCGTTGTTCACCTGTAAAAATATCTGGGTTTCTATAATTGACATTAATACGCAGCTTGTTTACAGGACTCATGATAGAAGACCTGCATGTACATAACAATATATATTTTGTTTCCTTAAAGGTTGAATATGTGAAATCTTTATTAAACGCTTTATATTTAAAAAAATAATATTAAAAAAAACACCCACTGGGCGTTTTGAGGGGTAAAGAATGAAAGTATTTATTTTCCATAAAAAAATATATTTAGTCTGAATTAATATTTGAATCTTCAACATTTTTGACGAGCTTAACAATGACCTTCTGTCACGCTCTGTTTCCATGGCAGCAGCCAATAGCGGCTGACATTGTGGGTTTCTAGGGTTGTCTGTTGTTGGGTGCAGCTACTGTAGACTGTCACTGGGTGAAGGGAAGGGGGCGTGATTTGTCCAAGGAGCTAAGTGAGCGGAGACAGGCAAAAACAAGAGTTGATATAGGCCAAGCATTCACTCTATGGACTGAGAGAAAGGAGAGAAACAGCATTAAAACACACGCCCAAATGGCTACGGTTCTCCTTGATCACTAAGATCACTTTCATGTTAACGGCAACAGTCAGTCAAACTCCTCTGAAAAAACTTGTTTTCATGGTGATGTTTTCTGGAGGGGATGAGTTCAAACAGGCTCAAACAGACTCCAGTCTCCTGTAGGCTACTTGTCAACAAACCTGGCAACCCGACTGCTAGAAGTATTATTATTTAACCTTTAATGAATAATAATGTTGTCAAGATGTACAATTGGGAAAAAAAGTAGGGGTCCCAGGGTTAACCCTTGCAGAACCCCAACCCCAGAACTCCTTTACGTGTGCATCTTTCAGCGATGAACAAAAAAGATTTTTATCTTGGTTACAAAAATCTTTCGAGTCAACTGTAATTTGGGGTGACTAGCTAACCTTGCCCTTCACTGTTAGCTAGTGGGTAGTTAGCAAAGCAATACATAGGAGGTGTGCGTCTCCAATTCTTACAGATTGTGTACAGTGATGTTCTTGCTCCATGGTTTGTTCGGTCTCTTTATTTGTTAGGATGCACATTACAAACAGAAACATCGGCATCTTGCCTAGGATCCATTCAATTCAGAAACATTGTAGATTTGACTAAGAACTCGGGTGGCTGAATCCAACCTTGTAAGTGCCAGACAACAGGAAATGTAACAACAGTAAATCAGCTGTAGTGTCAATGAACTCAAGTTTTTTTTGGCACCACTGCAGTGTGTTTCTTCTCATACCAGAAGTGAGACAAGACAGAGCCAGGTCTGTGCTGGGTTCAGTCAGCCCATGTTGTGGCGGTTTCCATAACCTCTGCGATGAGTTTCTTTCCAGTCATCCCAGTTTCTGGCTTTAAGCACAGACTCCTCGTCATCGTTCTCAGACTTTTTCTCTTTCTCTTCTTCTTCCAGCTCCTTTGCATCAGTGTCCTCCTCCGCGGCGACCTTCCTGGGTATGCCCTGGTCAGGCAGAGCTCCGCGTTTCTTGTGCTGATCATACCAGTCATCTACTGTCATGGTGGGGAGGCTGGGGTAACCAGCCCCAAACACTTGAGCCTGTAGAGGAAACAATAATATTCAGCATGTTAGGAAATCTACAACCAGCACTACCGCTCCGTATCATGATTGGTACCTGAATTAGTGCAGCAGATCAATGGCATATTTCAAGAGAATCATTCAAATTGGTATAAAAACAAAAAATGTGATACTTTGGGTCACTTTTTGGGAAATAGGCACTGGCAGCCCAAAATTCAACATGGCGGCCAACAATTTCAATGTCAAACACTCATGTCAGTCGTTTAAACGGTGATGTTGGCATAACATTTTGCGAAAATACTCTATCAAAAATGTTTTTTTTGGGAAACAGTGCTTGTCCCTCAGAAATGCAATGGTCCTTCAAGAGTATTTCTGCTAATTTTATGCTTGCATCCCCATTTGAACAATTAAAATATTAGCCGACAGGAACGGTGGCCATTTATGAAAATGGTGGCTATCTTGAATTTTTGAGTGGCCGTTGCCTTTTTCCAAAATAGTGGCCCTTAGAGAGCATCTGTGCCAAATGTCATGCCTTTATACCAAAGTGAACGATGATTTTGTTCGCAGAGATCCTGCTGCACTGCTCTCTGCCTGACCTGTTTACCACCTGACCTGCTTCACCTTCCAGGTTTCTGCTTTTCTGTGGTCCTGTGATGCTTTTACCTTATTCATTATGATATTACATGGGTTCTCAAACTCTTTCGGCTCGATACCCAAAAGAGAAATCTGGCATCTCTCTGGGACCCGAACTCACAAAAATACATCATGAAGTCATGTGATGGAGAGTCACACTCGACATTACCTCAGCCACAGACCCTGAACACATTTTTCAGGTCAAGGTTCGCAAAGAAAGATGCCACTGAATTGGTTGCCAATTTCTCAAAATGGTCGCCCATGGCAACTGTTTCTGTGTGCTTACCATTAATCATTTAACCGATTAAATATATATTAACCCTCTCCGTCACTTGCTGATTTTCTTTTTTTCACTTGTTTATTATGCCATTTTGTTTTAATTCATTATTATTTTACTTATTTTCATTCTAACTGTATCACTTTTATTTATTTATATTAAATATGTACGATAGGCAGTGGTTGCATACAAACTCAATCAATACTAGGTTGTCGAATGGTACAGTAATTTTGTTGCAGGGATGGGGCTAAAAATAGAAATAAGACTTGGAGCAGAATAAGTATTAACAGGTGAAGAAGAGGAGGGGCGCATCAGGGACTGTTGTGTAGATTTGCTGTAGTATGCGGTTGCACCACTGGGCGGCACCTCTCACTTTTTTAATGAGACAGAGCTACAGGTGTGTTTGGTGACCGTACAAACAGTCAAACGAAGGCGTCTGCCTGCAGCGTGCTTCCTCCGCTCTGAGGCAGTCCTGTAGACGTAGTTTCATGGTGAGGCTCGAGCTAACGCTAAAGCGGCATGTTGAACAGAAGCAGCTGTTTATTTAACACAGGCTGAGAGCAGAGTGTCAGACAACAGGGCTCCAATTACACACGCTTCCGACTAAATCAACACAAAGTGATTCACTGGATCAGCAACGCTCCCCTGCTCTCAGCACAAATGCATTTTAGCGGTGGCAGTCAATGGACAGATAGAGTCAGAGCCAGCGTATTGTTTGTCCCCTGACACCCGTCCAGCTGAGCAGCTGTTTCCAACAGCTGGGCCTTGAGTATGTTTAGACTCAGTTTACACTGGTTGTGCAATGCAATCAGCCCAAACAGCTGATTTGTCATGTAATATAGTCTCTTTATTGTGAATAGTAATTATGATATTGATCTGATTGACACGTTTCCATCACCTTTTTGTGGCGTAAACTCTTAATGGATGGCTTAAAATGCTTGGATGGAAACTTTGCTTTGTGTTCCCTTGTTGCATATTAACTTTTGGAAATAAAATTAATCGTAGAAAGAGTTTACACTCATAAAAAGTCTTGAAACACATTTTGTTACATTTAAAATTATATTATTTTACTCATATTTGAGACATGCCTAATTTGTAATCCACTCAGTTTGATAAATAGATTTGTTTTTATATATATACACGTCTCCTATGCAGACTCACCTGTACGGCGTCCTTGGTGAGAATGAAGGGTTTCATGGGAGGCCTGGCTGGCGGGGGCGGCTGCCTGGCAGCGCCCTGCTTCAGACCCTCCATCTTCTTGAGTATCTCGGCCTCCTGGTCGATGCTCTCGATTTCCTCCAGACACACAGTGACCCATCTCCGCACGTTCAGGAGGTAGAAATCTCTGCTGACTTCATCGTCGGCCTGCCCGCTGTCCACAGCTCTCCGCGCGTCTGACAGTCGGGCTTCCAGCTCCTTCCTCTGGCGGTACCGCTCGATCTTGGCCTGTCTCTGTGCTGCCATGGAAACCAGGTCTGACGGACAGGGGGCAGACTGGAACAAGAAGAACGCGTCACAGTTCAGAGTATCACTTGCCCATCTTCTCTCTCTGCTCTGACACTTTAATATATACTAATTTATTATAAAAGACAGCGCTGCTTCTTTCTCAAGTTCAAGTTTTATTGGTCATCCCTCAAGAAAGGGTCACCTCATAAATAAATGTAACAAAGAGAAAATACATTGATAAGGTAAAAGGACAATAATAGGATGACAAGTTAGAGTGACAACAAGTGGAAAGGTACAAAGAGCACTGTCCTCTGCTAAATTCAGCTGGTGTTTATGTAAAGCTACTGTTGATTGTTCACAATAAAAGTCAGACCATAAAGATGAAGGACAGCAAAGTTAGCTCATATTATCAAAAGTACAGTACAGTAAAGGGAGAGTGGAGAACAAAGACCCATCCCTTGTCTGCTCAGTTTTTTTTCAGTCACCTTCCTACACACACTTGCTTTCCATTACTCATATGTCCCACTATACACTCTCAATCAAGCTGATCCAATGCAACAGCCCTCACAGGTTACTGTTCAGTTTGTTGTTTATGTTTGTGTCATGGATTCAACAAGGTGCTGGAAACACTGCTCGGAGATCTTGCTTCATATTGACATGATAGCACCACAGAGCCGCTGCATGTCTGTGTGTGTGTGTGTTTCCTGCAACAAGCTCCAGCACAGAGCTCAGTCCATCCGTCTCTTTGCTTCCTCTCTTTGTCCGTGTACATGCACATGTGGTCGGTATGGTTGCGATCATAACAAAGATCTCACGTGAAACAATAGCCTGAGTGAAATAGAAAGACTACTTGTGGTACATTACACGTGTTACGTGTTTGTGTTTTGGGGCACTGTCTTCTTACAGTGCTTACATATTGTTCATGTCTTATCTGTCACTTTGTTGCCCTATAAATAAAGTTGAATTGAACTGACGTTCATTTAGCTATTCATTTCATTTTTATTTATTCTGTATTCATTTCTATTAGTTGATAATGCCCGCCTACACCGGCGTATACTTTTGGGAAAGGAGAGAAAAGCCCTCTGGCTTATGTCGTTCTTTCTCTTTATATCAATTACAACTGCTTGGGCGGAGCTAAGCGGATAGTGGCCTTGCAAAACAGATAGCTGTTAGGGAGGAATTTGTTGTGATGCCTGAAAAGAAGACAAAGCACCTGAGACCTGTATGTCATATGCTGAAACAGTTCATTTATACTTGATCAAGGAAAACAGAAGAGTCGTCAACACAAAGTAGTGCGTGAAGCTACTTCAATTCTCAGGCTGAAACAGCAAAGCTCAGATTCTTGTCCTAAAAGGTGGACCAAGGCAACAAGAGAAGATGTGCTAACATCCAATGGGCTGTAGTGCATAAACAGGAAGGATCACAGCAGCTAGGAAATGCAAAGTGTTACTAAGTGACGCTGAGTGTTATCATCTAACTCTACAGCTGTGTCTGCGACCTGCCAGGGAGTGAGATACAAGACGCCAAGAGAATCTAGGGCAGATTAACTGACCCACAGAAGAAATCTAATAGAAAGTCCTGTAATTATAGCTGTCCACTATGATACAGAAGGATTGATATTAACTTACACAGACTGCCAAAGGGTATTTCATTATTTATTATTATTAACAATAGTGAAGGGCCTAACATCTGCCATGCACTGAATGCCAGGCTTTATCCCACCATTGTACATCCAGTAAGCCAAACTAAATGTATAATAATATTATTGCACCTTTAAAGTTGGTTTGCACTCCTCCTATAAACATGTATTGGGTAACAGGGATATGTCTGATTTGACATTTGATTGGTCCATGTAACTACTTCGTAAAAGTCAAAGTATGTGATTGTGGTGTAACTTAATTATAAAACAAAATAACATTTATAGAGCCAAAACTGTTGTATGTTTTTGTTGTCAAAGTGATATATATGGTAAGGTCAGATCAAGGAATATTAAATGTCCATCTTAGCCCTTTTTTGTTTTTACCCTCAAGTGTGCACATACTACAGGTTATGGACTGATTTTGGAAATACAAAAAGGTGAAATTCTCAGTTATCTTATCGGTATTTGTCACAAGAAGCAGATCTGTTATCAGCAGTGCTTACATGGACTTTTACGATCACCAGCCAACATAGATAGTAGATTTTTAAAGTGACCAACCAATCAGGGTTAGGGTTCTTAGGGTTGCATATTCTCCCCGTGTCTGCGTGGGTTCTCTCCGGGGTCTCCAGCTTCCTCCCACAGTCCAAAGACGTGCAGGTGTTAGGTTCATTGATAAATCGCCCATAGGTGTGAATGTGAGTGTGAATGGTTGTTTGTCTTTATGTGCTCTGTGATAGACTGGCGTCCTGTCCAGGGTGTACCCCGCCTCGATGTCAGCTGGGATCGGCTCCAGCCCCCGCGACAAGAGGTTGAAGATGATGGATGAATGAACCAACCAATCAGATTTTCCACTAGCTAATTTCTTTCCCGGGACAGTAAACCAGATAACTGCCACTGAATATATTTAAAGTGTAATTCCTGCGCATGATCATCCCATAGTTTGTTTATTTTCAGCGCTTGCACAGAAAACCTAAAATAAGCCATGGCGACAGTTCTTTTTCATGTTTGAACTAATAAACGGGGAAATCCGGGACAGTCGCTAACAGACTGATGTGGCTAACACTGATTAACTCGGGGCAATACGGTGAAGGCATTCAAACGTCTTTTTTAATCATTAATACTGCTCAAAATAACAGCAAACCTCTGCAGCAGCATGAGCAGAGTCCCTACACACAAAACAAAGCACCAACAACGTAGTTAGTGAATCCAGAGGTTATTAAAAGAGTGTTTTAAAGACTTACCTACTGGCCCCTGTACCAGCTCCTCTCATAGTAAAGTAAATCCAAAGGGAAGGAGCCCATTGTAAGTGTACGGGGCTGTTAGATATCTAACTCACCGTGGCAGTAGATCCGTTCTCTGCCTCCTCCGGACGCGTGTGTTCATGCGGCAGCTGAAACTGTGATGTGTTGTACTCTCTACATCTCTTTAGGTAGTCCATGAAGTAAGCCCGGGCCGCCTGGACGGTCTCCAGCCGTTTGTCCCGGCTGGTCTGCTTCATGGTCAGAGCCCCTAGCAGGGCGGGCAGCAGCAGGTACTTAAGGTCGGCCGTGGAGACCTCCTCCAGCTCCTCATTACGACTGAACAGGTCGAGCTGAGCCACCATCCGAGACACTTCTTCCAGCATACCGATACCGCGTTTCACCCTCACCTGGATACTGTTAGAGCCCAGCGGTTCGTTTGTACTGTCGACATCCTCGAATATCTTCCATCCGTGGTCCAGCAGGTCACATAGTTTAGACGGCGCAGCGGCCGAGACGTCGTTGTTTTCACTGTCCGCCATCTTGTCATAGTTTCCGGGTTCCGTCTTCTTCGTCTGTTCGCGCGGCGCAGTGTTTGGAGGAACAGCCTGTTACTGCCCCCACAGGCCAAACACTCAAACTACACCTGTGGTTGCACAGTGGAACTGGGAAATCTTTAACTTTGTTTTCTTTTATGATATAAATGTATGGACTAATCTTAACGAGGAACTAAACAAGTGTAGCTAAATTAACAAGTCCAATAAAATATCGCAGGTGATAAACAGCAAATACAGCAAAGAAACAAACCTGTGACATGTAATATTTTTTCTTTATGTATTTTTCAGTGTTTTCTTTGTTTTTGTTGCATTTGTTTTCTTTTGACTGATTGACCTGAGATTTATTATGCCAATAATCTAAAAGATAAGAAGGGTCGGTATAATAAACTAGCTTCGACGTACGCTTTTTATCTTCTGATCTCATTGTTCTTCCTTCTTTGCAATCACCTTTAATTAATTAACTAACAAGCTAATAATAATTTCCTTTGTCCTCTGTACACTTTTATACAATGATGTGTAATTTATGGTTATGTTCTACCTCACTGGATTTTACTAATATTATTATTAGTTTTGTTTATGCGGTATTTGTATGTGTGTTTTGATTTTTGCTATGTCAAAGCACTAAAACTGCTGTTTTTAAAGGTGCTATACAAATAAAGTTTAAATTATTGTTATTCTACATTTTTCAGTCTACATAACATGTTTTGTTGCCAAATTGATTGTTTCTACTTTGGTTTAATTTGAGGCTTGATATTGTGGGCTGAATTAAAAGAATGGAATGAAATGAAAAATGAAAAAATAACTTATTCTAAGCAGTGCGTGAGGTGCTTTTCTTATATCAGTGTTATATTGTACAGGCCGGAGGTCACAAGTTACATTCATGTAACGAAAGGTGTGTCCTGTCCAAAGGTTCTCTGAATAAAAAGGTGAAGACATTTCCTCAGCAGTTGCCTGTCACAGGTGGTGAAGCACTATTCAATTCAATTCAATTTTATTTACAATGCCAAATCATAACAAAATTTATCCCACAACACTTTACAGAGTAGGTAAAGACCACTCTATGACATATTTAAGATTTACATAGACCCAACAATTCCCCCGTAGAGTACGAAGGAAGATGGACAGAGAGAGACAAATATAGCTATGATACAGTGAAACACCACTGATGGTGTTTTTATGGCTACAAATGTTATAATTTCTAAACTAATGATAGTTTATATGAGTAATAGTTATAAAAGCAGCAGGAAGCGTCAAGCAGGACCACAGCAGCAGGCACCACAACCATCAGCAGAATCCTGCGAGACGACAAAGCACAAACAACTCCAGGGAAGAAGTTGAATTATAACATGCATGCATTGATGACACATGAATGGTACAGACAGAGAAGAGAGAAGCTCAGAGGCTCTAAGAGAAATTTAATGCCAATAAGAACATAGCTGAGGTCTCGTAAGCCCTAGCTGTAAGCTTTATCAAAAAGGAAAGTTTTTAGTTTACTCTTAAATATCGGGACAGTGTCTGTATTCCGAACAACACTTGGGAGTTGGTTCCACAGGAGAGAAGCTTGGTAGCTGAAGGCTCTGCCTCCCATTCTACTTTTGGAGACTCTAGGAACGACAAGTAGCCCTGCATTCTCAGAGCGCAGCGATCTAGTCGGGTAATACGGTATTATGAGCTCTTTAAGATACGACGGAGCCTGACCAATAAGAGCTTTGTAGGTAAGGAGAAGGATTTTAAATTCTATTCTAGATTTTACAGGTAGCCAGTGCAGAGAAGCTAATACAGGAGAAATATGTTCTCTTCGATTTGTTTTAGTTAGTACACGAGCTGCAGCATTTTGGACCAACTGGAGACTCTTAACAGACTTATTGGAGCAGCCTGATAATAAGGAGTTGCAATAGTCCAGCCTAGAAGTAACAAATGCATGGACTAGTTTTTCTTTCTGAGACACAATGTTCCTAATTTTCACATCATTACGCAGGTGATATTGTCGTGAGTTTTATGTGAGAATCGAAGGACATATCCTGATAAAAGATAACACCCAGATTCCTTATTGTGGTGCTGGAGGACAACACAACATCATCCAGAGTAACAATGTCTTTAGCTATTGAGTTTCGGAGGCCTTCAGGGCCATGTATAACTTCAGTTTGATCTGAGTTTAACATCAGAAAATTGCAGGTCATCCAGCTTTTTATTTACTTAATGCATATTTGAAGTTTATCTAACTGATCAGTCTCTTCTGGTTTGATCGATAAATATAATTGTGTATCATCAGCATAACAATGAATATTTATGGAGTGCTTCCTTATAATATTGCCTAAGGGAAGCATATATAAGGTGAAAAGATCTAGAGCCCTCCTTCACAGATGCAATAACTGCCGTGCTTTAGTCTAACAGACTTCAGACTAAAGAAGATGTGCCATTGTTGTTCACATTTTATTTCCATTTCCTTCTGTTGGAAATTATTTGGAAAAGACTAAAGATATCGATTAGAAAAAAAGACTACATTGAGAAGGAGCCATTACATCACTGGTGAAAGAGGAAGAGACAAACACTGAGAGGGAGTTAAGGCACTTTAATATTAGAAATGATCACTTCAGATCACATATTCTCTCCTGGAACAACCTCAGTATTCAACCACAAACATTTGCTTTTACACAACATAGAAAATGTAGGCTTCAGAATAAAGGTTGAATATGGAGAATGAGCAGAACTCCGCCATCTAGTGTCTTAAGATCATAGTCGCAACAACAAAAAATAATTCCAGCAGTCGAGTTGCCAGATTCGTTGCCAAGCGCGTCAATGATCAGCCTGCTCCATGTCAGGGATGAATCATACAGGGTAACCACTAATTTGGACTAATCAATTAATTTTACACCAGTATTTAACATTTGTCTTCAACTCTTCAATTTGTCTTTCTTTGAGTGCTGTGGAATCCATTAGCTAGCTCTCAACTCACAATGATTCTTGTTTCTGTAGCAACAACAGACAAACCTGGCAAGCAGCAACGCCCACCGCTATTGGCTGCTACAATATAAACAGAACGTGACAGAAAGTCATTTTTAAACCGGTCAATAAAACAAAAAATGAATTCAGACTAAATATATATTGTTTTCCATTGAAAAGTAATAGTTTCATTCCGTATCCCGTGAGTGTATTATTTTATTTTTTTAAATATAGCTTTTAAGAAAGATTCTACATGTTCAACCTTTAAGTATCAGAATGAGTTAGCATATTTCTCAGTGTGGTAACAAACGTTGCGCTGGGGTTAAGGGTTCATCTTTTAACAACAGGAATAGTTCACTGGCCATTTTAACACAACAGACCCATTTTACAAAATGCATGTGAAAATGATTTAGTGTCAAGTGACTTGATGAATCTAATCACAGTTAACTATAGATACTCATTTATTACTGTATTTGGCAATTTGAAAATTGGGGTATACTTTTTAAACTACTTCATGTATTGAATTCCAAGTAGGTTCACATCAGACCCTGAGCCTCTATGTAGCAACGTGTGCCTCTGTTCCACCACACTGAGCATCACTGAGTGGCAGCAGTGCTGAATTACAATAATACTGCCCTAAGATTTATTCAGATTACTTGACAATGAATCACTATTATTCTTTCATGTCATCAGCAGTGTAAGGCACATGGTTTAAAGAGCAGCAGAGTGGGTGAAGTGAAACCTTTTCTTTAAATCATAACACAATTAATCAACACAAACATACGGCAGCATGTATTTAACCGTAATGACCGCAGGTTAGAAGTACTTATACTATGAAACCACTTTTTACATACCTTTGGTTTGGTAAATTGGTCTAAATACTAGTTACAACAACCCGAACAAGAACAACTGGTGTAAACAGGAACCATCAATGTATCTACAGACCATTAAAACGATGTTTAATGTGCTGCAAACTGTCATTTTCCCAGACGTTTGTGCGGCATCTCGACCACCTGTGTGTTCATGTTGGGCAGTTAAATCAGGAGACTTGAGCTGGAAAGCCATTGGGCTTGTCTGGTAAAGTAGTGATAGACCGGTACATCAGCCGGACGATATTTGTGTTTTTTAGGTGTATCGTATCAGCCGATGCGGGCTGCTGCGTTTGCCTATAGTTTTTTCCCAGCATCGTTTACAGACAGGCGTTTATGGGTAGCTCTGTGTTGCTGGAGACGCCTTTTTTAAATTGAGTTACTTAACATTTGTTATCATTGTGTCATTTTTATGATGTTGATTGAGGGGGAAAAAGTAGTATCTGCTCCTAATATCTGCTCAAGAAAATCCACAGGTTGTATCGGTCATTGGCTAAGGCTGATGAAGATACAAAAAAAAAAAAATGGTATTGGCATCAGCCCTAAAAACTCTGTATCGGTCGATCCCCAGTTCGAAGGTCTGTGGCTCTTTTGTTGTGGACATCACTGTTTTTGGAAAAAATATGGTTTCAAATGAGACTTCGCTGTATAGAAACAAGTTCTTCATCTCTGCACACAGAACTGACAGTAATCGACAAATGAAGGCAAATTTGGCAGGGCTGTCATGAAACCACGAGATATCAAATGCAAATGTTCAAGCGAGTGATGTATGCAGTTAGACTGAACACGTTCACTGGTACAGTTGTCATTACGTTTCATGTTTCTGACAGTCAAAAGCAATGAGAGTTAATGAGGATCAGCTCATCCAAATCGCGCGCACAATAGTTGCTTAATTCACGATTCTGAATATTTAGTTGACTTTAACTCCAATAAAGTAAAATAATAATATTAATTATAAAGTACTGAGAGCACTGTCTCTGCCTGCAAGTAGAAAAGAGAAGCAGGTCCCATTTGTTTTTTCTCACCGGGGTCACGTTGCAGTGATACAACTAGCCAATCACGGCCAAGAAAAGAATATGTAATTTGGTACAAATTAATAGGAAAATGGACACAGTTTTGGACACATTTGTATATTTGATGATTCATTTCCTGCATAACCAGCAGCACATTTATCTTTCCAGGTGGTGGTACCATCACAGGCCAACATACAACTCAACATGTATGGAGAATTAAGTTTCCAGTGATGAATGTACCTTATTTAAAGGTTGAATACAGAGAATAAGCAGAACAGCGCCATCTAGTGTCTCAAGATCATAGTCGCGCGACAAAAAATAATTCCAGCAGTCGAGTTGGCAGGTTTGTTGCAGAGTGTGTCAAGTGATTAGCCTGTCAGTGATGAATCATACAGGGTAACGACTCATTTGGACTAATCACTTAATTTGACAAAAGTATTGAACATTTGTCTTCAACTGGAAGTCTTTCTTTGAGTGCTGTGTAATCCATTAGCTAGCTCTCAACTCAAAATGATTCCTTGTTTCTGTAGCAACAACAGACAACCCTGGCAACCAGCAACGCTATTGGCTGCTACCATGGAAACAGAACTGGACAGAAAGTCATTGTCAAACCCGTCAAAAAAATGTTAAAATATTGATTCAGACTAAATATATTTTCATTCTGTAGCCCTCAAAACGCCCCATGGGTGTATTTAAAAAAAAAACATAGCTTTAAATAAAGATTCTACATATTCAACCTTTAAGTGGGTTCAAACAGACTCCACTAAACGCTGTCTCTTAAACTTATAGGAAGTCTATTTCAACTGAGTCTTTCTTAAAAGTGTCCATAAATGTATGTATGTTATATGTATTGTTCTGTCTCTGACATTGTTCGGACATTAAGACCCGTATAAGATGTTGTAGGTATGACTTATTCCCTGGATGCCTGAAATAACTGCTCCCACTTCACTTCTCTGTAAATATCACATCCTGATTCAAATTAATCCAAGCACAAACAACAATAACAACAAGTAAACAAACAGAACAGAGAGAATGGCCTTTTGAAAACATTAAGACAATGGCTGAGACTTGCATCCCGACTGAAAAATGACTCCAAAATTAGACTCTAGAGAACAGCTTTTGGCACACGACGGTTTAGAATGCATACTGCTGTTGGAGGATGAAAGAGTCTTTGTAAAGGCACTGTGTGTATGGATGTGTGGTGGCTCAGCTAACAGAAATGGAGCGTTGCCGTGGAGAGCACCCTGCTGGTTGACACTTTGGACGACTTCCTGTTTGCGGTGAAGTTGGCGGATGCAGGTCAGCTAAGTCATCAGGAAGCTGCAGCACAGACAAAAGACGAGACTGTCGGTCAACAGGACACAAGGCGTCAACTCGGCCACCAGTTAAACGTGTGTTTCCATCTCTACCTGTATGGGTATCCATGATACTTTGCTCTGAAAATGGACAGCAACCAGCTGAAGAACAGCATCACCAGACCGATACCTGCAACACACATAACTGACAGACAGACACACACAGTACATTTGTGAGCTTGTGTTGATGAATGGACCATTTATAATCAGGAACATCAGCAAACTGATCTCAACATCAGACGATGCCTTCACATCAGAAGCTTTTTGTGCTGGGCTCAACTCAAGGTTGGGCGCAGAGAACCAGTGAAGTAAAAGTAATTATTATAACAACCGTTACCTCGTAACTGCCTATTCACAAACCTGGTGCGACTGTTTATAAACATCCAAGTGTTACGTTTTCTTCCGAGATCGTGATGCAACTTTAATGTAACGTTAAATAGTTCGGGAAACTCTGACACACAAACAATAAGTTTTTCCTCCATCTTTCTAGCCGGCTTGATTTCGCTCTCTGGTTGCCTAGGAAATGTAAAGGTCACGCTCAAAGCTTCTATCTCATTGGTTGCGCTTTTTAAAGGTCAGCGGCAACGAGGTCAACGTTCAACTGATTTGAACATTGAGCGCAGCGGCAGAGGCAAAACTGCGCTGTGCGTGCCGCTACATTGGGCGCTACCACCTCTTACAAATATTTTAAAATATGTTTAATACATTTTTTTTAATGGAGGCTACATTTTAAAATTATATATTCTTAAATA
This sequence comes from Echiichthys vipera, assembly GCF_963691815.1. Lineage (NCBI taxonomy): Eukaryota > Metazoa > Chordata > Actinopteri > Perciformes > Trachinidae > Echiichthys > Echiichthys vipera. Next base: position 28,373,753 of record NC_139831.1, read on the forward strand.
CATAAAAATCTGTGCCAATGTGCGGCAAGGAAAATATATTTCTGGCGGTTCAGTGGAGACGTCAGAAGCAGCTTTTTTGGTAACAAAGAAAGAAACAACAGAGAGGGGCATGACAAGTTTTTCTCAGGCCCATCAAAGCCCACAAGCCAGCCAACATTACGTATACAAGTGTAGGTACCGGATCTGCTCTGCGTACGACTTCTACGCTTACAGAGGATGTAACACATTACGATTGTCCGTATGTTGGAAAGTGTGTTTACAGCAATAGCATAAGCATTAAGTGTTTTGTTTTGTTGTTGATAAAGCACATGCAATCCAACTCTGTGGCATGGCAGTGTGTGCCAATGAACTCCTGGGCTGCAGCGCACAGAGTTCCCCTCAAAGCCGAGAGTTCAATGAGATTCACGGAGCAGCGGGCGACTCCAGGATCCGCGGCTCCTGGAGTTCCATGCGCTGTGGAAGCCCCACATTGTTCATCAGCACACACGGCCACGCCACAGAGCTGTTTATAGAAAGAAATACAAAGAAACAAAGAAAAAGAAATACACAAGAAATACAACTCAAGGTGTTAAATTTGACTTGTCTAGCGGCAGGCTGACTAGTCATCTGGCTAGCTTGGTAACAAAGTACTAGCCAATCACAATAGATGGAACACTCTTGGGGGGAAAAATAAAGCCTTTCCGATGTACAGCCAATCGTAATGTGGACAGAAGTCAGGAATTTTAGCCCCAACATTACAGCAGCAGTGGGTCGCAGTTTATGTGGGAACAGCTGTTTGTGGCTTTCTCTTAAACTCCTTCAGTACTACGGACAGTGCCGCTGACCCTTCACACAGCAAACGGCACTGTCCATAGGTCTAAATGGCGATAGTCACATGTATGTCAGTCAATAATTTTGCGCTGGAACTAAAGGGGGGGTTCTCCTGTTTTAGGTGGATATTTAAAGATTGAATATGGAGAATGAGCAGAACAGCGCCATCTAGTGTCTCAAGTTCATAGTGGGTTGCCAGGTTGGTCAGACCCGCCCCAGTAGTCAACAGGAGACCGGAGTCTGGTTGAGCCTGTTTGAACCCATCCCCTCCAGAAAATCACACCATAAAAACAAGTATTGAAGGAGTTTGACTGACAGTTAGCGTTAGCCGTTCCAGCTAAGTAAAGATGAAAGTGATGTTAGCGATAGAGGAGAACTGTAGCCATTTGGGCGTGCGTTTTATGGCGTTTCTCTCCTTTCTCTCAGTCCATGGAGTGAATGTTTGGCCTATACTGACTCTGGTTTTTGCCCGTCTCCGCTCACTCAGCTGCTGGGACAAATAAGCAGCTGCAGGATTGGCAAACTCAATTTCACCCAGTGCCAGCCTACAGTAGCTGCACCCAACAACAGACAACCCTGGCAACCAGCAACGCCCAACACTATTGGCTGGTACCATGGAAACAGAACGGGACAGAAAGTCATTATCAAAGCTGTCAAAATATTTAAACTACTGATTCAGACTAAATATACTTTTTTATGGAAAAGCAATACTTTCATGGGTGTATTGGTTTTTTTTTTAAACATAGCTTTTAATAAGGATTCTACATATTCAACCTTTAAAGTAGGGAACTTGTTTGGCACATAGGGGGACTAAGTAACAACAAAAAAGCATTCGTTTCAGTTCAAATTGTTATTTTTAACATTGCATGGGCCCAGAATTTCACAATCACTGAATTCCTTTCTTTGATGAGGCAGCAGCAGGACCATGATTAAATAGTACTTTTAAATAGTACTATTTAATCATGGGGGCACCCAGACTTGCAGATGGAAAATGGGGATTGTAAACATTTGAAAAACCTTTATTTGAAATTGGAATAATCTGTGTGTGTGTGTGTGTGTGTGTGTGTACATACTCTTCCTCTTTCCAATGTCTATGTCAGAGGTAGCTGCCTCACACAGCAGCACCATCCCCATGGTAACAGCAGCATCTTACAGGAAGGTCAAGGTGTGTGTGTGATGCATGGTGTTCGTCTGCTCAAACTACTCCAACCTAACAGTTGCAACCCACCAGGCGCCTGGTGGTTCAGGCGTGTTGTGGGCTGAAGGTGGTCTGTAGCCCTGTCACACAAACTGTGAAACTGATGATGTGCTTTAAAATTAACGACACATCAAAGCTAGAGGAGTGAGACAAATGTAACAGGATCAAAGCTAACACTTTGGGTCTGATCCAGCAGGGATTCGTTTTGCTTAGGCTTTGTTTATAGCGGTTTATGTTTACAAGAGCTAAAGGAGATCAGTGTGTGCTGACTGTAAGAGAGTGCGTATGCACACAGCTAAAGGATACTGAAGAGCAGGACGATGTGTGTCTCAGCCACAAACTGGGCCTGACTGCTGCCATGGATGTAACTCTGAAAACACACAAGGTTCTGAGAGTTAGTTCACATGTCATATCGGGAACGAGGACGTGTTGTCAACGGTCCGTTTCTGTCTTACGACTTGTCCGGTGCTGGGGTTCTTGTGTGCATAAGGTGGTCCTCTGATGTGGTTCCACATCTGGCCTGAAGTCATGATCAGGACAAAGCACTGAAACACACACACACACACACACACATTTTAAAGATCAGGGTATATTCATTAGAAACTGGGTGGAAGACTTAATATTTCCTCTACCCTTAACATCAGTAGTTTTACCAGAGATTAACAACAATATACTGTATTTATATTACTACATTATTGTTAACGCTTTATATTGAGGTTATTATAATAAGTATTAGTTAATAGGTAATAATGGCCTTAAAATTCCTTATAAAGGGTGCTTAGTACCATTATTGTGTCAATTAGACTATGTAATTGTTTGTAATTACATCATAAACATGTTTGTTAGACATAAATAAAGACACATAAGAAACACCATTTTGCATTTAATAAGAGTTAAGTTTTGCATCTACTGGATTTAAAAGGGAGAACAATGTCTTGTTAGGGATAATAAATCCTTTATCATGCCCTTATTTACTTTTTAAAAGACATTTAAAGCCAGCTAAACCCAGGCCTCTGTGACAGTTATATGCACTTGTAAAAACACATTATTATGCATTCAATAGCGGTTAAAGTGAAATTCCGGCGTAAAATCATCCCAGGGTCTTTTTGGGCAAATACACTCATCAAATAAGCCATGGAGTCAATTTGTTTTGTGTGTAACAACTATTAACAGAGAAATGTGATAGAGTCGCTAACAGTTGAATGCAGCTAACACTGATTAGCTTGGGGCAGCACGGTGAAGGCATTAAAACGTCTTTTTTAACCACCAATACTGCTGAAAATAACAGCAAACCTCTGCAGCAGCATGAGAAGAGTCCTTACACAGAAAACAAAGCACCAATGGGCTCCTTCCTTTGGGATTGACTTTGGTAATCAACTTGAATGGACTTTACTATGAGAGGAGCTGGTACAGGGGCCAGTAGGTAAGTCTTTAAAACACTCTTTTAATAAACTCCAGGTTCACTAACTAAGCTGTTGCTGCTTTGTTTTCTTTGCAAGGACTCTTATCATGCTGCTGCAGAGGTTTGCTGTTATTTTGAGCAGTATGAGTGGTTAAAAAAGATGTTTTAATGCCTGATATACTGTCCCGAGCTAATAAGTTAGCGACAGTGACTCTCCGGGATTTCACCATTAATAGTTGTTACACAAAAAAACTGTCTTGATGGTTTATTTGATGAGTGTATTTACCAAAAAGACCCTGGGATGATTTTCCGCCAGAATTTCACTTTAACTGTGCCTTTTGCAGTTAAATCCAGTCTAAATCCATAGACTGGCATTCCTTCACTCCCCTTTGTTTCTGTGTGTCTCCCTCTGTCTGTGTTTCCCTGCACGTGTCTCCCCTTTTCTGTGAGCTGGAGGCGTGGTTTTCCTGGCAGGCAGCTCCAGGTGGATCTCATTGGCACTCCCCTAATTACCTCCCCTCCTGTATAAGAAGACGGACCTGAGATCTTTTTATCAGCAAGAGCGGTAGCGTGCTGTGAACCTTGGCTTCATATGTGCTCAGTTTTTTCTCCACGTCTCCTGTGCTTTTTGCTTCAGTCACCCATTATCCTGCCTGCCTGCCTGCCTGCCTGCCTACCACCCGCTTGTGCTCTCCCTGTGGCCGTCATCTCAAGCTCGCAAATTGTTTGTAACCAGGAGGACGCCATTGCCACGTGGAGGGACAGACCGTCGGATATTCTTCGCTAAACACTGGTCCCAGTTTTCCCTGTTTCCCAGTAACCGTTCATGACACCGTGCCTCATTAGGGTTAATACATCCTTTAATTATGCATGCAGCAAAGTACTGGATTTGAACCAGGGTCTCTGTCATAAAGACTCATATGGTGCATGCGATCTACCAGGTATCAGTCGAAACGGTTGGCAACCGTCATTACGCAGATAACAATGGGGTGAATTACCCAAATAGCTGTTATTGTTCTTTCCAGGAACTTGAACCTTCTAGTAGAAAAATGCCCTATGTACAGATGTGTATGTAATGGTTTATATGCGTGTGTGTGTGTGTGTGTGTGTGTGTGTGTGTGTGTGTGTGTGTGTGTGAGTGAGTGAGTGAGTGCGTGCGTTACCAGTGCAGAGAAGGCCCAGACGTTCTTGTTAAAGAGAAACTCCAAGTTGTGTCTTCGCAGATACGCCAGTCCTCCAATCACAGCCAAGAGGAAGCCCAACAGCAGAGGCCCTGCGTAGTTGGGAGGACGAATGACACGGATCTGAAAACAGACGACATGACCAAGGTCATCAGAGGCTCAACCATGCCAGTGTTTGAGTGCGATTGTTAAGTTTACAGCCAGGGTTTTATGGTTTATTTCATCAAAGCAAACAGTGATTGCTCACATTATGGTATGTTTTAATTACCTGCACGTCAGTCCTGTCTGCCACCCATCGAGCCAGCTGCTCAGCTGCAAAGCCTCTGACCTGCAGCTCGTACGTGTCAGACTTGCGAGGTTTCCCTTTGGGGGGGAAGTGAATGAAGGTCGGAGCAGAATTCATACTGAGCTGAAACACAAACACAATGTGTTCAACAACAAACTATAACTTTACTAACCCCCAGTGGAATTCAATCTTTTGACATGAACATAGCCCTAATCAGACGGGATTAGTTTAATGTAACATCCAATAGTTATAAATAATAATAGAAATGGCCAACTCACAAAGGATTAAGAAATCCCTGTATTCTACCAGAGGTGGGAGGGGTTACTCGATCTACGCGCTACGTCACGTCCCTGTCACCATGTACGTGCTACGTAGCTTCCTGATATCACAAAACTAGTGTTCTAATAGTGGTTCAACATGCCCTCGTTTACTTCCCCTCAACACTGATCGAGTGAACGACGATGTTCACTCCAGAGGTGGATATCACCCACAATGCATTGCAGTTATGCATTTGGTGGAAGAGAACACATCCATGGGTAGGTGGCAGTAATGGTCGTAAAAGTCTGCGATTGCTCACCACTAAAAAAAGAACAATATGCATAAATAATACATTTTTTTTATCACCATTAAAAAACTTCACTGTCTGACATGCTTTTCAGTTTTCTATAAATAATATCTTATTATAAGTCTGTATTCTTACATGTTCGCCTGTTTAGCAGATAGTTTCTTAAGAAAATCTCATTGATGCCTAATATTTTGCTGAAAAGTGACAGGTTGCAGTAAATATTTAGTATACTTATTTTAGTTTATAGATCGATAATTGACTTGTGTGGTTTCGTAACTATTTCTATAAACGGAAGGAATAAATGTTATTTTGAATACATCATAGCAATAATAATGATGATGATTATGATACAATGGTGAATTACTGCAATCATTCGTAGAAAACACCTTCATCTCATTGAAATGAGTCTAAAGGTATTTGTGATCATTTGTCAGAAGCAGTACAGCGCTAAACCTACATCTGGTGGTGGATCCATGATAGTTTGGGTTGAAGTGAACGAGGACAGGGGAGTTCCATTTCATCCCACGCTCCTCCCCCCGCCCAGTTTCCCTCAGCTCTCCAAGTGGCCTCTGTGTGACGTGTGCTGTTATATAATGCCAAGGGCTGAGCGGAAGTGAAGGAGGACGCGTTGAACAACTCATGAAACACAGCGACAGTAAACAGGAAACTAAAGGACAGAATCGATTATGTAAAAAAAATTGATAAGAGTGCTTCTTTAAGCGCCTCCATGCTCAAAAATAAAACTATGGCAACTATGTATTGACGGGATATGATGGTATATCTACATATGTTTTACAGAGGGTCGTATTCTGACGGGACTAGTTCTACCTGAGGGTTTTTTCGGACCGTTTTACAGAAGGTGAAAATATATTTTTTTTCTGACATTCTCAGGAATAATCACTGACATGGCACATTCGGACGTGACTAAAACCCCTGGTAAAAATGACCATACCCCACGTCCCCACATTAAACTAATCCTGTCCGAACAGTGCTTGAGACACAAAAACTGTTATCTTCATGTGTCAAACCATGTGCTATGTGAGGACTGAAGGTCCAACCAAACATTTCAGCAACTGTTGGGTTAGAAGTTGTCTCACCATCTGAAAGACGTCTGATCCTTCATCAAAATCCACAGATGCAAAGAAAACTTTGTTAGTAAAGGCGGAGGAATAGCGCCACGAGTTGGCCAGCACCTGGAACTCCTCGTCAGCTTGCCTGAAATGAAAAGACGCATTGAAATTCTCAGATAAGAATTTAAACGACCGCCACGCCTCTCCTAGTTTCTCCTGCGTCTTACTTGCAGACCCCACACTGTCTCTGTGGCTGCAGTGCCGTAAACATGATGACCACGGAGAAGTTTCTGGGAGGAGCCCTGACAAAGCGCCGGAACTTGTCTCCATTCATCCTGATTACTGAACGCTTGGAGGCCCAGTCCATCATCTGAGTCACCTTCTCTGACAGCAGAGTCTATACACAAGATAAACAAAAAACATTGATGTTATAACAACAAATACTTTTAATAAGATTCCCGTATGTAAGACGGAAATCTGTGTCATATGCTTTTGAAATTAAAAGACATTGAATTTCTAGCACTGAATATTTATGCACTAAAATCATGTATCTGATTGTTTTGACTCTGAATTATCTTATTTTCACCTTTATGTTTCAATGTTCACAAATTCAATGTTAAAGAATTCAATGTTCTTTTGCCGGTGGAGGAGGAAAACACACCCACACCTTAAACCAGCGGGCTGAGGGAGACCACCGTACCGGCTCCTTCTTCCGGACAGGAGCAGATCTGCTTCTCCGGTCCCGCTTACGAGTAGAGAACTGAACCCAACAGCAGCCCCGGGTACTGTCATCGGTGGGAGCCAGTTTGTGTGTTTCCACGTCAAATATGATGTTGTTCGACACCACGCAGCAGAGGTCGGCCCGAAACACACACCGGCTCCCGCTGATGACAGTAGGCTACCCAGGGAAGCTGCGTCTGTCTGCGGCTGTGGCCACCGCCAGTGTTAGCTGACAGACACCTGCTGCTGGAGGCAGAATTTCAGTCTGACTCGTTCAGACTTTACACTCAACTTAAACCAGGAACTCCTCAGAAACATGAAGTGTTTATAACACAATGCTCATGGAAGCACTATCATGTGAAGTTGCCACCCACAGTTCCACATCTAATCACAAGGACGATCCCTGGGGTCCTGCATGTTAACACTGAATTTTATACATGGAATCTTGCAGCTGAATTTGGTATATTGACACATTAAGAGTTAAATTCAGAGTCAAAACATTCAGATACATAATTTCTATGCAGAAATATTCAGTGCAAGAAATTCAATGGCTTTTTAAAATTCCAAAGTGGCAGGGGGCTGGAGCTGATGCCAGCTGACATCGGGCATGAGGCGGGGTACACCCTGGACAGGACGCCAGTCAATCCTTCAATATTCCCTTATCACAAATCAGAAATCACTGGACCTGTGTAAATTGTGTAGATTTGTCATTTGGATGCTTGTACTGTGGGAAAGCAAGCGAGTGTAACTGTGAAGCCTTCCAGGGTCCGTCCACACAACAGAATGTTTCAAACTATCTGTGAGTTAATGTTAGCCTACGACAAAACACAGACTAAACAAAGAACGCAGACAATGACTGTTAAAGATGTAGCCAATGAGATTTTCATCTCGTTAATCGTCTGTCAAGTTCGTCCAAAGAGTGAGTTAAAACAATGGTGATTGATCATATGACCCACTAATGAAAGCACTATTTGCCTTTTTCCCTCGCTATATTCAATTGCGGCACACAATTAGTGACACTTTTCAGCGATGGCTGGTCCGCCCAGGAGGAGCTCGTCACTGAAGTGCATGCAGCGTTCCGTTGTAAAATTTCCGACAAGAAAAAGCACAATGAAACAAAAAGATCAAGTCTGAATTCGGAGACAGGCTCGCTCTGATGTGTCTGACCGGTGCAGTAACATTTCATTACTGCAGACTCACAATGGAGGATCGACAGACATGTGAAGCATATCAGGGCATCACGCAGTATCGCGGAGGTGAGAGCTGCCAATCTACTGATGTCAACACTGTTCAGTTTCCAAAGGAACTCTGGGAGATGAGGTCCCAAAGGTGCGCCTGTAGTTACATCTTACGGCCAAAGCGGCTGCTAGAAACAACTCTCTCAATTATTACAAGAATTACAACTTTTAAGTTGTACTCCATAAGATTTGAGATACGTTGTTTCTAGCGCTCTCTTTGGCGGTAACTGCAGTCAAGCCCGTTCTTTCAGCGCCTCTATACTGTCACGTTCATGGTCACTATGTGTGTTGACTATTTATTTTAATTTTTTGCTTTTTTGCAAACTTTATTTAAACACATTCACCTCTCTTCATATATTACCCTCTTATATCCATACACACACGCGTTCCTATTACACTTCTGACCTCACAACAAGCCTGGCTCAGAAGTAGGAAGTTCCTGATTTCCGATTACAAGTGAACATAACAGCATAACTGTTGGAGACGATCTGGGCCGACAGACCACAGGTCACTAACATGGAGACTTATTTACATCTAGAGAGGGAATGTCTCCACAGACACACAGGTATTAGAATACTCAGCAAAAAGGCAACAAGTGCTTTCTTTAGTGGGTCATGTGATCAGTCACCATTGATTTAACTCACTCTTTGATAGATATAAACTTAACACAATTAAATAGCAGCAAAACCTTAAATAAAATGTCAAATGTTCATTTAAGTTCAGCCATTTTGTGTCTAATTATCTTATTATTAAATTGTATTTTTTCCAATGCACTATGCAACATGATATCGCGTTATAAATTGGCCGCTCTGCTCTTTAAATATCGGCAAAACCCACATCTGTCGAGCAGTGCAGTCTGAACTGTGACTATCGTGAACACGGGTTGAATGGTCCACTCTCCGTTTCAGTCCCACACCACTGACCGTGACGTCACTGTGGAGTCACGTCACGGTCTGTGCCTGTAGCCCAACCAAATGTGTTGAAAACTACTCTTTACCTGGTGTCACTCAAAGACACACTGACGTCAACTTTAGCTCTGTGCTGGTGGCTGTTAGCTTAGCAGCATTAGCACGGATGACAGAAAACTTTCGAAGCGTCGCGAACGTTTCCCCCGGAGTGGAAGTGAACTTTCTCACGTTCCTGTCAGTGGAGACACGTTACCTCTTTCTTCTTCTGAGCCTCGGCGGGGTCATGGTGGAGGATGACAATCAGAAAGAGCGGGAGGAAAACTTTGACAAACATTCTGCAACACTCAACGCTCAACGCTCACATACACACACACATATCCTGTCAGCTTCCTATTGGTCACCTCTCAGCCAATCACGGTCGTCTTCTTCTTCTTCGTTGGGTTTTAATGAGGGTTGGCAAACACGCCTAAAGGCGCATTACCACCACCTAATTACAGCTAGGGCTTACGAGTCCTTAGCTATGTTCATTCATCATTCATTCATCTTCAACCGCTTATCCCGGGGTCGGGTTCGCGGGGGTGCTGGAGCCGATCCCAGCTGACATCGGCCGTGAGGCGGGGTCCACCCTGGACAGGACGCCAGTTTATCACAGGGCACATAGAGACGAACAGAGACAGACAACCATCCACACCTACGGGCGATTTTAGAGTCATCAATTAACCTAACACGTGCATGTCTTTGGATTGTGGGAGGAAACCGGAGAACCCGGAGAGAACCCACGCAGACACGGGGAGAACATGCAAACTCCGCACAGAAAGGCCCAGGCCGGGATGCGAACCTGTAACCTTCTTGCTTGTTATTTTTAAAATGATTGTGTCAAGACAGATGTGCGTCCTCCACAGAGCTGGGTCTGTCTGACGCCCCTGCCTGTTAAAGCGAAGGTTTTCAACGCCACCGTACTCTACGGAGGAATTGTTGGGTCTATGTAAACCATAAATAAGTCATACAGTGTGTTCTTTACCTACTCTTTAAAGTGTCCTGGGATAACTTTTATTATGATTTGGCACTGTAAATAAAATTGAATTGAATTGGGCTGGACTGTGGCAGGAAATCAAAAGAACTAGAGGCGACACTGACTCGGGGCAGGGGCGTAAAGTGGGAGGGCAATGGCCCCTTCCCTACTTTCCACCTTCTATTTCAGCACCCTTGCTCAGAACGCACCCATCTTCGAACTCAGCTTTCTTTTCGATCTCAACTACAAACCTGTAAAGTTTCATGACGTTCAAAATTCAATTCAATTCCATGTTATGTAAAGGGCCAAATCATAACAAAAGTTATCCTAAGACACTTTACACATGGAGCAGGTAAAGACCACACTCTATGACTTATTTATGATTCACAACAATTCCCCAATCAGAATCAAAATCACAAATACTTTAATAATCCCAGGGGGGATTTACTTTTTGGTTATGAAACTCCAGATATACAAACTCCAGATATACAAACAACAAAGATTGTACAGGTGAAAACCTATATTATAAAAAATAAATATATATACAATATCAACAATTCCAGACTAATGTGCATTAGAACAGAGTGTTTATAGATGAGTTAACAAAGTAGCCATGAGTAGCAACAGCAATAGTGTGCACACACTGACGTCGAAAACCTTTCCCCATAACAGGCAGGAACGTATTGACATCTGTCTGCACCGGTAAAAGAAGAAGAAAAGGAGAGCGAAAGAGAGAAAAGACAGACAGATGGACAGAGACAGACAAAGACAGATACAAAGAGAGACAGAGAGACACTTCCAGAGATGCAAGCAACCACAAAAGTAACACTATAATACTATCTTTAGTAATGTGAATATGACTGATATGTTATGGCAGTTAATACAGTAGAATAGTAGAATGAAAATGATCATAATTATGGCGTAAACATGATCAATGATAAGTAGCGGTGCTAACAGATTGTGATACAATGATATATATTACTGATGGTGTTATTATAGCTACCAAAGTTTATAACTTGTAAAAATGAGAGTATATATGAGTAATAGTGATAATAGCAGCAGGAAGCGTCACACAGCACCACAGCAGCAGGCACCACCACGATCAGCAGAGACCTGAGAGACGACAAAGCACAAACTACTCCGGGGAAGAAGTTGAATTAGTAACATGAAGTGGGGGCGATTCCCTACTGCTAGACCCTTTCCTAGGACCTCACGTGTTTTCAAACTTGACTTTCATTTTGATCTCGACTATACACGTGCAGCCAAAAGTTCCATGGCTGTATCTTGCCAATTGTTCACTGTTCAAGTGACAAAATCTGGCGGCAGAACGACAAACATACACCTGGCAAAATACTCAACCACTACAGTAGGTGTTTCCAGGATCCAGGATTTAGCAACGATGAGACACACACACACACACACACACACACACACACACACACACACACACACACACACACACACACACACACACACACACACACACACACACACACACACACACACACACACACACACAGTGAAAACAATACCAGTGTCACTGTCTTCAACCTTATGGCCGCGTCCCCTGGGAAGTCCTGTGGGGGCTACTGCAGGATTATGGGGTCATTGCTACGTCCTTGTGTAAAGTTGTGTCCCTTGTCACTGATTCTGTTTGTGGTTTTCATGGACAGGATCTCAGGGCTCAGCCAGGGCGAGGACAGTGTCCAGTTTTGCAGACGACGTGGTTCTGTTGGCTTCATCAGAACATGAAGAACAGGTACTGAGGCAGTGTGCAGCGGCAGAGTTGTGTCTTGATTGTGAACAGCTTTTTAAGCCTCCGCGCTGGTGACACCCGTGGCAATTATGTTTTTAACCATCCCATTCTTGTGAACGCAACATCTAAGGAACCCCTGGATGCAATTGGGCACAAACTTCCACCTGGTCACTGTGACCTCACAAACATATTTTTAGCCATAATGCAAGCATTAATATAATAATAATGATAACATTCCACACAAATGTCAAGTAGAATAAAATGATGAAGTGATGACATTTCTTATCCTAAAGGTCAAAGGTCAACTTCACTGTGAATTCATGATGTTTCTGTCCATTAGTTAACGCCATAACTCAGGAACGGAAGGGAAACACATGTTTGGATACTGAACTGGTGAAACTAAACTATGGTGATTGTATAGATCTTCTATGCTGACGCGTGTGAAGCATCCAGGTTTTGCCAAAAAAATACACTGACTTTCATTAAAGGTTGAATATGTAGAATCTTTATTAAAAGCTATTAGAAAAAAAAAAAGGTTTGACAATGACTTTCTGTCATGTTCTGTTTCCATTGTAGCAGCCAATAGCGTTGGACGTTGCTGGTTGCCAGGGTTGTCTGTTGTTGGGTGCAGCTACTGTAGGTTGGCACTGGGTGAAATGGAGTTTGCCAATCCTGCAGCTGCTTATTTGTCCCAGGGCAAAAACCAGAGTCACTATAGGCCAAACATTCACTCCATGGACTGAGAGAAAGGAGAGACACCATTCAAACACATGCCCAAATGGCAACGTTTCTCCTTGATCGCTTAGATTACTTTCATCTTTACTTAGCTGGAACGGCTAATGCTAACAGCTAACGCTAACTGTCAGTCAAACTCCTCTAATACTTGTTTTTATGGTGGTATTAGCTGCCAATCCTGCAGCTGCTTATTTGTCCCAGGGCAAAAACCAGAGTCACTATAGGCCAAACATTCACTCCATGGACTGAGAGAAAGGAGAGACACCATTCAAACACATGCCCAAATGGCAACGTTTCTCCTTGATCGCTTAGATTACTTTAATCTTTACTTAGCTGGAACGGCTAATGCTAACAGCTAACGCTAACTGTCAGTCAAACTCCTCTAATACGTGTTTTTATGGTGGTATTAGCTGGAGGGGACGGGTTCAAACAGACTCAAACAGACCCTGGTCTCCTGTAGCTACTGAGCTGGGTCTGACCAACCTGGCAACCCGACTGCTGGAATTATTTTCTGTTGTTGCCACTACGATCTTGAGACTCTAGATGGCGCTGTTCTGCTCATTCTCCATATTAAACCTTTAAGTCTTCACTATTATGTACGTCTGAACAGGCATGGATGTCGTACATCCACAAGGTGGTTATTTTCTCTGCATTACCATGAGCGGAACAAATACGCATTTTATATTAATTTATTACTATTCTATCCTGCATAATCTTTTGTCCCACACCCCAGTCCAGTTGGTGGCGGTAATGTACCAAAAGCTGGTTTGCGCACCGCCGGTAACCACCGAAGAAGAAGCAGCAACAGCAGAAGAAGAAGAGCCTGTGAGATGAGCGCACAGTGTTGAGCAGGTCTGGACTCTCAGGATGTGTAAAGCTGCAGAGCAACATCACAGCGGCTCCGACCCAAACATGCCGGTAGGTTAGCGCCTCTGCTAATGCCCTCGTTAAAGGCAGCGCAGTTTGAGCCGGTGTGCTTCCCGTAGGGGTTATTCCTGTGCTTTTGTCTTTGTGTACAGTGTTAGCTGCGGCTATGCTAACTAACGTTAGTGAGCCTCGACAAAGAGCAGCTGAACTTTCTGTCATGATGATTAAACTGTGACACACAGGTGTGGACAACAGGGCTGCTTCGCTCCAGTGTCACGCGTGACGTTAACGTGTAACGCTCGCTTGTTTGTAAACATACCAGCCGGCTCACAAACGTCAATAATGCTGTTTATGTTTCTGTGCTTGTGCTTATAACGGAAATGACATGTGCTTGGTAAACCTGACCCTTAGTGAGTTTTTTTAGCCTATATGTAAAGCACCGTGACTGACACTAAGTGAACTCAACGTCCTCCAAAGAGTTCGACTCTCAGAAACATGTCCAACAGCCTGTAATGGTCTTTGCTGAGCTGTCTTTACAAAGGTGTTGACAGACTGTGGGGGTACATTTGTGCCCAAATGATGCCACACATGCACTGAACATGTCGACTGAACATGTGTCAAAGCTTGTCTGTGTCAGTTCAGCTGTGTACTGTACTTTAGCTGTAACTAAACTACTTTGAAAATGTGTCTGTGGGCTGCTCACCTGACACATTTGTCTGGCACATGGACCTCAGGCCCTCTGCTATGTGTTTTGCAAGGGCAGCGCCACCCAAGATAACTGTGATTGGTTAAATAAATAAATGAATACAACCCAGAGCGGCCCCCCATACCAGAATGACGAGCTGGTACTGCTACTTGTACTTATATAGATATAGCGCCTTTCTGGTCTTCTGACTACTCAAGGCGCTTTCACACTACTTGTCACATTTACCCAAACACAAAGACATGGTGGCAGTGAATATCTAAATTCACACACCCATGTACAGTACTGGTAGCAATTCGAGGTTTAGTGTCTTGCCCAAGGACACGCCGACTGGAGGAGCAAGGGATCGAACCAGCGTGTAACCAGACCCCAGCACCAGAGTGTGGCTTTTCTGCCAATGTGAAACTATGCATAGGTTTGGCTACACCACTTACGTATTTCTTTAAACCAATCACAGTTGTCTTGGGGGGTGCCAAGTGAGTTAAGTGAGAGAAAGCAGAGATAAAGGAAGGGGCCTGACATCACACTCAGGTTTGATGCCGGGACTGTACAGGTGGTAAGCCACACCGGTGCCTATTAAACTCTGAACTGTTCTGTTGTCTTGTAGCACTCTGTGTCATTTGCCTGTGTTGTTGTGTCTCGGTTGACTGTGTGTAAAATTACACAGTGAGACGACAGGGAGGGTGACTCATCCGATAGGCGCGGACAACAACACAGTCAAATGACAGGGACCGCAGCAAGAGGGCAGAAAAGTTCAGAGTTGTTTAGACAAACAGATGTTCTCTAAGGTGTGCAATAGGCCTGAAGGGACGATCGATGATTGTTTATTCCTACGTCAAAGTGATTCTAACTCACTATAAGAAGAACTAAGATGTCAGAAAAATAATCTCTAGAATCTGCCCCGACTGAGCGTTCAAAGATGTTTCTGGTGTCCGCCCGCTGAGCCCCCTTAATCCTACGAGTGAAAAGAGAAGAAATCGGTATCGGTATCAGCATCGGCCCAAAAAAGTCCATGTCAGTCGATCCCTACAGTTAACAGGAGCTACATTCGGTTAGCCGGAGCTAGCGATTCACCAAGCCTCGCCTCCGACACAACAAATAAACAACATTCATTATTACATGTCCCATATCACTAAAAGAAGCGGAGGAATAGCTGAAAATTGGACACACGAGCTACAGAGAAAGAGAGAGAGGGAAGCCATTGCTAACTGCTAAGCTAAACGGAACTGAATAGGATGTGAAAAAAAACTGTTGGATTAGCGTTAAGTCGCTAAAAGGAGAGAGCCTAGAGTGCTTGAGCTGAATTAGTGTATGTTTAAATGTAAAGTGGATAATTAGCTGCTGTATGAAGAATGAACCTGACTCTTTTTACACCCATAGCAACTGACGGGCCTCATTCAACTTAAACAAACCTATAAGGATGATGAACGGTGGTTCAAGGGGCCCCCGGTGAGTTTTTGCCTTGGGCCCCAACATAATCTAGAATCGCCTCTGGCTACATGCTAGCGGCAGAGAAATCTGTAATATTTCTCGCTTGCTTTTGTTTCTTAGTCCCTGATTTGAGAGCACACGCCTGCTATAACATGACTGGTTGCGTTGTGTTTGGTTTATAAAGCGTTGTTTGTTGTAAGTCGCTCTTTTATTGCCCACTGTTTACTACATGTAGCTACATGCTAGTGGGGAATATCATAAATAAATAAATTAGGGAAAATGAGAAGCACCTCCTCTCTTAACTTGTCTCCCTCTGTGATGTTTTGTCTAGAAATAAGGTTCATGCCTGGGAAATAGAGCCCCCTACAGGAGGGAGGAAGATTGTGTGTGTGTCTGTGTGTGTGCGTATGTGTGTGAGCCTGGGCAGTGACACACACATGATGAGTCCCAGGAAAAAGGCCTCTAAACTCCAGCCTGTAGTGGGCAGTGCTGGAGGGGAACTGGACCTGAGACCTACTGAGCCAAAAGACTACATCAATGAGCTGTCCCATGAAGTCCTCTGTCATATATTCAGGTAACATTTCTACACCCACACTGGGCACTTCACACAGACTGTTTAAAAAATGGACGTAGTATAGCGTTCTCTCAACTTGATCCAATCGCCCTCGCCTACGGGAGTCTCCATCTTGTCAGACTCTGACTCCGCCTCATTTCCTCTTACCAAAAAAGGGCATGTATGTGACGTTGGGGGGAGGGGGATACGTCCATCTGGCTGACGTTTACCCTTTGAGAAGTGAGGGCCAGAGGCTAGCTGTCACTCAAGAGGCCACGCCCCTAATTATTCATACACTTAAATAAAAAGAATAAAAATAGACTGGCACAGAAAAAATCCCCCCCCCCCCCCCCCCCCCTCAGTGTTGTCATGAAGATATGACCTAAACATACAGACTAGAAGGTTTTTTTGTACCAGGCCTTAAACAGGTTCAATGATGCTGGGAAAACGGCCTGTTTAACATGGGGGTCAATGAGAAACTGCTCTATTATGAAACCTGCCCCTAGTGGACACTCAGAGAACTGCAGTTTTTGGCACTTCCTGATTGGATCAACCAGGAAGTCGCTGTGGTGGGGGCTTGACTTCACAGTACAGGGTTCTACAGGATGTATGCGTTTGTATTGTCATGTATCTTTATCTAATTTTGCCTTTATTTAAATATAATTGTGTTATAAACCTGAAACATAAAGTACTTCAGCACATTGATGCAAAAATCATGTAGAAATCAAATCCTGCCTTAAAGCAGTGGTCTAATCCACTAATAAATATTAGGACAGCTACAAAAGCATGAACACTATTATAAAAATGACACTTGACAAATTCATATCATATTATTAATGTGAATATATCATTATCATATATACACACACACACACATACCGATAAATTATCATCCCATAATACAAAGCCAAACTACTCTCATTGATTTATGATTTATTGATGATGTATATTCTGCCAATTTATACATATTGAGTGCTTTTACCTGTTTGAATTTTACAGATTATGTCAAAGCTTTTAATTTGAATTCTCTGGAAAAATACTGCATAAAAGCCAAAGTTTGTGAAGGTTTTTGAAGTTACTTTACCATAAAAAATAAAGTCAGAATTGTCGTGGTAATTATAGATATGGGATTTTTGAGACTGATGCTGGTATTGATTTTTAGAGGAGGGAAAAAGAATCCCTAAATTACCGATATGGCAGGAAATATAGTGAGTTTTAGAGCTGGAAAGAAAATAGGTGATTTTCTTGTTGACTATGCAATGATTTTTGCGCTCAGGAGAATGCATTCTTAAAAAAAATAACTTTATTAAAGAATATTTAACATCATTATATGTTATACATTCAATGAATTACATTGTCAACCAATTCTTTGAATGAACACTGAGAAAATAAAGAATAAATACAAATGAAATAAATGGCTGAGTAAACATCTTGCATTATCGGTTTTCGTATAGGAAAACATAAACCGATAGATATCGATCTGTGAAAGGCCACTATCGGCCAATAATATCCACAGACCAATGCATCACCCCTCCTACCTTCAGGTGTGCATAAACTGGTTATCAACTTTTTTTTCAAATAGAAAAGTTTTTAATTATTGGTATCGGCGATGAGTAGCAGGTAATTATCGGTGTGGGTTGACAAAATATTTGTGCCTCACTTGTATATCTGATCCACAGTTTCCTTTTGACCTACGCTGAGGTGTTCGACCGTGGTTTTGTTTTGCAGGTACCTTCCCATGAAGGACATCATGTGTATGGAGTGTCTGTCCAGGAAGCTCCGGGAAGCTGTGACTCTGTACCTGCGAGTGGTCAAAGTGGTAGATCTATGTGCCGGTCGGTGGTGGGAGTACATGCCTTCAGGTAAGATCTCGCTGCACAAACACTGCATCCATAACCAGGAAACAAATCTTTAGTTACAGTGTCCTTATTAAAACAGGAACTTGGTTGTGAGAAGTAAGCTTTGGTGGCTCTGCAGTACTGCTGATTTACAGTGCCTATAGAAAGTCATGATGCCCTTTTGAAATAGTCACTGTTTTAGTTTTACAGCCTAATACATAAAAAACATATTTTTCCACTGTGATTCACTCATTTTGCCTGACAAGATTAATGTGAATTTTTTTTTTTTTTAATTTTTAAAAATTTATAAAAAAAAATGCAGGGTTGTAAAAGTGATGAGCCTCCAGGTGTAATCCTTTGTGGAGGCACCTTTTGCTTTAGGACATTCACCTTCCTGTCCTATAGACACTGTGTTGTTTTTATGGAGGTGAATCACCTGCCCATTTTCAAGTGTCTAACAGAGGGACAAGGGTTTTCCCTTCAATCCTGACCAACTGCCCAGTCCCTGCTGAAGAGAGACAAGCCCACAACATAATGCTGCCACCACCACGCTTCACTGTAGGGATGGTGTGTTTCGGGTGGTGTGCTGTGTTTGGTTTCTGACAAACATAGAGCTTGGTGTTCATCCAAAACAGTTTAGTTTGGGTCTCACCTGACCATATAACCTTTTGCCACATGGCATCAGAACCTTAAATGTGTTTTTTAATGACACTCAGTGTGACATTTTTTCAGAAGAGGCTTCTTTCTCTCCACCCTGCCAAACATGTAGAACTTGTGAAATTGTTGTCACATGCACAGATGGACCAACCTCTGCCATTAAGACTTGGAACTCCTTCAAGGTCACCATGGGCCTCTTGGAAGCTTCCCTGATCAATCTTTTCCTGGCTCGGTCTTCCAGTTTGGAGGGGCGGCCCCATCTAGGCCAGGTCTAGGTCTAGCCCAGGTCTTGGTGGATCCATATGCCTCCACTTCTGGACAATACTCTGAACGGTCCTCAGAGGGGGAGTTAAAGCCTTTGAAATATTTTTAGATCCTTCTCGTAACTTGTGCCTATCCACAGCTTTACCCCGGAGCTCTTTTGAAAGCATCTTTCCAACCATGGTGCATTATTTGTGTTACCGTGCACTACTAGGAGAGGAACCTAAAGGAACAGCTGATTTAATTCTGAAGTCATATCAAAGGAACAGCTGATTTTATTCTGAAGTCAAATCAAAAACACCACAGTTGATGTCAGGTGGAGGCCAGTTAACTTGGTGTGTGATCTGGAAGGTGATTGGTTAAACCTGAGAATGTTTATAATGGTTATTCTAAAGGGACTCGGACTGCTATTCCAGTTTTTCATTTTTTTATTATTAATTTTCAGAAATTTTGAAAAACAAAAATCTAAAAAAGGAACTTGGATCTTGTAAAGCAAAATCTGTAAATCAGGCTGGAAAAATATATATTTTTGATGTATTATCATTTAACGCTACAAAAAAAGGGACTATTTCAAAAAGTCTCATAACTTTCTATAGGCACTGTAGATTTAGAGTATGTATTTGACTTTAAAGGCACCCCTTTTCCGATTCTTGAGCACAAAGATGAGATGTATGTGGGTGGCACCATGAATGGACATTGATGATGCTGTTTTTACACACATTGACAGAAGGGTCTGACAGAGTTTGTTGTGTTTCCTGGTTCAGGATTTACAGACGGCAGCTTTCTGCTCCTCTTAAAGAAGATGCCAGATCTGGAGCAGCTGTACGGCCTCCACCCTCGGTACCTGGAGAGGAGACGAGTCCGAGGCTACGAGGCTTTCAGCATTCCTGGGGTCCTGGAGGCACTACAAGCCTGTCCCAACCTGCTGGTCTGTATGCCGTGTGACAATCATGTCCTACTGCGTTCATCCGTCTGTCGATATTATCGGCCAATATTGTCAGATATCAGACATAGCGGGTATCGGCGTATGTGTTTTCTGATATGAAAACTTTTTTATGCAGAATATATAATGAAGAAAACAATGCATTTAGAAATGGTGTTATATAGTGATATATTTATTTGTATTTTTTCTTTATTTAAATGGCCAACAATTGATCAATGCTGATCATACAATACTATTTGGTTATTTATTTAATTTTTATTTATTCTCCATTTAAATGGCCAACAATTGACTAATGCTGATCATACAATACTATTTGGTTATTTATTAAATTTTTATTTTGTATTTATTTAAATGGCCAACAATTGACTAATGCTGATCATACACCAATGTTTATCCTCAAAGCAATTTCAGTCAAAAACAACTGGACTGGTTGTTTGTCTAGGAAGACGTTTCACCTCTCATCCAAGAGGCTTCATCAGTTCATGTACGCATCTGACCAGGCTGGGACTGGTCCAACTAACTGGTGTGAGATCCAGGTATTTAACCTCTCACAAGGCCGATGATGTCACTGACACCCTTTGTGCTCCAAGTGCCCACGCCCGTCGTTAGAGTGACAGTCGTTGGTGGGCAGTTGGTTTCGACTTCGTTAGTGCTCTATTGAGTCTGAACGACAGTCGTTGGGGTCACCCGGGCCATGTGTGAACAGTTGTCCTTTGAGGTTAGATTGTTGAATCTCCTGGGAAGGGATGAAAGGGCGGCATTGTAAATTGGAGATAAGTGGTGTCTCAGACTCCCTCCTCTGTTTAGCGATGGTTTCTCCACTTTTACATAGATGGCTTCTTTTACTCCTCTTTCAAACCATCTGTCCTCTCTGTCCAAGATTTGGACATTGCTGTCATCAAAGGAGTGGGCTTTCTCCTTGAGGTGTAAGTGGACAGCCGAGTCCAGGCCTGAGGAGTTAGCTCTCCTGTGTTGGGCCATGCGTTTATGCAGTGGTTGTTTTGTTTCTCCAATGTAAAGATCTTTGCATTCCTCGTTGCATTGGACAGCATAAACCAGGTTGCTTTTGTGGTGGTGTGGTGTTCTGTCCTTCGGATGTACGAGTCTCTGTCTGAGGGTTTGAAATACACAGGGATGCAGTGTTTGTTGAACAAACACTGCATCCCTGTGTATTTCAAACCCGGTAACACACTCAGACAGAGACTCGTACATCCGAAGGACAGAACACCACACCACCACAAAAGCAACCTGGTTTATGCTGTCCAATGCAACGAGGAATGCAAAGATCTTTACATTGGAGAAACAAAACAACCACTGCATAAACGCATGGCCCAACACAGGAGAGCTAACTCCTCAGGCCTGGACTCGGCTGTCCACTTACACCTCAAGGAGAAAGCCCACTCCTTTGATGACAGCAACGTCCAAATCTTGGACAGAGAGGACAGATGGTTTGAAAGAGGAGTAAAAGAAGCCATCTATGTAAAAGTGGAGAAACCATCGCTAAACAGAGGAGGGGGTCTGAGACACCACTTATCTCCAATTTACAATGCCACCCTTTCATCCCTTCCCAGGAGATTCAACAATCTAACCTCAAAGGACAACTGTTCACACATGGCCCGGGTGACCCCAACGACTGTCGTTCAGACTCAATAGAGCACTAACGAAGTCGAAACCAACTGCCCACCAACGACTGTCACTCTAACGACGGGCGTGGGCACTTGGAGCACAAAGGGTGTCAGTGACATCATCGGCCTTGTGAGAGGTTAAATACCTGGATCTCCACACCAGTTAGTTGGACCAGTCCCAGCCTGGTCAGATGCGTACATGAACTGATGAAGCCTCTTGGATGAGAGGTGAAACGTCTTCCTAGACAAACAACCAGTCCAGTTGTTTTTGACTGAAATTGCTTTGAGGATAACGATGACCTGGACGAATGACAACATTCACAGGCTCACACCAATGTTTAGTTATTTTGTATTTATTCTTTAATTTAATCATCAGCAATTGACTGATACTGAACTTTCTTACTTTTTATTTTATTTATTGTCTCAGTGTTAATTTCTATAATTGGTTGACAATGTAATGCATTGTTACTTTTGTTACTTTTGTTTTGGTGGTTTGGTGCTTACAGTAATCAGTGCAAAAAACCAAAGACATCATATAAAATGTAGAAGTTTACAAAAGAAAATATATGTTTTTTTGGGGAAAATCTGTGCAGTTTTGTCCATGAATGTGTAAGATATTGCAAAAGTTCACAGTATGACTACTTATAATATGTGCATGTGGGCTGAGGGTAAAGATGTGGATTAAATTAGCACATGATGTGGATCTTGATCAGGGTTGGTGTCTTTCGGGGGCCCGGTCCGGCACCCAGGAAGAAGCTGTTTCCCTGTCCCCAGGGAATGGGTCTTCACACTGGATCCACGCTAGTCAGTGGATCAAGTTCTGAATTATTTGGCCTTATTTCAGGGGGTGGAGACGTCCCATCTGGAGCTGGTGGAGGCCATATGGAACTACATGCCCCAGGTTCATATACTGGGAAAGTTCCGCAACCGTAACGGGGCTTTCCCCATCCCTGCGGAGAACAAACTGACCATCCCCATAACTGCGAAGATCCAGACCCTGCATCTAGTGGGTGAGTAGGGCCAGACCCCGCCGCTGCCTCCACATTACAGCTGAAAGACGATGGAGTTACGAATCATCACGTTTGTTGTAGGTGTGAATGTCCCAGAGATCCCCTGCGTGTCCATGCTGCGCCACCTCTACCTGAAGTGGGTCCGTCTCACCAAACCACAGCCGTTTAAGGACTTCCTGTGTGTGAGCCTGAGAACCTTTGTCATGAGAAACTGTGCTGGGCCGACCAACTCCCTCAAATATGTTCCCCTGGTTACGGGTTTAGCATCAGCCCGGAACCTGGAGCAGCTGGAGCTGGTGAGGGTTCCCTTCCTGGGGGGGCTGATCCAACACGTGGTGGAGGACAGCTGGAGGTCAGGTGAGCAGAGCAGCCCTAAGTATTGTGTATTTTATAGATAATGTAGATTTAAAGATTGCATCTTATGTGTCCTGTTCCCATTGAACTGCATTGAGATTACTGCTGAAAGTGGTAGTGTGTGTTAAAGCAATTCTTCTCTTTCTGGCATGTCGCACTAACCTGACTCCGCCAGATGGATTGATTCTCATTTGCTCAGCATTTCCATCTGGAGATCTTCTTGGAGATCTTTTGGGGAGGGGCAAAAATACTGGTTGCTGATTGGATAAACCATCTGTCTATCACCAAAGTGTATGACGTACTGACAGCGTCGAGGCAAAGCTCACAAAGTAAAGCCTGTAAAGGATATTTTCTGTTTGTGTAACTCAAATTTATGGATCAAAGGCCCAATTTCAGGAGCCCGGTCCATATTCAAGAAAAAAGAGAAAAGAGAAAAAAGAGTTGGACTCATCTCATCCGTGGTAGCCGCCATGTTGTTTACACTGCACAGTCTCTTCTCATTGTATCACACTTAAATCCGCCTCAAAACCAACGGGGATTGATTGACTTGGCAAACTTCTCCAAATTTTCTACGCCGCAAGTCACCAGACTGATCTGTGAGTAAAATACAATGGAGCTCAGAGATCAGGATGGTCTCACGGGGCTAGTGTCGCACAGCACTTAGTAATAATATGAACATCCACCACCCTCCAAAGTCCCACCCTCTTCCCCCTGCCTGACCTCCTCCCCAGACACGTGCAGTGAAAAAGTGAGCAGCAAAAGTGAAACGGAGCGACAGATGACGGGCAGGAAGCTCTGCAAATCATTTTAATCGGTCCAAATAAAATGATTGGTCAGACTTTTATCAGAAATATATGAGAATTGAAAAGTGATGAGTTTCAACACCTGGTAGGTTCAGTGCGCCGTACGCTTATCAGGAGCATTTTAAGATTACAAAAGAAAAGTGTCAAAATGACAGATAGGTAAGAATTGCTCTAAGTCGAGTTTATACCAAGGATATACGAGATGAAATTGAACTTGGAACAACTTGCAGTGTGCAGGTCTGCAAAGTTCTGAAACCTGCCAGTTTACCAATGCGGCGAGACGAGACATCTCCACGGCAACGACTCTGTGTACTTCCATTCTAACTCCTGACTTTTCAGGCTTTTCTGTAGCTGGATATAATTTGCAGCATCTTCAAATATGAATGAGTACAGTATCAATGAGAAACTTGCTACAGCTGCATTTCAGTAGTGATGGAACCAGGAAATAACATTTTATCTCTCATGTGCACGCTCCCTGAGACTCCGTCCAAAACTCCCGTTTTCAACCAGCTGACAGCATGTGGGTGATCTGCCCAGCGGGCTTTGCTGAGACTTAATTGGTTGTTAAAACAGGTTACATGCCGTACGTTCTTAAACCAGCTGCTGGAGACTTGAAAAGCTGGTTTGTCTCAAGTTGAGACAGGCCACGTCACAGCGCTTCAACTTGTCTCTGCAACATTCTACAATGATTTGGTTTCTTCTGGATTCTTTGGTCTGAAGTGAACTTGAATGTAGCAGTTGCGCACGCATTCCCTCTTGGGTTGTGTTATATATCGCTCACAAACTGTCACCTTCGTGACAGTTTTCATCACGCCGTAACACTTCACACGCATTGATGACGTCGTCGCAATGTGACGCTTTGTTTACAAATCTTTCCATAGACCTCAGAGTTTTTGTGCGTCCTGTCCGACTGTTTTTGAATATTTTCATCGACCAAATCTGCAGTAAACACTCCACCTACGCATCACACCAATGTGAACCTTTCGCTGCCATTGTTTTAAATGTGCACGCATGGTCCCTCCTTCTTTTTTCTATGTCCAAACAGGCGCACATAAAAGGACGTGCTTGTGCTCGTGCTCGTACACGTGCGCACGCTCGTGCTCGTACATGTGCAAACATGCTTTACAAAAACCCACCTCTCCCAAACGGGTTGTGACCGGCAATGCACTCACACTGGTCAAACGAACTAGACTTTAGCCGTAAAACGGATGGACAGTGTGAGTGCGCCCTTATTATTCAGCTAGCAGTGGAAGAGACGATTTGGGGAGCTGAACCAATTACTGCAAATAAATCCCTTCGAAAACAGTCACACAGCTTTTGCAATGCAAATTCAAAGCCCTCTTTACCATAAACAAATGCAGTAAACACATGACTGTCACCAAAAACAAACTCATTAACCTATTACAGTGGAGCTGATTACAGATTTGATTTCCCAGAGAGACAGAAGACAGGCTGAACTGAAAGGTCTGCAGGGGCCCAGCAGAGGGCGTTCATACCAAACAGGTTCCCCATACCAAAGATCAGCTGTTCAATCCCCGGCTCCTCTGATCCACATGTCAAAGTGTCCTTTGGCAAGACACTGAACCCCCAAATTGCTCCCTGTGCTGTGCATGGGTGTGAATGGAAGTGGCTTTGGATAAAAGTGTCAGCTAAATGTAATGTAATAAAGATGTACAGTAATAATGGCTGCTACATTAACACTGTGCATGTGATCTTCTTCATTGCCTTCATCTTCTTTTTAGTTACAGTATGAAATGATTTGCTTGGCATCACCAGACGGTCTCTGTTTATTTTAGATTTCTGAGGGAGGTTATCAAAGGTGCCGAGCAAATATGTTTCTAGAAGCAACTGAATACACCGGCAACCAATCAGAGCAACCAAACAGCGGCGTTGGTCAGTGGAAAACAATGGCAGCCAGGTCACAAATTTTCTCAAATTGCAGCTAAACAGAAACTGAAATGTGTTTCTGAAACAATTCATGTGAGAAATATCCAATATAGAGACAGTGCTGATCAAATATGACTTAATATTCTAGTTCTAGATATGGTTTAGTGAGCCTGAAAAACTGGTCTACACGGACGTGCAGACTAGACGGAGACGCCGCCAGTCATCATCTTAAACCCACCCCACATGAGATAAACAGCTGCGATAGGTCCATATGTCAAGATGCTAGACATCTGTCTGAATGGGAGAGGAACCATAAAATCGAATGAAACATGAATTTGACAAATTCATCTGGTTTCCAGCCAATTAAAAAAGTGCAGGTCCTTTTTTAAGAAATTGTGACTTAAACTATTAAAGTGTAGTTTCGGCGCAAAATCATCCCATGGTCTTTTTCAGCACTAACACATCAAATAAGCAATCCAGAGAGTTTTTTTAGTGTAACAACTATTAACGGAGAAATCCAGTAGAGTTGCTAACAGTCAGATGTGGCTAACAGTGATTAGCTGGGGGCAGCACGGTGAAGGGATTAAAACGTCTTTTTTTAACCACTAATACTGCTCAAAATAACAGCAAACCTCTGCAGCAGCATGAAAAGAGTCCTTATACACAAAACAAAGCACCAACAACGTAGTTAGTGAACCCAGAGTTTATTAAAAGAGTGTTTTAAAGACTTACCTACTGGCCCCTGTACCAGCTCCTCTCATAGTAAAGTCCATTCAAGTGGATTACCAAAGTCAATCCCAAAGGAAGGAGCCCATTGGTGCTTTGTTTTCTGTGTAAGGACTCTTCTCATGCTGCTGCAGAGGTTTGCTGTTATTTTCAGCAGTATTAGTGGTTAAAAAAGACGTTTGAATGCCTTCACTGTGCTGCCCCGAGCTAATCACTGCTGGCAACATGTGGCTGTTAGTGACTTTCCGGGATTTTTTTAGTTAATAGTTCATTCACGAAAAAAACTGTCTTGATGGCGTATTTGATGTATCCAAGTGCCGAAAAAGACCATGGGATGACTTCTGTGCTGGAATTACACTTTAATGTTGGATTTTGTTCCCTCCGTCTGTGTAGAATTGATATTGCCTATTGTGTGCCACATCTTTAGTTCAATTTCTCGTTTAAGAGATTATAAGAACACCGTTGATTTCCTTCCCAATACTCATCCCTGTACCTGAACTTGTGTATCGAGCGATACTGAGGTTGGATTTTCAGTCTAAAATGTTACCAAATGGTGGACATTTTTCTAGCTAGCTCTGACTAACGTCACACTCTTCACTATAGCACTGCATGTGTAATTTGCATGTGTTATCACCTGATTAAATTCAAAACTAGCTGTTTCCAGTGGCAGCACAGCACATCTTGATCTGTCGGCTCCTGTTTTAGACCATCGGAGGCTTTTCTGTTCCTGGTACCCTGTTGGAACAACTCCATCATGCCTTTGTTTTTGCTCTGTAATTCACAATCATTGTGTGATCATGAGTGTGATCCTCTAAATACCTCTTTGGATTTTCAGATATTTACCTCAAAAATGCACGGCAAATGCAGCCGAAGCGTTAATCCGTTTTTGTTTGTCCCCTGTGATATGTGTATGTGTGTCTCCAGGAGGATTTCGGAACCTCCACACTATCGTGTTTGGCGCCTGTAAGAACGCTCTGGAAGTAGACTTGGGCTACCTCATCATCACTGCCGCTCGCAGGTGCTCAGCCCGTCATCAACTCCTTAATTAGACTGAGAGGAAAACCAGTTTTGTTTTACACTTCCTTACCCTAAGCCTCCTACAGTTCCTCATCAACAATATATGTAGGCAGTTTATTCTGTACACAGAGCAATGATCACAGCAGTATCTGTGTATTTATTCTAACATTTATTTATTCTCAAAGGTACATTGTGGAGTTTTCTTGTAAACAAACATTCAACACTCTGTAGGGACCTACATTCATGGATTTACTGACGCGATTTCTGTGTTTAACAGGCTCCATGAGCTGCGTATCCAGCCTTCACTGACTAAAGATGGTGTCTTCTCTGCTCTCAAAATGGCTGAGCTAGAGTTTCCTCAGTTTGAGACCCTTCATCTGGGATACGTGGATGAGTTCCTCCTGCAATGTGAGTTCCTTCTGTTAGCTTTTTTCGACTGGCAGGGAACGGGCTCTTTTCTGGTTCAGAACCGAACTGAAAATAGCTGTTTTTTTTTAGTGTGAACTGGTTGAACTGTGACAACATCAGCGAGTGTGTCGATCAAAAGATAGAGCAACGCAGCCTTCCCCTTCCCCTGGGATGTAAATGTGAAAGGAGATGTGTTCTGAGTGGACGAGAGAGAGCGTTCAGAGGAGAAGGTATCAGATTTGCGCGAACATATCTACAGTAGTAAATGCGGGCTCGTTCGCTCTGTAGAACCAAGGTCCAAAGAATTCTGAACTGCACCGGTTCAAGAACCTGTTCCCTGTCAGTGGAAAAACACCGTCGTAGAACACTGGGCAGTTCTCCCGGATTCTTCTGTATTGTAGCTACTTTTTCTTCGTAATATAATTTTATTAATCAGTGTATATAAATAAATCCAAAAAATAATTTGCATGTCTTTACATTTTTTGAAACGTTTTTTTTTTATTATGAGCACATAATCAGAATCTCTTTATTGTCATTGCACATAGTAGAACGAAATGTGTATTCCAGTCGGTGCAAATTACAGCAACAAATATTAATATAAAAAGAAGGGTAAAAAAAAAATGTTTATCTCGTTCTCTCTCTCTCTCTCCAATAAGGGTAGAATATACAAAAAGGCATGAGGGTTATCAAACAACCACACAGAAGCTCTGTAATCCTGTTCCAAACTGAAAACTTTACTCCTTCAACCTCAATAAAGGTGGCACATACCACATCCACTCCATCCGTTCCTACCTTTCACAATAAAAGCCCTAGACTGTCGAGCACATTGTTGATATGCATATTCACAGGTGAGCGTTTTGCGTTTTCGTGACGTTTATTCATCACGCCCCAGGTGTGGAAAGGCCTTAAGGCCACATTGACAACAAATGGAGCATTGCAGTGAACATGAACGTGTTCTGTTCAGGCTGCGGCATTGACGGATGAAGGTGTACGGTTGGCAAAGAGGCGGCATGTTCTAAGCAGGTTTTAGAGCAATACCGCGAGGCTATCGGCAAGATGGTGGAAAGGCAAGCGTCTTTTGTTCTCCCGGTTGCAGCCCAGTGGCATTAATACCGGCTGGCTCTAAGAAAGCCCTGGCTCTCAGTGGTGCGGAAGTAGAAAGATGGTTATTTGAGACACAAATGGGCCAATTAAGTGACACACCCCGTACCGTTTGCACAACCCTTCACTAATTGCCACATTGCCTGCTCTGGTGTGAACGCAGCATCACTGGCAGACTCGCCGGCTCTTCCACGGTGTGCTGTGATTACCTTGTCCCAAATGACTGAACTCACCTCAACTTTTCTTAAGCATCGTGATTATTTGAACGTTAAAAAAAAAATTATCGAATCATCTGAAACTTGAGTCCAACTTCTTTGACTTGCGAATTGAATATGTTGAGCGGTTGAGGTTCAGCCTACAAGTGTGTTCTCGTGTGTTTAAACGCAGGTAAGCTGAGTCATTCGGAGCTGGTGAAGTACGGCCTGGCTGACGTCATCGAGAACCCGGGCATCATCACAGATATTGGCATAAAAGTGGTGAACGAGGTGTTCACCAACATTAAGTACCTGCTCATCTACAACTGTCCTCACCTGCACAACCCTCACCACTGGATCACAGGTAACACACACTCACCACTACTCGTCTCACCTCTTTCACACATGGTCTGAGTATTAATGTGCACTTTTGGAAATCATACCATGAGGATTTTCATTTTCTTTACGAGATCAACTCAACTGAATCTCTGTGGTCTGAACTTTCAGATATCTGTTTTTATCCGAGTCGTGTTACTGCTGATGAAATCCCAACATTTCTTGAATTTGCGGCTTCATAATAAAACCTTTTAGATAACAGTGTAGATTACATGGCCACTGGTCACAGCTGTGGATCCGCCCACTGCTTTTAAACCTCATCGACTCAAGACAAGTGTGTTACAGTTAAAGACACACCTTGATGCAGGTAGCAGCAGGTAGTGTGTATGGAAAGGGGCTCATATGTTTGTAGTGAGCTCAGTTTCTAGCTGCTGCCTGTTTTTTTCATCAGATCAGTCCAGATGGAGTCGTCTCGTTGACCTCACTCTGGTTCGCTGTCATGCCATCAAACTGGAGTCCTTCTCCCAGTTCATCGAGTTACTGCCCAGTCTGGAGTTCATCTGTCTGGACCAGATGTTCAGAGAACCACCCAAGGTACACCGTATGTTTACACTCAGTCATATGCACCTTTAACATGCATTTATCTCACATGTGCTTAGAGCGTTACCGTTACCCACCACCCCTCAGCTATGATTAAAAAGAGGGGGTAAAAATCTAACTGGCAACTTGTGCATTTCATCTGCACTGTCATAAATGAGAAAACTTAATAGGTCAGACTTGACCAGTCAGATTCCACATGTAAATTTTTTGTGGGGGGGTACAGAGCTTTCTACAGCAGACCCCAGATCATAAATAACCACTGTTTTGAATGGTTAATTGACAGATGTTATTTTTACTTTACTTACTAACTGCTTAGTGTTACTATACTGTGTTACTATACATGTTTTGAGTGAATGTAATTAATAGCAGAAACACTGAATTTTAAACTTACAACAATGGATGAATAAATGTAATTTAATGTGAGTGGTTGATGCGGGGCTGATACCTTATCTTATCTGCTTAAAGTGTAATTCTGGTGCAGAAAACATCCCGTGGTCTTTTTCAGCATTTACATACATCAAATAAGCCATCGAGAAAGTTTTTTCGTGTAACAACTATTAACGGAAATATCCGGGAGAGACGCTTGTTGGATGTGGCTAACAGTGATTAGCTCGGGGCAGTACGGTGAAGGCATTCAAACGTCTTTTTTAACCACTAATACTGCTGAAAATAACAGCAAACCTCTGCAGCAGCATGAGAAGAGTCCCTACACAGAAAACAAAGCACCAATGGGCTCCTTCCTTTGGGATTGACTTTAGTAATCCACTGTAATGGACTTTACTATGAGAGGAGCTGGTACCGGGGCCAGTAGGTAAGTCTTCAAAACACTCTTTAAATAAACTCTGGCTTCACTAACTAAGTTGGTAGTGCTTTGTTTTCTGTGTAGTGCTTATTTAATGTATGTAAGAGCCGAAAAAGACCATGGGAGGATTTTCAGCGAAATTACACTTTAATGAAGTTAGTGTATGCACTGATGCATATTATATATATATATATATATATGTGTGTGTGTGTGACAGGGCTGTGCCAGGGTGGGCCTGAGTGCAGGGACTGGTATTGGTGTGTCCTCAGCACTGGTCAGCAACCAGAACTCCAACAATGACAACGACAACAACAACAACCACCATCACCACCACAATAATGAGGCCAACCTGCCCCCTGCTCCTCCACCTGTCAACAACATCAACAACAACAACCAAAGACCGCAGCAGCCTCAGCAGCAGCAGCAGCAGCAGCAGCAGCACATCGGCAAGTCCCACCTGCATTCTCATTCAACTCCTGAAGGATTTAGAAACCTTTACTTTTTCACATTTTCATTTGTTATTGACTTTTACAGGCAGTGAAATCAGGTGTGGTGCCTTTGAACGTTAAGCCCGGTGTAACATCATCAACCAGTTCTAGAAATGAACACTGAGGGGGGGAAAAAGCTAAATAAACATGTTCAGCCAGTTGTTGACCATTTTAAATATAGAATAAATAAAAAATAAATAAATATCTAAATAAACATCATGTTCAGCATGAGTCAATCGTTAACCATCTAAATGAGATGTTTTGTTTCCACAGCACCAGTGGAGGTAAACGGGGTGGAGGATGAAGAGGAAGAGGAGGAGGAGGTGATGTTGGAGGAGGAGAACATGGCGCTGAAAGCAGCAGCAGGGGAGGTGGGAGTTGGAGACGCTGATGTAGCTCCAGGGCCCAGTCGTCCAGCTGGAATACCACGACCTCCTGATGAGGAGCGAGCAGGTTTGGAGCTGCTCTTTTTTTTTTTAATCACTAGCAGCTAAGACAACGGTCCACTCCTCCTCCCCATTTTATAAATCAGAAAGCTTTGATGTCTCCTGGTGTGTCCTTCGTACCTCCAGGTCCCAGCGGTTTGGTCCAGCAGGTCAGACCAGTCAGAGCCACCGTTCCCAAACCCCCGCTGGTCATCTCAGACTCTGACAGTGAGGAAGAGGAAGGCCTTGTTTCCAGGCTGATGCCAACTTCGTGTTTGCAGCAGCCAGCTTCCTGTACAGAAGGTGTCAGCACAGCACAGAACACACCCAGCATGAAAAATAATACACTGGAGATCAAAATTGGAGAAGAGCAGCTCGCCATCTTGCAAAGTAACCAGCTGCCAGATAAATAGGGTGTGTCCAACAATTAAGGAAATTGTCACCAGGTGCAGATTAACACCAATAACTGGGAGGAATCTGAAAGTGGTCTCTAATGTTGCTCACTGTTTTTTTCACAAAATAAAGGTTTTTGTCATTATTTAAGTTATTTAAGCAAACGTGAGTAAAGCAGTTGGTATAGCCACAGCTGATATTCATCAAATTCTGAAGAAAGAAAACAATATTTCAGAATAAATGGAACAGCTCACCTAAAGTTGTGTAAGATTTCCTCGAATATTTAATTGCCTTTTAATTTAATATCCATCAAAGAGTGAGTTAAAACAATGGTGAGTGATCACATGACCCACTAAAGAAAGCACTTGTTGTCTTTTTGCAGAGTATTCTAATGTCTGTGTCTGTGGAGACATTCCCTCTCTAGATGTAAATAAGCCGCCATGTTAGTGACGCTGCTGACAGCGGTTAGTCTGTCGGCCCAGATCGTCACCAACAGTTATGCTGTGTTCACTTATAATCAGGAATTTCAAACTTCTGAGTCAGGCTTGTAGTGAGGGCAGAAGTGTAATAGGAACGTGTGTGTGTGTGTGAGGATTTAAGAGGGGAACATATAGTTAACAGACTGGATATAGAGAGGTGAATGTGTTTCAATACAGTTTACAAAAGAGAAAAAAAATACAATTGTAACACTCACACAAACACACATAGTAACCATGAACGTGACAATATGGAGGCACTGAAAGAACAGGCTCGCCTGCAGTTAGATCTTACTGACACAGAGATCGCTAGAAACAATGTATCTCAATTCTTATGGAGTAAAACTTTAAAATAAACCCAGTGAGAGGAGTTTTAAATCCCATCTCAAAAATGTTTATGAGATATTTATGTGTATGAATGCCTTAATGCCTCAAAAGAGCTTTACTCCACCAGTGTAACCTAAATGTATGTGTTTCCAGGTAAAGGGAAGACTCCTCTGAGGCGGAGCAACAATGCCAGTTCGGCCCCGGTGTTAGAAAGCAGCTGTGAGAAGAGCTGCCAGGTGACCAGTGAACAGATCAAGGCGGACATGAAGGCTGCTGCCGAGAACTGCAGGAGGACGAGCACTAAAGGGATTTCTACCGAGACTGTGGAGACTACTGCCAGACCTGGGGCGGACATGGGGATAGGACGGGGAGCTGGGAGTGATGGGGCCACAGCAAGGACCGGAGTACGGCCGGGACCTGTCACAGGCAGGGTTGGACCTGGAGCAGCCACACCAAGGGAGGTGGGTGGATGTGGGAGGGTGGTGGTGGTGACAACCCACAGAGCAACCACGACCACTGACAGAGCGACAGGAACGGGCAGGACTAATGACGGCACAGAGGGCCCCTCCAGAGCGCAGTCCGGGGACAGCTGCACGAGGGAGACTGGGGTGAGGCCCAGCTCCGGTCCCGCCTGTGTGGACGGTCTGGAGCCCAGAGGGGCCACTGTAAACCATGCTCCCAGGAGGCCAACACTGCTGACTGGACAGGGAGACAGGCAGCCAGCCTCTGCTGCCGGTCCATGTTCACAGCAGGGCCATGCCGGGGACGAGAATTTTATTCCCAGACGACCTTTGACCAGATCGTGCACTCGTACATCTTCTGTGTCCCTGATATCTGAGACAGGTAAGAGTGAGGCCTAGTCCACGCGAACCTGGGTATTTTTGAAACTGAACAAAACATTCTTGTTTACACCACCGGTGTGATAAAAAATACCTCTGTCCGCATGAAACCGCAAAATCTGCCTGAAACACTGTCATTCACATGACAAGCAGTAGGTGGCGATAGTGCTCCTAGCAAATCACAAGGCTAGAAAAATAAATAAAATAAACATAACTCGATAATATATATATATATATATATATATCCTACAATGATTTAACAAAAATCTAATTATATAACAAAAAATAACAACAACAAACTATATGTAACAAAACAACAATAGTAGTCAACAGTGAAATAACGTCTGAACCCAGTCCTGAGTTTCTAACTGAGTTTCAGCATTTTCCAGACAGATTTGCTTTCTGCAGGAGTTTTCACACTGCACTGTCTCGAGCGCACAGGAGAGGCAGCACGATGGCTTTTCAACCAGGTCCTAGAATACTTTGCAGGATCACACTTGGAAGTAGAGATCAGTAGGACAGCCCTCTTGTCTGAGCTGATATTGTTCATTAGGCTAAAGTTGTACTGACAGGGAATGTTTTCATACAGTTCATGAGTGGTTTTAGGTCCTTGGGCTCACTACTGGGCTCTTCCAGTAGGCCCCGCGTCCCATTCAGTGCTTGGTCTGAGTACAGGTTAAATCGCTTGCACAGTGGCTTAATGTGTTCTTCACCATGGCGGGTGCTGGGCTGTTGATGGCCATTTACTCTGATCAAGGATGCCGAGGTCCTTGATGGTCTCAAGACAAGCGTTTCTCCATATAGTTCACAAGGCTCTGTAAGAGCTGTCCTGGATGGATAGACTTCAGCTTTGCGTTCTTCTTCAGTGCTGTAGGCCGATACTCCCCTGTCTTTCTTGCTTCTAAAGCCTGACTATTTCTCACCTGGACTCTCTTTGAATGACTGGATCACTCTGATTGAGCATTTATCGAACAAGACTGAAGCTCCCGTGACAGGGGACTTCATGGAGAGAGTCATACATGAGCCCAAGGTATCAAATACATTCTGGACTTTAGTAAACCTCTGCACATCTCTCTTTGGTGGACCTCGTCTCATCACAGCAAGCATTTTTAAAGTGCTGCACAAGAGCTTCCAGGTATGTCCTAACACTCTGAAAGCTACTGACCACCCAGCGTGCATCCAAGGTTCTGCCAATGCGAAGAAGTTTTGAGCCCCTTGTTTGATGTACTATACAGAAAATATAGTTTCTGGATAAAAGTTTTGAAGTGATTGACAGAGTTTACCTCATCAACTGCATCGGACACAGCGAGTTTGAGTCTATGGTTCATACATTGCCATACAAAAAGCTCTGGGAATCTCGAGGTCTGCCTGGTTGCTACTCCTCACTTGTTTCCTAACATGACACTGGCTCCATCAGACACAAGTGTTACCCAGTTTTCATGAAGCCACCCTTCTGTAAAGCCAGCATTAGTTAAACAGGTGAGTAACGCCTGTTCTACGCCATCTGCTCTCTGATTTTCCAGTTCAACAAGTTCAAGGAATAGGAACTCTGGGCTTTCTTTTTGAAATGTTGCTTTAATAGAAACTGCCATGACAGCTTTGTGACTTAGAGAAGATGCCCTGTCAGTTAGGGCCGCTAACTATAATGCTACTGACGATTTTGCGCTGCATCTCACTGGCAACATGTTGTATCCATTCAGTTCCTGCGGCTCAATGTGGCTCTCATTGTCAGAAAAGTGTTGGTTCTTCGAGGTCAGGTGGTAGGCTTTTTTAAACACAGCTTCAGTTTCCTTCATGTCAAACTCAGTCATAGCCTCTATTGCATGCATAATTATCAATGGCAGCTTTGTCCTGTTGCTCTGCCACATTCACAGCCTGAGCGTGGGCCTTGGACAAAGCCTGTTTCCTCACCTTATTTCTCAAGGCAGACAGACTTGTTGTTCTACTTCCCTGGCTAGACACATGACTTTCAAAGTTCAGCCATTGTCTTGAGCGCAATACACCATGCTCCTTGTTGGTCCCAATGGAGTTCACACTGCTACAGACCAGACATCCTGTGATGCATGAACAAACAACGCAACTACTGCATCCACAGCCGTATGTGTGCATGCTCCATTTCTTCCACATACATCCAAGGAGACACACACACACACACACACACGTGCACTGTTTCTCTGTGTCCACTGTTTCCGTAGTTACCCAAACCAGCAATCTATCTAAAATTACCCATTTTTTTGTTTCTAGATCCCATCCAAAAATGCAAAGTTGTCATAATCTGTTTCATTTATCAAGTCGATGACTATGGAGCACTGGAGGTGACATGGGTGCTGTCTTTTGTAAACAAAAATCATGTCACCTCCAGGGCACCCGTATATTACACATGATGTAGCTGTAGCTATATCTGTGACTGTCGATCCCTGACATGTTAACATCATTTACAGGGTCCAGCAATAAAAAAAAGGGGCCCACCCACCGTAGTTGACATCTTCATCCAAGCCGTACCGGCATATTTGGCTGTTTGCGATGAGGCAGCATCACCTTCACTGACAGCGTCCTCACCGACGGGGGCAGGGGGTACAGCGGGCATCGACATTCGTACCGGCGTAGCATCGCTAATATTAGCTGAGCTGCCGATGTTGATTCGTAAGGACATTTAGAATTGTTGAAAGAAATTTTAGTTTAAATAGCTCGTTCATCTTACCGGTTCCTCATAAAAAGGCAAATAGCTACAAGTGAACTTGTAAATTTGTCTTTAGCAATATTTACCTGGGCATGATCCGCCCTTCTCTGCCTCCGATTGGCCCATTAGTCCTCATGCCTAGAGTTAACCAATCTAATCAGTAAAAGCAGCGCGTACTAGCCAATCGGAGGCAGAATAGTGAAGGTCAAAAACCGAGCAATTTGGATCGCAGATACTACTGCAGGTTGCGCACCAGGGGAGATTTAGAAGTGGGTATACGCAATGATGACTGAAAAATAAAGAGTTATTTTTGTACCCTTTTGTTAAGAAAAAACGGAAGAAACTGTCGACAGCTCCCTGAAAGTGAAGCCAAAACATCTGGATCGCCCCCTGGTGGCTGGCAGCAGTACAGGTCATAAGTCCCGCCCCCTCTATGTTAGCAGATGGTACATGGGCCAAACTACAAAGTCAAAGTACACCTCAAATACATTTTCCCCAATGATGGTTTATGTCATTTGAGGACGTTATTATCACACTTAGCTTTGTCCAAATGTTTTTTTTTCCCGATAATTTTGAAAAAATGCATTTGATGCTATAAAAACAAGGTGAAACGTCATGATCGACAGCTGTGATTGACTGCAATCGGGCGGGTGTATAAAAAGGACTTCCAGCTCCTCACCGCTGGTTCCAAAATAACAACATGGCTGCACCTGTATCCAGGATATTGGCTTCACTTTTTACCCCGGAGAAAGTGGAGCAGCGTCCTCCATCTTTAAATACAGACTGTGGTCAGGATGAACACGAAAAGGGAAAACTATGAGATCAAATAAGACTGGAGCTGCTCCCAACCAAGGATTTTCTTGGTCAACCAGTGGTCATCATTTAGAGTGTTTAGCCGACTAATCGACGCATATGTGCACCGATATGAAAATTTTGACCGATGCCGATATTAATATTGCTGTTATAGCCGATACCCGATATTTAGCGATACCGATATATGTTTAAAAACAAAATCTGAGATGATAACACTTTGCACTGAAAATCATGCAAGCTGAATCTTTTAATATCTTCTTGTATTTTCAAACATGTTTTACCTGGTAGTAACATCTCGTTGTAGCATCTTGGTTTTCATGCCTAACTCTGCTGTATGTCTCTCAGCCGAGAGTTGGCGAGTTTTGAGTGGCGAAAATGTCCGACTGTTTTCCTTCCAATTGCCACACAGTCAGAGATGAGCCATGCAGCCCAGGCTTTTAACGCCGCACTCGTCCATCGATCCACTGAGCAGTAAGGCTCAACATACTCATCTGACTTATGTCCGAACTCCATATATCCGTAGTGAAGCTCGTGTCAGTTACATTGTCCAACAATTTGAGGATTTGCGTGGCCACGACTTTCTGCAAAGCAGGGAGGGACACATCGGAAAAGTAACGCCCTCTTGGCAGGTTGTAGCGGGATTCAATGAGCTCCATTAACCGCTGGAACCCTGGGTCCTCCACTGTGGCGGCTGGAAAATGGCTGGTCGCAATCATTTACATTACCTTGTACTGGCTTTTGCGCTGTCCTTGGCAAATGTCTTAGTTTGGTAATGTACTTGCTGTATTAGGCTCCTAATTGCGGCGGCTGCTGCTGTCTTTTTTTACTTCTGGCTAACGTCAGCAGCGTTAGCTTCCTTCCATTGGCTGTGTAATTCGGGGTGGCGGTTTTTCAAATGGCATATCAAATATGTGGTGTTGAATGACTTGAAGCGGCATCCTCCTTGCATTACCTCGACACTGCAAGGGTTGTATACTGCTTTTCGAGTATCTTCTTTCGACACCATCCCTCTCCCGACACATACACTAACAGCATCTAGACGGATGTAAACACCGGCTCTTAACATCGGCCCAGTTTTACTTATCAGATGATACAGATAAGTGAAAGACAAACATCGGCCGATACCGATATCAAAGCCGATAAATCGTGCATCCCTAATAAATAAATAAATAATGTTTTATGGTGGTAGGTCATGTTCGGCTAATGCTACTTACATGTTTAAGGTGGTAGGTCATGTTCGTCGTGGACAAGTGATAGGCTGAGTTTTTCTTGCAACGTTTGCATGTGACCTTCTTGGGGTCGTCCTTGTTCTTTTCAAAGTGATCCCATATTTTAGACGGCTTTCCGACATGATTGGCTATTAATTATTAACTGTCTAACCGCGATGTCGAAAGGACCTGGACCTGCAGTGTTAAAAAAAAAAAAAAAAAACACTGACCGTGAGTTTGTGTTACGACTTCCTGTATCTGGCCCTTCAAATGAAAAGCCATCCACCCCTTTAGGCCAGTTGCCAGTCACAGATTTTTGAATGAATATTATTATTGTTATTATTATCATTATTATTATTATTACTATTATTATTATTATTATTATTATTATTATTATTATTGCCAGAGTGCCAAAAACCACATAAGGACTATATAACTGTAGGTGAGATATTAGGTGATATACGCACATTGTAATTATTTGAGTCATTCTGTTGTGCTTGTTTGTTTGATAAATTTGTGATGACACCAAAGTTAAAATAGTATAAATCAAGCACTCAAATTGACTAAAAATCAACACATTATAGAACATTACAGTCATCTGCCGCCCCCCACTACAATATACCTATAATGCAAATAATATTCCCCAACAGAAACAGTCCAAAGGTAAATCAAAAATCACTTTTCGGTTTCAAGCACAACAAAATAAAGAAAGAATTTCAGTTTGTTTAATTCAGTTTTAGTTTATTTTGTAGGAGTGAATCATCTTCTCAAACTAAATAATAAAGGATCTCTGTTAAGTTTCAGTTTCGTTTTTCTCGCAAACAATTTAACAAACTATCTTTGAACAAGTGAGTCTCCAACT
Source organism: Echiichthys vipera (assembly GCF_963691815.1). Classification (NCBI taxonomy): domain Eukaryota; kingdom Metazoa; phylum Chordata; class Actinopteri; order Perciformes; family Trachinidae; genus Echiichthys; species Echiichthys vipera. The sequence continues at coordinate 28,413,261 of NC_139831.1, forward strand.
GTCGAGTTTTCTGAGAATTGTAAACACTCGACCATGTAGAGACAGAATTTACATTGTGTTGTGTAAATAAGATAAATAACATAAGGCTGTTTAGTTTGTTTACTGAAACGACAAGGGACAGAGCTGTTCTATAGGAAAGGGATCCTTAAATGACTCCTGTTGGGATCTGATGCTATTCAGGGGGGGTGCTGTTGGGGGCGGGGCGGGGTCCGGGTTTGGTGGGGGGCGCCCCCTTATATAATGGTAGGGTAAACACTGCTTGTGTCAGGAAGATGCTGAAAGGGACATTTGTCATGTGGGTTTATTTAAGCGTATGAACTGTTGTTCCTCAAACAACCACTTGAGGCCCTCTCCAAAAGAGTCATCCCCATCGACCACAATGTTTAAAACGACTTCACAGCAGAAACAGACATGTTTACAGCCTGGTTTGGTCTCTATAGCTAATTTCCTTGTTCATGATAACTGTACTGAGGGGGACTTTTTTAATGTAACTCACCTGTTTAAATTAGAGGGTTAATATCTGCCCAAGATCAGATATTTAATATGTGTCCAGTGCCCACTCTACATGTCTGGTATTTCTAAAAAATAAAAAAAAACACAAACCGCTTGAAATCGGTCAAACATTCAGTGAGAAATGCTGATTTTAATAGCAGACAGAGCTCCTGCCTCAATAGACAAACAGTACATGCATTAGGGGACAAGTTGACTTATCACTGCCACTCCAGGTTATGATGAGGAAGAAGAACGTGTGGGATTAAAAAAAAGCCACCACCTGTTGTTCTGATGCATCAATATTTATTTATTTTTTAAAAGCATCCATCGTGAGTCTGAAGTTATAGGAGTACAATGCTAAATCAATGGAACACGCCTTGAACTTTGTTGCCAAGTGTTATTTAATAGTTTTTATTTTGGTTTCTTGATTTGTTTGGGGTGATATTTGTGCTCTTTCTGTTGTTCAGATCTCTCCAGAGCCAGGCCTCGAATATCAGTGAGGAGGAAACGGATGGCTGACAAATCAACCAGCACCTCAGACCCGGTCACCGAGGACGACCACATACAGGTACGCACGCGTGTTTTCACTTTATCAGTCATTCACAGACTGGCAGGGATACTTTCTCCATGCATGTGCACTGTGCAGGGTTTATAATGCACTTAATATCATTAAGCTGTTCCTCCGCTGGGGGGAGCCACAGTGCAGCTGAGGGTCTCAGAGGGAATACAACAGGGACTCTGCTGCTTTTCTGTTGTAAATGCTTTCAAGCTTTATTGAGCCAGGATGCACATGGGCGGGTAACAGCTACACTGTCTGCGTTTCCTGCGTTAATATGATGAACACACTGAGATGCTTTTGCTCGTGCAGGTTCTGTCCCTGAAGAGTAAGAACCTGGTGGGCATCACTCTGACCAACTGTGGGATCACTGACCTGGTTCTCAAAGACTGCCCCAAGATGATGTTCATTCACGGTAATGGATATTTCATCACTCTTTTTCTCACTTTGACTAAACATGAACTTGAAACGGGAAATGTTGGGAGGGTTTTTTTTGCTCCGACTATTATGTTTCGACGTACATTTTTTCCAGACTGCTTAAAGTATAAATGTAGACTCCAGTGTGTACTAAAGCGTTAGCGTCAAACAAAATATGAACAAGTAATTCAGTTAAAAAAGGATGCCTTTATTAATCCCGCAAAGGGAAATTCAATTTTTTCACTCTGTTTTTATATTATTCGCGTTACACACACACACAGGCCCGAAATACACACACGTGATTAACGGAGAGATGTCAGAGAGAGGGGGCTGCCGATGGATCGGTGCCCCGAGCAGTTGGGGGTTGGGTGCCATACTCAACAGCACCTCGGCAGTGCCCAGGAGATGAACTGGTACCTCTCCAGTCCACACTCCATTCATGGACCCAACAGGGACTCGAACCTGCGACCCTACAGTTTCCAGCCGAGTTATTATTCTGAATCTTATGTATCCGTGAAATGAACCAGTAAGATTCATTGAGGAAGGTTTGGGAAGGACTGAGAGAATCTGCGTGAACTTTACCAACTACAAGAATAAGATTTGTTGTGTTATCAAAGGTTTATTGCTTCATTTAAAGTTAGCGATAACGTCTTTATGGAACCCAACTCAATTTGTATGAAAGAACACAAACTGGACATCACACACTCGGACGTTTAATGCACAGGCCACACCCTACTGTTTCATAACATACGGCAAACTCCTTTCTCTAAGTTTTTGGGAAATGATGACAAAACATTCTTTGGAGCCTTTGGAAATTCTGTGACAGATTTTCTGTTTGCTAGCTACACGGTCTTAGATTGGAAAAAACACTATAGAACCTAAACGTAGGGCCTTTGTCCACACACTGGAGTCTTTTTCTGCAAGCTTCTTTTTTCCATTTGTTCCCAATGAGGAGAGCGCAGATGTGGCGGCTGGACCCAGCATCTCTGTTTTTTCGCGTGGCCGCTCCGAGAGCTTCTAGTTGAAAATCTGAACTTTTCAGCAAAGCGTTGGTGTCGTCACTGTCACATCAGAGACAGAAAAGGCCATCTGTGAGCCTGGATGTTCCTGGGGAGTGTTGAGCAGTTTGCAGCGCTCCCCAGCACCGAGCTCCTTTCTGCCATAGAAAACAAAACCCTGCAGTATGTGGCTCTGAGTGTGACTGTCCAGTTTGTCCTTTATCATTTCATTTTGGAACATTTGATAATCCAACTGGATCTCTGGCTCTCTGTCCTCCCCCTCTCTCTGTCCTCCCTCTATCTCTTTCTGTCCTCTCTTTCTTTCTCTGTCCTCCCTTCCTCTCTCTCTCTCTCTCTCTGTCCTCTCTTTCTCTCTGTCCTCCCTCTCTCTGTCCTCCCCCTCTCTCTCTCTGTCCTCTCTTTCTCTATCTGTCCTCCCTCCCTCTCTCTCTCTGTCCTCCCTCTCTCTCTTTCTCTCTGTCCTCCCTCTCTCTCTGTGTCCTCTCTCTGTCCTCCCTCTCTCTCTGTGTACTCTGTCCCCTCTTTCTCTCTCTCTCTCTCTCTCTCTCTCCCTCTCTCTCTCTCTCTCTCTGTCTGTCCTCCCTCTCTCTCTGTCCTCCCTCTCTCTCTGTCCTCCCTCTCTCTCCCTGCCCTCCCTTTCTCTCTCTATCCTCCCTCCCTCTCTCTGTCCTCCCTTTCTCTCTCTGTCCTCCCTCTCTCTCTCTCTCTCTGTCCTCCCTCCCTCTCTCTCTCTATCCTCCCTCTCTCTTTGTGTCCTCTGTCTCTCCAGCCACCAGATGTCGAGTGTTGAAGCAGCTGCGAGTAGAAAGCGCTCCCATAGTGAACAGGTTCGATTACGCTCAGTGTAAGAAGCTGGACATGGAACAGGTCCTGGATCAGATACTGAGAATGCCCCCCGAGAGGAACCGCATCATCTACATGCGCCCCATGCACCAGGTTGGTCATCTAAACGTAGATTAGATTAAGAGACCCGGACACCAGGCAGCCACTCAGGCCTGACACCTGAGCTCAGAAAGCATTTCCTCCACAGACCTCCATAATTTACCTGTGAGATCAGAAAGGGGTCCAGTGGGATAGTGGCCGACCCACTACTCATGACTCACTCCAATCTGGCCGCAGGTTAAGCTCCATCAGCACCAGGAAGCAAATATTCTACCCAGCTACCCGTCCTAGTTCCCTCCTTGACCCAGTATCCCAGTACACATTTAAATATTCACACTAAATATGACAAACACGGCTGTCAACGTTTGAATTGTTAAAATTAAATTCAGACAAGCTTTGTATTTGCATCACAGGGAACTCCAGTGTCTATTGATTTACATTTGTATGCTGTTAATATATCTGCATGTGGCTCATAGCTAAAAAGTTTTCCTACAAATAATTTATTAAGGCTTTTTTTTTTCTTTTTTTTTTAAAGGGAGCTCTTGAGTAACAATCGCCAACAACCGAGCTGATTTTAGCTCTTAAACCGTTTAGATGCATTAGTTTTATACAGCCGATTAAGAGAATACCACCCACTGTATATACCAAACAACTCGTCCATCTTTCCATAATGTTGAAGTGGTCCTGTTATTAAGCAATAGCCCACGATAGGCCTTGGTATGTTGGGATTATTTCTCAGCTAAGGGGCTTTGTTCGGATCGATGCGTAGCGGCGGCCTGAAGTGAGCTACTCCTTTCTATTAAACGGTTACCAAGTGCTACATGGTGGACAGATTCCAATTCAAATGGTTTCTATTCACAAAAATCATCCATGAAACATTGTTCTTACAAATAAATAGACCCTCCTGACCGGCGGTATTTATTGAATATCATTATGACTTTGTCTGTTGCTGCTCTGTTAGCTTAAGTGAGCGTAGCCTACCGCTTTTTTAATGTTAGCTCGCAGAATTAGCTACTACGTCCGTGAACATGTAGTGTTAGCTTAAGATAAAGATAGCACTCTATCTTATACCACCCACACAGTTGGTGATCCAAACATTTCCACTAACAGATAGTTAGTGGAAATCTAGCCCGCGGTGTAATTTTATTTGGCCTGCAAGATCATAACAAGGTTCTATGAGAGCTGGCCCGCGAGTATAAAGCGCATATACCGCTAATTTTCTGTTAACAAACATGAGCATCCATGCTACCAGACTCTGCAGGCAAACTTAATTCACCCCTCCCCAAAAACGGCCAAAAGAAAGATGGAGAACAGGAGCTTTCAGCAGCGGTGGGAGTCACATTATCTGTTAATGAAGGTAAAGAGCTGTTTGTCTCGTCTGCAGAGCCACCGTGGCTGTAACAAAAGAATAAATAATGAGAAACACCACGACAAGTACAAGGACCTTTTTTTAGTAAATATTGAGTTTGGCCACTGTGAATTGGAGTTTTACACCCCTGCCCTACACTGTTTAAAAAGATGAAAGCAGAGCAATGTAGAATTGTGTCAAAGAATTAGACGTCCTCGCTGTAATTTACTGTTATTATATCACGGCTAACAGCTAATCAGATTGCTTTGCACTCACTGGAACACCTCTGTACTTCTCTCTCTCTCTTTCTCTTCAGATCGACTCCGTAGCGTTGGAGCGTCAGCTCTTCCAGGGACCCTATCCCTATCACATCGCTTTAGTGCACGAGTTCAGCAACCCTCCAAACATACGCAACAAAGTTCGCATTCGCAGCTGGATGGACACCATAGCCAACATCAGCCAGTGAGTAACGTCTCTGAGAAGGAAGCAATCATTTCCTGACCTCAGCCCTTCTTATTTGAACACCATTTCCTACGTGTTGACCTAAAGTATATGAGAGAGTGTTTCATGAACCAGAATCAACCAATCAATCAATCAATCAATCAATCAATCAATCAATCAGGAGACAGGGGCCCTCAAAGTGCACACATATTACACAACCAACCCACCTAATGATAAAGATAGCTTCCTCAAATACAAACATAACAGTTTGATTCTCTTTTTGATTATAGTTATTTTATGTAACTATACACAGTGTCTTTTTTTACAGTAGTGGCCCCCTGTACTCTGGCTGGTTTGTAATCCTCCCTTTGATGACGCGCTCATGGCTCTACCTCACGACGCTAACCCTAATGTGGATATCATTGGCTATGGAAGCCGTAACAGTTTAATTCAATTTTCAATTCAATTCAATATTATTTAAAGTGCCAAATCATAACAAAAGTTATATCAGGACACTGTACAAACTAGGCAAAGACCTAGATGATCTGAAGATGATTGTTTATTACCATCAGACTGCTCATGGGACCATTTTACTTTAAATTGTCGCCTGGAATCAGCTGGTTTCATATTTGATTTGTGCGTCCACACAGTGGGCTTTTAGGGAAGTGCTCTTTATTATCATAAAGATCAGGCAAATATTATGCTCAAGCTTTTTGTAGAACACTGGTCACTGCTTGGAGTCCGATTACGGTAGAAACTTAGGACAAAGGAATTGGGACGACGTCCACGGCTGGTTTCCACATGTCCTGGAAAACCTGGAAATGTAGAGACTAGTTTCCCAGTCGTGGAAGCACCTGGAAATGAATTAAAAGTTAAGCTAGATTTGAAAATTTGAATTAAAATTTGACCCTCACACTTAGATCTTCTACATTCCTTGTAGAACATTCCTTTTCGTTCCAGCTCTCACACCGGTCGATCTGCGGAGCGGAACAGACTTCGATCTTTACAGCGTTAAGTCTGTTTTCAGGAGTCACAAGCGGGTTAAATGTGTTATAACTAGGCATATCTGTAAATTATATGACATTTGTGAGCGTGTGTTGACTTGTATTTTCAAGAAAACCTCCTGGAAAATGATTCGTTTAAAAAGAGTGGGAACCTTTTTACAAATAGTCATAAATATAGTACGTGTATTAAAAAGGGTTTCAAAAAGTTTAAGACTGCATTTCGTCCAATCCGCCTCTCCTGCTGTTGTTCTGCCATAAAGTGCTTTTATGATGCCTATAACGTTCAGTTTTTTATAACTTTGATAAATAAAATAGGATGTTTTCACAGTGAGGTCATAGTTGGGGATTGTAGTCGGACTGATGCGACTCCACCAAACGACCAGTTCCAATCAGAAATCTGTAACAACCTACCTAATCTGGTGGAATGCAAGGTTCAGCTTTTCACGTGGTCATCGAGCCCAGTCTTTGTTTCAACACGATTCTAAACAGATGACTTTGTTTCCCTCAGAGAGTTGATCAAGTATGAGTTCTTCCCCGAGGCCACCAGGACAGAAGAGGATGTGAAGAAGCATCCCAGATACCCCTGGGGCCGGGACATCTACACACTGGAGGGTAATACTCCCACACCGACATTAGACCACGGCTTTTTTCAACACTTACATTTTCTACGAAATTCAGCAATATTTTAAAACAATAAGCGCCCTAGAACCGTAAACTCTCAGATAACAGTAAAATTAAAAAGGTGGTGGAAATTACCAGCTCATATTCGCTTAAAGTGTAATTCTGGTGTAAAATCATCCCTGGTCTTTTTCAGCACTTACATACATCAAATAAGCCATCGAGACAGTTTTTTTTCGTGTAACAACTTCTAACAGAGAAAACCAGGAGAGTCGCTAACAGTTGCCAACAGCAGTACGTGGCTAACACTGATTAGCTCAGGGCAGTACGATGAAGCCATTAAAACAGCTTTTGATGCCTTCACTGTACCGCCCAGCGCTAATCAGTGTTAGCCACGTCTGGCTGCTAGCGACCTCACCGGCTCACTGGCCAGAATTTTACTTTAAGCTCCCATGGTGGCCCACCGGAAACGATGTAGAGAATATGCTTAGAGCTAAAAATCTTCATAATGCAGCACATGGGAGAATTTATGGTTTTGGTTCAAACAAAACAAGTTGAATTGGGTGATAAACTGACACGATTATACCTGACACGTGTCCTAACCGCACACGAGCGTCCGCCTATGGCTGGTGCCCTCTGTCAGCGAGCTGTAAAATATGCCCCTGATGAGTTTCCTGTGTACCAGCGAACTCCCAGTGTGTTCAGAGGCTCCCGTCTCCCAAAAGCTGCCACACACGGACACACACACACACACACACACACACACACACACACACACACACACACGCGCGCGCAGTTAAAACTCATCTCCTCTGAGACTCTGCTGGTTTTACGTGCCCCGATGAGCTGCAACAGCACATTTATTTAGGTTTCTGTGGTAGAATGAGTTGGTCTTGTTTAGATAACTCATCCTTTCAACTTCATGAATCAGCCGCTCCTCTTGTATCACACTATCAACGCATACGACAGAAATAAATAGAAACAGGGCGTCCGACAAAAGTTCAGCTCAAAATGGCGCGCTGTGTTGCTCGCGGTCAGTCAGGACATTCCAATAGAAAACAATGTGATCAAAGTGCAGGGTTCCCACGCAGCATGGAAAAGAATGGAATTTAATTTGAGTAATTTCCAGGTCTGGATAAGTTTGGAAAAGGGGAAAAGAGTTTGGAAAAATGTTTGTGTTGTTTCCAGACTATTAACTCACTTTCTAAAATAAGATATACTACCAATTACCTGTAGATGATATAAAACCAATCAAACTGGCAGCCATTTTAAGCCATGCGCAGGGGCAAAAGCACCGTCGTCTCGGTTTGGAGTTCATTCACTTTTATGAGTTACGATATGAAGGTAAAAATGTCTTGTAATTACCTGGCAAAATAATGGCATACACAGTCAGAATTTAACATACCTGTTAAAAGTTGGATTTTTTTAAAACCACTTATATACATAAGCATCTAAAAATGTGTATTCAGATATTTAATATTGACTTGAGAAGTCCGGAAATTTAAGTCTGGAAATTTGAAATGGAAAATGTGCAGTAACCCTGAAGTGACTTTATCGCGGCCGCTCACCTCTCATGCTGACACGGCGTGAATCCTGTGTTGTTGAGTCATCAAAGCGACTTCTTTAAAGTGAACCGTCTCCTCTGATGTCGTTGTTCAGGAGTGGTGGACGGCGCTCCCTACAGCATGATAACGGACTTCCCCTGGCTGAGGACTCTGAGAGCCGCCGATCCCAACAGCTACGCCCGCTACGACTTTGAGGACGACGAAAGCAGTGAGTGCAGTCATGTGGTAGTTCCCTAAATGTAATGTCCTCGCCTCCGCCTCTGTAACGGAGACCGAGTCTGATCATGTAAGCACCTGACATGTTTTCCTCTCTGTTGTGTCGTGCATTAGCCACCATCTACGCTCCCAGGCGCAAAGGCCAGCTGTCAGCCGACATATGCATGGAGACCATCGGGGAGGAGATCTCAGAGCGCCGACAGAGCAAAAGAGGAGTGTTTCAGAGAGTGGTGGTCCTTTTCCTCCACCACTGCGACACACCGGGAGAACCTGTGGAGGATGACTACATCTAGACCCCACCAGCACTCCTCTCTCTCCATCACATCCAGGGGGATCCCCGCGGCTCGGAAAATGCTTCTTTACGGTTTAATTTGGAAAAGAGATGTGGAGATGTCTGTTTGGGTGAGGTTCTGATGCTGATTTTTTTTAGGTAATTCAGCAAAAATCTTAAAACAACAAGCGCCCTAGAACCGTAAACTCTCAGATAAAAGTAAAATAAAAATGGTGGTGGAAATGAAGTGGAATTCCAGCGTAAAATCATCTAATGGCCTTTTTCCGCACTTACTTTTTTTGTGTATGAACTATTAACGGAGAAATCCCGGGCAGTCGCTAACAGCCGGACGTGGCTAACAGTGATTAGCTCGGGGCAGTAAGGTGAAGTCATTAAAACGTCTTTTTTAACCACTAATACTGCTGAAAATAACAGCAAACCTCTGCAGCAGCATGAGAAGAGTCCCTACACAGAAAAACAAAGCACCAACAACGTAGTTAGTGAACCCAGAGTTTATTAAAAGAGTGTTTTAAAGACTTACCTACTGGACATTTTAACGCCTTCACCGCGCTGCCCCGAGCTAATCACTGTTGGCCACGTCCAGCTGTTAGGGATACTACCAGATTTCTCCGTTAATAGTTGTTACACCAAAACTTGATGGCTTATTTAATGTATGCAAGTGCCGAAAAAGACCACGGGATGATTTAACGCCGGAATTACACTTCAAGGTAGGTTTTCTTCCAAGGTGAGGTAGTTGTGAATCTCTGATCTAGTCCTGTTTCAAATGAAGGAATTATTGACAGCTGAACCCCGTCTGTCGGCACAGCTCGCATTTTCACGCCGTCGGTCTGATCCGTCTCCCGACCACTGCCGCAGTCTGCCTACCTCCGTACCACATGACCAATCACAGACAGAAATGGCCTTAGACAGAAATGTCAACGAAATATGCTTTTTAAATTCCATTTTAAGTTTGTTTTCCTTCAACATGCAGAAGAGTTTGTGCTCTGGACAGTGGTCGTTTTTGTCACGGCTTTGCATTTTACCTCAGCAAACAGACAAAGATGTTCAATCCTCACGGAGCTGGGAGAAAAGTGGGACCGTTGCTGATTTAATTTCCCTGCAGTTGATTTTCAGTCCTCACAACACTTCCATAGACCAGACTGGCATCGCCTCGTCTTCTCTTATATCTGTAGGTTTAAAAAAAGGTGAGCTCTGAAGGAATTCCAAGTGGGGGAAAGTTTGAATCATGAGAATAAATGCAGAACTCCGACTTTGATATTTATTTAGGCATTTTTTCCTTAGACTTCTGACTTTATTTTCAGAGTTGTGAATGTATTCTCATTTTTCACAGTTTGTCTATTGCCATCTTCCTACAGGTAGTGTCAAAGAAGGACGGGTCAGTGTTGTCCTACATGTTTCTCTAGGATACAGCTGATGGTTATCTGAGAACAATGCAGCAATCTTTAATGTGATATATAAAATTGGAAACTGCCAAAACAAAGGCGTTAAAATTAGGGATGCACGGATTGTGAAATTCTGAGCTAACAGCTGATGTATTTTTGTTTGTTTTTGTTATTTATTCCCCCTTTTATGCAAGGGTAACAACTAAATCTTCATTTAAGAATATAAGCGTTTTTTTTTACCTTTTTAACACAACACTTAGCCAGCAACCAGCCTCTGAATAACCTCTAATTTGCAGATCACCGCCAACAAGACGAATATCTTGTGATGCGGATGTTCAGCCGATAATCCGTGCATCCCTAGTTAAGATGTCTGACTTAAAGAACTTTTCTCGTCTCCCGGTCAGTCTGTGGTGCCCCTCATAGACATCAGACGGAGGACTCCTGGTTCATAAGTATGTGTGGGTCTGCCCTTAACCTCTCTGGTCAGAAAAAATATAATTATTTTTCATTTTGAGAATTTATTTTCATTGCTGAGTTTACCACCCAGAGTTTGCTGCAGCACATTTAGCTCTAGCTCGACGGGATCAGATTGTCTTCTAAAGGATTTCCTTGGTCATGTATACGGACAGCTCTGCCTGTAGGACTGTAAAATGGACAGCACTGGGTAGAAGTGATGGTCCGGGTTCAGGATGAGAGGATTCCTCAAAGGTTTGGGTTCAGGAAGATAAAGCAACGGTGAATGTTCACTCTCAGAAGAAGTGGATGTTGTTTCTGCAGGTTGAATGGACTGAACGTGACGTGAGTCCAGCCTTCTGTTTGTGTATTGACTGTACAGATGTCATGGATGATGATGTGCTTCCATGGTGTTTATATGTTTATAACGAAAGAACAATACTATTTCACATATTGAAAAATAAAATAACGGAAAAATCACTTCGTTACGTGTCTTCATTTCTGATTCTATCACTGACCGTGGAATTTATTATTAGATGCTAATATTAGAGGTAAATGTTGCCCTGTCAGTGAGATTTATCCTCTTATGACATCGTCGAAGTAGATGATTTGATCATTATTTGTTGGTGGATGATATGGAGCAACAAAGAGCAGTAATAGCTGCAATAATCTGATAAGTCAAATGTAGAACTGATTACATGAGACTGACATGACACCAGCTGTGTTCCCACTATCCCACAAGGGCTATCGTTCAGCCAGCCAGAGTTAGAGCTATGCTCTACCATTTGGAATATTGGTAATTATAATTATCATTGTTTATACTGCGATTATAGTCCTGTAGTCTGATCTACACAATATGAATAGCAAAAAGAACAGCTATAGGCCTGCATAGAAATTATCCAATGCTATCCATCCATTTGCTCGTACCCTCCGTCCAATCCCCTCGTCTCCCCTGCTCCGGGTCCCTCCCCCTCCCTCTCTGTAAACTCTGAGCAGCTAGTGATTAGCTTAGCAGCTAAGCTACTGGAGCTTCTATTACTATGGAGAAGGAAAAGACCGATACCAGCAAGAGGCCTCTACTTGCCCCAACAGCGAAGGTTAGAGAAAACGTAAGTGGAGCGAGGAAAAGGCAGAAACCAAGAGGAAATGTGACAGACACGGGAACCAAAGAGGAGTCAACATCGAGGATTCCTCTGAGCAGTGGAGAAGGCTACGCCAGGATTTGGGACTGAAAACAGATACTGAGTCAGCAGACTTTTTTTTGAACAGGTCATTTTTGCGTTTTATTGTGGTAGATGTTACATAAATAACCTCCATTAGTCTGTTTCAATACTGTCTTATGACTGTGAACTTCCCCGGTCTGATAAACAGCTGCCAACACAAGTTAGCATACGTTAGCCATGGGCTTTTAGCCGTCCAGCTTCTTATTCTGCCCTGCTTACTTTGCCCAGCAGCCGGATTCTCATGATATTAAGATCACACGAGAATCACGAAAGTCCGTCTTGTCAGGCTCCAAGTAATGCCTTTGGTTTTTGGCCATAAGTCATCCGTGCAACCCCACACGCGACCTGTGAGGAGCTACTGGCAGCTGAGGAGGAAGGGGGGAGCAGGGAGTGACGACACAAGAGGCGACCACACGTTCAAAACAACAATGGTGGCTCCTAAAGAGGTTAGCTTAGTTGCTGCAATAGCATCTACTTTATCAGAACTTCAGAAGAGAAGGGCACTGACGGCTTTTCTCAATAGAAAATGTGTTTTCTCTCTTCTCCTGATTGACTTTGGCGAGAGTTTGACAGACAGATGGTTCATCCAATCACCTGTCAGGTATGTTTTAAAAGCTCCTGCCCTTTCTCAATCAGTTTCCAATGAGACCTTCTCAGATGGTTCTGTGAAACTATCAGAAGAGTCAGGTTATATCCCTGCAGTATTGCCTTTAGACCCGCCCATAGGACGCTGCCTCGGTGTAAGCATCACTGATTCATCCCACACTGGCGCAGATTCTCCTGGTACTTCTGTAATTCAAAGTAGCCACACTGGAAATACAGTTAGTGCCAACCAGCAATCCATAACTCACAAAGTTAAGCTAACCTTAAAGCTGCAGTCGGCAAGTCTGGCAAATCGAGTTGAATGTTTACAACTCTCACAGGCCCCTCCCCCTCTACCACCAAGCTCCTCCGCTCCCCCCCATGGAGTGCTCGTCAGTGCACGTGCACCAGATTCCTGTGAACGTGCCCGTGTCTTCTCTCATTGATAAACAGCCTGGAGTACATGCAACATGGAGGTTGGTTGGCTAACTTACTCATAGATAGCAACTGCTAATGTCATTCGGAGTAGCCTAGCTTGAGGCGTGTACCTGTGTTGTTGTAACATGCGCGGGGGGGGAGGGGAGAGTGGACAGGATGAGACGGGCGCGGTGGATTTTGCAAAACAAACAACAAGCTCTAGGTGAACTTTGAGGCGCGTTTTTTTAATAAAACCGAATGATGTATGTTTTTCTATCGGAGCATAGTATCAGCTTCAGTGCATATGATCACACAAATGTTTCCGACTGTGACCTTAATATGTGTTCAGCTGAATAGCTTTCACTGTCAAAATAACTGAACGCCAAAAAACTCACCGTCGAAATAGCAATGTTTTATGTAACACATTACAATAATACTTCAAGCACTAACAAAGTAATAAAATACCTTACTAGTAGGATTTTGGTGATATTATTATAACATTTCCTATGTTAATGCAGTGCCACTAAGAGGCAACCTCCTGGTCAGAGAAATGAAGTCAAAGTGAAAGTGTCCACTGAAAGCTGTCTCCAAACACAACAAATCCCCACAGAGCCCCATATTTAAATGTCCAATATAATCATAACTATGCAACAAGAGGCCGAGTACACACTAACTCACTGTTGTCCTTTTATGTTCCTTCGTTCATGTGAGTGCATAGATATTGTAGTATTGGCACCGGTCAGTTCAGACACGTCAGCCCCAGACAAGGCCTTAATATCTGACCCTCTGACAACAGAGGAGCTCAAAAATATCATTTGGATGGATAATTAGGATTAGTGGAGTCCTTACCCCAAGTGAAGGAGTTCAAGTACCTCGGGATCATGTTCACGAGTGAGGGAACGATGGAGCGTGAGTTTGGCCGGAGAATCGGAGCAGCGGGGGCGGTGTTGCAGTCGCTCTACCGCACCGTTGTGACAAAAAGAGAGCTGAGGAAGGCAAAGCTCTGTATCTACCGGTCAATCTTGGTTCCTACCCTCACCTATGGTCATGAAAGCTGGGTCATGACCGAAAGAACGAGGTCGCGGGTACAAGTGGTCGAAATGTGTTTCCTCAGGAGGGGGGCTGGAGTCTCCCTTAGAGAGAGGTGGAGAAGTTCAGCCATCCATGAGAAACTCGGAGAGAAGCCGCTGCTCCTTTGGAGCCAGTTGAGGTGGTTCAGGATCATCTAGTAAGGATGAACCCTGGGCGCCTCCCTAGGGAGGTATTCCAGGCCCGTCCAGCTGGGAGGAGGCCTCGGGGAAGACCCAGTACCAGGTGGAGAGATTAGATCTCCACACTGGCCTGGGAACGCCTCAGGATCCCCCAGTTAGAGCTGGTTAATGTGGCCCGGGAAAGGGAAGTTTGGGGTCCCCAGCTAAAGCTGCTGCCCCCGCGACCCATACCCGGATAAGCGGTTGAAGACGAGTGAGTGAGTGAGTGAGTGGGGTCCTCACCGAAGTGTTTGTATCAAATAAAACAGCTGCATCCTTGCTCACTTGTGAAGTCTGTCCTGATTGAAATGAGTGTCTGAAAGTTTGAACTGGCTTCAAGCCTCCTGTTTATGATACAGTGACACACAGCAGATACCTGCACACACCGTTCTAATCCTGGATCCACTAATCTCTGCTCTTCCTGCTTTGACAAGTTGTAGTGGAGTCCAGAAGATGGAGACACACACACACACACACACTCACACACTCACTCACACACACACACACACACACACACACACACACACACACACACACACACACACACACACACACACACACACACACACACACACACACACACACACACACACACACACACACACACACACACACACACACACACACACACACACACTGCTGCTGTCAGTCAGTGTAAACAGAGTGACACTGCCCACACCCTGCTGTTCCAGAGGACTTCCTGTGACACTGACCAGCTTCTGTTAGCTCCTCACTGTTTATGCACAATCAGGGCTCTCACCTGATGTTTCACGTATTAGTCACAGGATAATTTAAACAATAGTCAATGTCATGCTTTGACTGAAAGGAATAAAAGGCACAGACGTATGGAGGAAGGAAGCTGACAAAATCAAAAATAATTCATTCATATTCCATTAAATGTACTAAAAATATTGAATTGATAAATTTGTGACAAACTAATATTCCTGTTTTGATTTGTTTGTTTATTGTCATTTGTATTAAGGCCCCTATTCATTTACTTTCCTATTTATTTTTCCCCATTATTTGATTTATTTTTGTATGTATATATTTGTATGTATGAATTATTGATTTCATGTATTAATTTAAATATGTTTTTAGTTTAATTTTTATATTTTGAATTTATTTATTCAAGATAAAATGATTTGTGTATTTATTTATTTATTTATCTATTTATCTCCCTTTGCATTTTTCCTTTTCGTTTTATTTGCCCGCAAATTTATTTCTGTATTCTTTTCTTTATCAATTTCTTCATCATGCAAACGAGATGGCTGTTATTCAAAATGTGTCATGAACACATGAATGACTTCAGAACCGAACATGGGGCTGTGGTGCACTTCAGCCTCTTGTGACCGAAATGAGTGTTATATCAACTAACACAAAAACACGAAAAAACACAAAAATGAGCATGACTGAAAGAACAAAACAAATCACCTGGCACAGATAACCTAGAAAAATGAAGAAAGTCATAAAGTCAGAAAATGTGGTCTGAATTAGTAATTAAAGGAGCAGAAAGTGAAATCGTTTCACCGCTAGGCTTGCTATTGAGCACTGCCTGCAGACCAAAACAAAGTGTGCCAATAGCCCCCCCACACGCACGCACACACACACACACACACACACACACACACACACTGAGCAAAATGTCACCATTTTATGGAACATGTCGAGTAACCAAGTAAGTCATTTTTTTAATGTTATAATGCCGCAAGAAAGAACACTTCCTTTTGTCAAGTTTATGCTGGTTTTTCTGTAAATGTATCATTATCAACGGTATCTGTTCGCCGCTAATAGCGTAAGCAAAAAAGTTTTCCAGCGTAACTTATGGACAATATGACGGCAGTGAGTAGCTTTCCTGCAAATACAATCTACGGGTAAATTAGCCTTAAAAAGCTGAAAACTAATTTTGTGAATATGGTAATAGTAGCTAAAACTACTTAAACCAGAACTATCTAAATAAAATAAAAAATAAGGCAACGGCTGTAGCAGCCGTGTGCGTTTCTATTTATGTAAGCCTATAACTTATTTATCCACCTTCCAACATGTGCTAAAAACTAAAGTTACACTGAAAACATGACCAGACCAAGACGTAGGCTACGTGTGTTCTTCTAGTTAATATATAATATAAAATCTGCCGCTGCCACGACTCACTGTCTGTTGCGTTTAATAGATCGACTGTATAAGAAATGGACGTAGCCTCTCCCTCGAGGTCCGTTCTCTCTACTTGATCCAATTATATTCGCCTCTGGGAGTCGCCATCTTGTCAGACTGTGACTCCACCTCATTTCCTCTTACTAAAAAAGGGCATGTATGTGATGTTGGGGGGAGGGAGATACGTCCATCTGGCTGATGTTTACTGAATTATTCACATTAGCTCCACCGCCCAGGAGCTAGGCTAACAGAACATGCTACTAGATAAACAGGAATAGGAGTCAATGTTGAGATTATTTTCCGGGACCGGGAGGGAACAGGAGTCATTTTTTTAAACTCTGCCTATTTGACAAAACGTTCGCACTGCGTACTTAGAAACTGATTTAAATGACATGTACATATACCGACTCAAGTGATCCTTGAAATGTGATGTAGTGTATGTAGTGCTTCAAAAACATGATGATTTCAAATGACCATAACTCACTGACCATTTCCATCATCTTCAACGGGGTCGTGGGGGGCTGGAGCCGATCCCAGCTGACATCGGGCGTGAGGCGGGGTACACCCTGGACAGGACACCTGTCTTTCACAGGGCACATAGAGACGAACAGAGACAGACAACCATTCACACCTACGGGTAATTTAGAGTCATCAATGAACCTGACATGTGCCTATCTTTGGACTGTGGGAGGAAGCCGGGGAGCCCAGAGAGACACAGGGAGAACATGCAACTCCACACAGAACGACCCCAGCTCGGACACGAACCAGGAACACTCTGGCTGTAAGGCGATGGTGCTAAACCACCAACCCACCATGTCACCCTCACGCCCTCTCTGACCATTTATATGACAAAAATCAATGTCCATCACTATTTGTAGTTCGATGCAGGTGTAGATCCAGGTGGGGATGTCTCAATATTTGTTTAGAAATAACCCATTTAGAGGACTGTGCAGCCTCTGTGGTGGAGATATTCCTTGGGGCAAATTGTATCTTACCAACTTGAGGAACAATCAAACCACTTACAGCAATGTTCTTGTCCTGTCCTCCCCCTCAGGCAGCGTCCACATTCCACCATCATTGCGGGGACTGGTAGATCTGAGACCCAATCATGCATTCTGATTTGAAGAGTTAGGGTGAAGGCTTGTGCGAGCAGCACAGAGCCCGAGAGGAAACTCTAGTCCAGGTCCCCCTTTAACTCACTCTGTCTTTTATTCTCTTAAGAATAATACCACACATGTTGTTGTCTACTTGCCCTGTCCCTCGCGATTTGAAAAGCTTCGTTCTTTGACTTTGATGTGGCAGATCATTAGATGTTCCCTTATTGTGGACAGTGTTGTGGGCAGGACTCCGCTCCATATGAGGGAAAAGACTGCAAACACTCTGGGAGATTTATCCAAGGTTTACTTCTGAAGTGGACTCATTGTACATCCAGCAAAGGGTAATGTAAGTGTGTGTGTGTGTGTGTGTGTGTGTGTGTGTGTGTGTGTGTGTGTGTGTGTGTGTGTGTGTGTGTGTGTGTGTGTGTGTGTGTGTGTGTGTGTGTGTGTGTGTGTGTGTGTGTGTGTGTGTGTGTGTGTGTGTTCATGCTTGGTTGCCATCACTAATAGCCCAGTCTTGTCAGCTGCTGTAAACAGTGAACCATCTCCAAACATTACCTTATTAAGACACAAGAGACAGAAGAGACAGAGAGGAGAGTTTGAGTCTGGTTCATACCTGCCCCCCTTCACACACACACACACACACACACATTAGTTACAGGTCTACTTTAACAGGGGAAGAATCTATATTAATAAAACAAATATTCATAAATGTTCTGTACGACTGGTGAGTGTTATTCTCAAATAAGTAAAGAAAGAAATAAAGCTTACAGAATAATATAAATATAGACTAACATAAATATATTCAACCCTAACCCTATAACCCTAATAATTTGCGTTTTTAACCCCCAGCTAACCCTAATTCATGAAATCAAAAAAATAGATAGCACTGATGAGCACAATGTAAATATTCCATCCAAATAGGTGGGTTTAAAAACACTGACAGCAGATCAGCCGACCTCTGAGTCACTGCAGGTTTCTGAAGTTTGACATCAGAAACATGTTCCAGTGTCTGCACTGCACGAGACAAGATGTAAGTTAATGGGGCGTAAAGGGAAGTTTCCAGCCACATTTGGAATGACACTTACATAAATAAAGAAGCAGAGTGGAGGCTTGTCGCGTAGTCCGACTGAAAACCTTCACTTTGAAGACAAGAAAGAAACAGTCAGGGTACATTTAAAGTGAGTGTTTATTCCCTAAGTTTATCTATAGGACCTTAGAGGGGCTGAGTACTCTACAATGTGGACCCCATCAACTGTGTGGGATGAAGTCCAAAAAGGAAGTACTGGGTTTATGTTGAAGGTCTGGTGCTTCTCATGTGGACACTGAAAGGTGCCTCGTGCGTGACAGAGCGTTGGTATTTGACTACCTGGGAATGAGAACAGTCTGATATGGATCGCTGACAATTCAGAGGCTTTTTTCTACAATACCCACAATGACGATGGAAGGCATCCTATCAAATCTATTCAGTCTTATTTTTAGAGTCAAACCATGTCAGAAGTTATCTCCAGCAGCGTGTTCTCAGCAACAGGTTCATATTATATAAATATAAATATATAAATATATATAGGGACTCTTCTCATGCTACTGCAGAGGTTTGCTGTTATTTTGAGCAGTATTAGTGGTTAAAAAAGAGGGTTTATTGCCTTCGCTGTGCCGCCCGGCTGTTAGCGACTGTTGTTACACAAGAAAAGTGTCTCGATGGCTTATTTGATGAATGTAATTTGCCGAAAAAGACCCTGGGATGATTTTAGACCAGGATTTCACTTTAACGCCAATTCACTGTAGTTGTGTGGCTAACCAGTCGACACTCAGAGCCAAAAACAACCACGCACTTCATGTATTTCACTAGTGTTGCTATTGTGTGTAAAGGAGAGCTTGAGTTCAGCATGCACCACACTGTGTTTGGAGTTACTTTAAGCTTTTAACATAGAGCAGGTCTAGACCACATTCTTTGATTTACATCCAACCAACAATTCCCCCATGAGCAAAGAGCAAGTCGCAACAGCAACATCAGAAAACCTTCTTGTGGCAGGAATGTCGGACAGACCAGGCTCTATAGTGGGCAGCCTTGACCTGTTGGGGGGGGGGGGGGTATTCCCATTGTCTGCTTTATTATAGTTGCTGTGCTTCTCGGAGAAGCACAGCGCAATACAGTGATTGTCACAATACAGTCAACATATACATAAAAGTCAATATGCTACATCATACTTTGTAACCATTTTTTTAAGGCCACTTTTAGCACGCTGTGTAGAATACTCACTTTGAGATTGAAGAGAAAAATGGTTTTACCCATTAGGTTACTAAATCTGTCAAGCTACCTTGTGTAAAATAGCTGGTAGCTTTTTCTACCATCATCAAGTGCAGGATCAAGATGTGTATGTGGGTGAACTTTTACCATCACTCCTTTCACTTTATTTTGAGCCCGGTCACGTCTCAGTAATACCTGTTTCCTTTTGGTCTCCTGGGTGCAAAAGTATCTTGTACTAATTGCAAGGACTGGTGTTGTCACTCCTTTTTATGTCCAGCTCAGTTGTTGTTTTCATGCAGAGGAGAGTCTGTCTTTGAATCTTTGTTTTTCACAACTGTAAAGCTTGTCCACTAAGGGCGCACTCACACTGTCCATCCGTACCGTGCCCCGTGCTTTAGGGTAGCCCACCTCTCCCAAACGGGCCGTGACCGGCAAGTGTCCCACAGCTAGGCACAGTACGGTTGCACTCACACTGGTCAAAGGAACTAGACTTTAGGCGTAAAACGTGCTTGGGCACGGTACGGATGGACAGTGTGAGTGCGCCCTAAGTTGTCTGTTTTTGTGTTATTGGGTCTAGTTGGCCTCTGACTGATGGAATCTTCATCCTCAGTTGTACAGACAGGCAGGCAGACCGGTGTGCTCAATCTGCTGCCTTTTTTAGTGACTTGTTCTCATGAGTCTGCTTCGTATTTTGATCCTGAAGATAAAACTGAGTAACTGAGATAGTCGACTGTGTCCTCTCGTTCTTTGAGCCAAGCTGCTGTTGTTGAGTCGTCTGTGGGATCTAACTGAGGGAAGAATAACAGTGCATAGAGTCACTCGTTACCCACCTAGCCTGTTATATATGCCTACCTGGCCTTAAAGCTAAGAAATCAGACATAAATATCTTTCAAAGAAATTGCTCTCTAGTCTTAGAAAAAACAAATTTCAGTTTGACAAGATTGTTCTTACAACGCATGTTCAGGGCTTCTCATTAGGCTTTTTCTATTAAGGACAAGTAAGTGAAATTACAGGCTATAAACTTTACAGCAGCAACACGTGATGCTCATTTAGACACACTGGGGAACAGAAGAGGTCTGAAAAACCAACACGTTTTTTTACTCCATGTAATGGCAACATTAAACTTAATACCAAATCCACTTATGGTGTTAGCAGTAGGCAGGATTGACTCATTCAAATTTTATTTTGTTGCACTTAGAGAACCAGAGAAGAGACATCACATCAGCTCATTTAGTTTAGTGAATTTATTTAACAAACTTTCCTGTAACGTTACATCCAAGTCTTCTATTTCTCTCCAACAGTACCCTGAGCGTCTCTCCGACAAGAATCCACACAGAGAATGTCTAACTGTATATACCACGGCTATGACGTCCAATGCCTTCTCACGATCTTATATCACTCCGCTTTCATTTTTTTTTATACAATGTAGGGACTTGTGCCCAATTCAATCCAAGATTCACGGCGTGACCAAACTGTTTTAAAAATGGACTCAAACTGGACTTAAACTGGACTCAATTTCGGCTGTGACTCAGTTTGACAAATTGCCAGCAGCTGGTTTTAGAACGAGGCATGTCACCTGTCGCAACAGCCAATCAAGTCTGTGCAAAGTCCGCTGGTCAAGTCACTGACAAACTGTCAGCTGGTTGAATTGAGAACAAAGCAGTGAATCAGGGAAATAAAACGGTATTTTCATCACTACTAGAAATGTGGAGTATCATTACCTCCATCCTAATTTATATTTCATAATGCTACAAATTACATCCAGCTACGAAAAAAAAGCCTGAAATGTCACAACAGAAGTACAGAGAGGCGTTGCTATGGAGATGATGCACCATCTTCCCTCGTCTCACGGGTGTGAACTGGCAGGTTTCAGAACATTGCAGACCTGCACGTTGCAAGTAGTTGCGAGTTTCAACTCGTCTCGTCGCGAATCTTTGGTCTGAACTGGGCTTTAAACATCGGCTTGCAGAATATTTCTACATGTCAATCTGCTGTGCTGGTGTGTCGCTGACAGGGTGACAGAGTGCTGCCTTTATCTTAAGCTACACTTCTAACAGTAAACGTTCACGGACGTAGTAGCTTGGTTCTAACAGGATTGACCCAGCAAAGTAGATTAGTGTTTATATGTGTGGTCTTTATTCAGTTTGAGAAAATTCACGATGTCTACAAGCTAACGTTAGCTTAAGTTGACTGGTGACTCAATGGGCAGCAGAAACCGTCTCTGTTGCTTAAATCTGTCCATAGAAAAATTATTTTGTTCTGCAGATACAACTTCACAATATCTACAAGCTATGCTAATGCTAGGCTATGCTGGGATAAGCGAACAGGGCAGCAACAGTCTAAATGACATCAAGATAGTACGTTCCATAGCAACCGCCAGCCAGGAGGGCCTATTTCTTTGTAAGAACAATGCTATATAATGATATAATCCCAACATACCACAGCCTGTTGTGAGCTTATATATATATATATATATATATATATATATATACCACCTACATATATATATGTTTACATATAACATAGTTGAATTCCTTCGCACTGGGATTTGAACCCTGATCCCCGTGGGGAAGTCGGTGATGTTAAGCTGCTGAACTGTGCAGCTGTTAATGTATATGAATATATACTAAATCCATCAATATATGATGATGTTATATATGTTAATATAGAATATAGACATGCAGCCTATATTAAAAATGAATGAGAAAACTAATAGAAACATACAGAGCTTTTGTATGTAAATATTGTTTTCATTAACCTGCATATGTGAATTAAATATATATTGATGACATTTATGGTTGCAACATATAATACCATATAACAATTCTTCATATAAATCTCTTTAATATACGTACATATACAAATTTTACTATAGGTACCTTATATATTTTATAAACATATATCATCATATATCCAGAGGATGTATGTCCAGTTATATGTGATACTGATACATCACCTTATATGTAACATACAGTATATCACTCCTGCTATAGGGGCATATATGTCATATATTACATTTCCATAAGGGACTTGTAATATATTACATATTTTTGTAATTTTTGTATCTTGTCCCCGAGAAGCCTTAACATTAATTCATAAAAAGCCCTGCATGTTGCAAGCCAGCATAGTCGACTGACATTAGCTAACGCATTAATCCAGCCAACATTAGCCTGGAAGCAGCCACGTTCCCAGAACGGAACCACTGTAGTCTATGGAACTGGTACAGGTCTGCAGCTGCCTGCGGACACCGAAAGTATGGGTGCATCTATCCGTTTAGCTGCAAGGCTGTCTGCTTTGTGTCTGACTGGTGTACTGATTTTACCCAGGGCCTATGTCTGCCTGTCTCTCTCTCTCCCTCCCTCCCTGTCTGTCTGTCTGTCTGTCCCCCAGCAGTGTAATAAGTTCCACATGGTGCTTCAGTTTGCCGTCCAGTCCAGTCAGCTGCCTGATGCAGAAAAAGCCCAAATTTAGAAGAAATATGAAAATTGTCAAATCCTTTTCATTCACTGAGGAACTCCCCCCCCACACACACACACACACACACACTCACACACACTCACACTCCTCCTTTTTTCCATGTCTCTCTTCACTCTTTTCCCCTTCTTCCCACCATCCCCTTCCCTCTTCACGTCCCCCTTGTTTCTCAGCGTCTGTCTCCTCTTACTTCTCCTCCTCCACTCCAAAGTCTCCCCCCTTCTTTCCCGCTCTCTCACATTCCCTTCTCCTCTCTGTTTATCCCTCCATCTTTTCCAGACAGACTCTACAGGTCACCAGTTGAGGCTTCTTGGGTTCCCTGACATCAGCCAATCAGTCATGTTTAGAGGGGGCATTCCCTGGTGTAAGCCCCGCCCCCCCCCAGTGACCATACAAGGTAACAGAGGAATGCATGGCTTGGCAGTCCATCTGCTTCATAAGACAGACACACATACACACACACACAGAGAGAGCAGAGGGTGTCTCACACTGACGAGCAGTCTGAAGTTTTCGAAGGATGCCAGTGAGCAAACGTGCTCCTCAACTCAGCAGTGTCACAGCAGACAGACGAGTCAGAGAGCAGCTGATTATATTCACCCAGGAAAAGCAAGTGACCTGCCGCTGGAGATGACAAAGCTCCAGAAAGCTCCAGCTGCAGCAGATGACAGCTCCCAGCAGAGGACTCACAGAGGTACGACCATGACATCGCTCTTTACAGTGTTTGTGAACGTTATAGTGCACATTTCATCACTGCCTATCACTTAGCATTCATAGCGTTTAAATGTGTTTTTGTATGGGCCATGACTTCAATGAGCATGGTGTCATCACGCTCAGTTGTTGTCCAAGTAAGGCTTTTGCAAATTGATTAGAAACGTCTGCACAGCATTACAGCGCCAAGAAATCTTGTTTCACAACAATGAAAGTGTTCCACTGAAGGCGCTCCTTAACAATCATGAGCGAAACAGTGAAATATTTTGGTCCCAGAGCTCACTGTGAGACACAGAGGTTTGGACAGTGTCAGAAAGTAAGGACAAACTCTCACAATGTGATACCTGCTACAACTCTACAAGGGGGTTTACAGCCACTTGCAAGCATGAATAATAATAATGCCAAGCTGTGAACATATGCATGTGAGTAACACATCTGTATGTGGATGTGTTATAGCCAAATATTGTGAAAAAGAAAAAAGCTTGTTTTTCCCCGTAAACTCATATGGATGAAGTGAGTTCATGACCCGTCTCAGGATCCAGCAGACATTAACTGCTCAATCTGACACACTTCAAAAGAGATATCTGATTTAAAGTGGGACATTTCACACAGTGTGACATGCAGTAAAATTCCACATTGAGGCCTTGAAATGAGTGAAGTCAGAAAGATGCATTCAAAATCAAAAACACTATGGTTTACACTATGGTTTACACTAAAGTGTTGAGACCCCTCTGTAGACAATGAATTGAAAAAGAACAACATAAATGACGCGGATGTTCTGAGTATATGAGGACAATTTCTGTTCAATCAAATAAAGAAAACATGCTAAATGAGTCTCCCATTCATTGTAATGGAGCAGCATTTGAGACTTGCTTCTCTGGTTTCTGGCTTTGATAAAAAGTATCTCATGTTCACTAATATCGATTGAACTTCCCTAGGCCATGGAAATAACATATTGCATTTTTTAATTTAGTTGGCGTCCCCCTTTACATTTTGGCAGAGGCCCTGTCACTGCTGTGTTCACCCTGGTTGAAGGTGTGTTACTGAGATTGTAACATGACTGTTTCACTGTACACCATCAAAATGCCGCTCTCATTGTCAAATCCATCGCCCACTGTTTACACTCGTAGACCAACATAGCTGATCCCAAAGAGTAGACACAAGCAGGCAGCAGGCTTTCTTTTAAGGCGTCACAGGTAAAACAGATTCTCCAAATTCAGCTCACTTAGAGGGAGGAGGTCGTGTAAAAAAATCCAATCTATGCTTCCGTCCTGGGGGAGGGGAGGGCAGTGCGGTGTTGTCCATAAATGGGAAAGTCTTGTATACTCTCCCTACAATATGGCTGACATCGATCTCGCACGGTGTCTTATGTCACACTGGAAATCTACACCAATGGCAACATGTACGATAAGCAGCCCGTATTAAATTACTGCTTGTCATATACACACATATATACACACACACACGTATATTCATGATGAAACTCCTGTCTGTTTCCCCAGAACACTGCTGTCTGTTCAGAGACATGAGGACGATCAGGTGTGTGACAAACAGACCAGGTAGGAGCACCACACACACACACACACACACGCGCGCGCTCACACACGCAGACACACACACACACACAAACACACACACACACACACACACACACACACACGCAGACACACACGCACGCACGCACGCGCACACACACACACACACACACACACACACACACACACACACACACACACACACACACACACACACACACACATGTTTGTCTATCTATACTTGTGAGGACCCTGACTGATATCATGCCTTTTTGGCCCCTAGCCTCAATCTAACCTTTTACCAGCCAAATGTCCTCACCATGCAGAAATGTCCTAACTAACGTGTTTTAAAACTGATCCACACAAAGTTGGCAATACAAGCCCACACACACACACACACACACACACGTATTTGAACAGGCATTTTCTTCCTCTGACTTGTAGTTGAAACTGTGAGTATTGAACCACTGTTATTACTTTGACTTGCATTCTGTTGGTAGCTGATGGTGCTACGATGTGGCAGTTACTTATGCTCTTGAATCCTAATTTCCTCTTAAATGATCTCTTAAATAGCATTAAAGCTAGCTCTTGGTTGGTGAGTGTGACAGGGTTGAGGAGGTTAATGGTAAAGTGTCATATGGAGGTCCCCGTTCCCAGATCCAGCTAATAAAAGATGCCCCCCTAGCCTCAGCCCTGACATGAGAAAGTGTATGGAGGGAGGAGGAAATGCTGTATTTATTTACGGAGTAGTTAGAAGTCTTCGGGGCACTGGGTTAGGAGGACTTTCACATAACCTTTTACACACACACACACTCACACCAGTTCCCCTCTGGGACCAACGGACCATGATTCCCAGGGTCACTTTCACATGGGAGAAGGACAGGAGGGGGAGGAAGAGGAGGAGAGTCATATGGAAGATGAGAAAAGAATGCAGGAAAAGAGATGCAGAGAGAAGTGTCTCAACAGATGCACTTCAGTGTGACCACGTGAATCAATCCATACCTACTCTGAGACACAAGTGCACTTTTAAGGCTTTGAGTGTTATCTTCATTCAGATCATAGTTCATATGTAGTGACTTAAAAAGTGACTATAAAACATACCTGTGATGGTCGATCGAGGCCCCCAGTGTCACTGTGAGCTTATAGGCAGAAGTGCACACACTTCAGCTATCTCCAATGATTCAACTTTATCTGAATTTCAGTTGCTTACATACAAAAAACCAATCCAACTGCATACAGCTGAAGATGTTTCCCCCCTCTGGCGTTGAATTAAACATCACTGAACTGAACAATTTCAGCGCATGCTTATGATATTTGCCTGAAGGAGTACTTTTAAAAAAAATGTAACCCTTCCTCTGAGTGTTTCTTCTTGGCTGGGCCGGCGGTGGACCAGCCCTATGCATATGAATTTCTGTCTGTCCCTCAGTGATGATGTCAGTTATGTGTTACCATTGGGGCTAACTGACTTTTTTAGATCATTTTATTGTAAATCAATAAGTATTACAGTTACGTAAATATTAATGGACTAAGCACTACGTATTTACCACACCGTTTTAGTAGCAATGCTAGTTATAGGAGTTGTTTCTTGTTAGGATGCTATCATGACGCCAATTTCCTTTAGTGCTTTAAGAGAAGAGAAGAGAAGAATTCCTTTATTAGTCCCGCGAATGGGGAAATTAAATTTTCACTCTATTATTTTTCATTTTACACACACACAGGCCCGAAATACACACACATGCACAGACAGGACCTATATACATGCAACCAATGGAGAGATGTTAGAGCGAGGGGGCTTAAGTAATTATGTTTTAGTATTCAGCTAACAGACTTTTTTCTACATTCTTTTTTATTGTAAATCCGTTAGCATTACAATGATACAACAATGAATGGACATAGCACTATATTGCTACATGGTTGTAGAAGTTATGCTAGCTATAGGTGTAAATCCGCAGCAATATGTTTGCAAGTGCCTTAGCTTGCTAACACAGCTGACATTAGCTCGCTAACAGCAAACTTGTCTTCTCTGGTAGACACAGCATGCTAATCCTTTGACATACTTGAAGCTAATGTGTTTAGCTAACTACAGGCAGCCGTCATAATTGTCATTCCCATTTCTTGGACACTTCTTAGGACTTTCCACCATAACTGCCGCTCCATTGCTATATGGTTTCTTTCCCCACAGACACAACAACTGTGGTATATTGAGAAATACAGAGAGCTTTCCCTGTAGCTGTATACTTTTCTGTATGAAAAGCGCCATATAAATAAAGTTTGATTTGATTTGATTTTAGCCTTGTGAAATCCACTGAATATAACAGACATTCATTTATGTGCAGAAGTCCTTCACTCTAGCTTTAAAGTTAAAGTGCTTTAACTGACATCTCAGCTCCTTTCACTTCAGCTGACACCATTTCAGTGCTTATATATTTCACACACAAGATTTTGGAACATTTGAAGAAAAGAAACATTCATCCCAGTGTTTTTGGAGTGAGTTCATCCATCACAGCGAACATCATGTCTGGACTGGTCACATATTTTGAAAGTAAACTACCCCACTGACCTCTGTGATATATCAGTGAATGTAAGACCTCGTGCAAGAAGTCCGGAAGAGCAGAAAAAGCTCTCTCTTTTTTCACATCGATGATGTTTAAAGTTCCTAAAGGCACTAAATTCTTTTCAACACCCCCTAAAACCGTTATTACAGCCCTTCAGTGCACCAACAACACACTCCTGCTTCATCTGCTCTGATCATGCTCCAGTGTTTGACTCACTGCAGGGCAGCATTGCCATGTTTGGTAATTGATTTCAAGCCCCGCTTTTACAGTCGGTGTTATGTCCTCGGCCTGTTTCTGTTGAGATATACTCTGACACAGTGTTTAGCTCCTCCATCAGGAGCTGCCAATCTGATTCTTCTTCACTTTTGTTGGTGACTTTCTTGAATATTTGAATATAAAAAGACGATTTCACATTACACAGGCATCACTAAGCAGTGTGTGTGTGTGTGTGTGTGTGTGTGTGTGTGTGTGTGTGTGTGTGTGTGTGTGTGTGTGTGTGTGTGTTTGTGTGTGTGTGTGTGTGTGTGTGTGTGTGTGTGTGTGTGTGTGACAGACAGTAAAATGGAGAGACTTCCTGTGTGTGATTTACAGAGCCATGGGGAAAGAGAAAGAAGACCATATTAGGCAATGTTTGGCTCAACAGGAGAGATTGGCTTTGACTGTTATCACAGCCTGTCTAAACACACACACACACATGCACGCTCACACGCACGCACGCACACACATACACACACACACACACACACACACACACACACACACACACACACACACACACACACACACACACTTGTGGCCTGTTGTTGGACTGTGACACGTGCTTTCATCACAGAGATGAAAAAATCAGCTTTACTGGCATGACATGAATTTGAAAAAGATGTTTGGTCTTAAGTTTATGTTATTCTTTTTAAGAGGGTGTTATGGTAGAGTGCTTTAATATCATTATTTATACAATATCATATTGAGTCAATGGGGCAGTATTTATACAGCGGCTGTATCCGGTGCTATCTGTGTATAGTGTTGTAAAGAGACCATCCATTATATGTGAGGGAAAACTGGAGAACTGGACTGAAGGAACCCCACTTTACTGTTAACCCCACTTTACTGTTAAAGAACAAAAAGGATCAGCAGGATTCAAATGGTCCATACTCACTTGAGTTCTAGTTTGGATTGGCCTGGAATTATGTGCCACTGGGGCAGAGGGAATTTCATTTGTGCTACTTCGTGCATTTAAAAAAAACTTGTGACTATTTTGTTGTTGCTGGACTGGATTGCATTGCATTGGAGGGCGTCTCTAATATTTTGTCCAGCCGACATTATTTTTTGTCAACACCTTTCAGTGCAGAGCAATACAACTGTTGGTTATGGTCGTTTTTAATACTACCTTTAGACGCTGCCAGAGTCAGTAACACACAGGGGCTTTACCTACGTTTCGCTTTTAAAACACATCAAACTGAAACAGATAAACACTGAAATCATTGATTGAGTAATACTATGGACATCATAACAAAAGACCATGACATCACTAGTCAGAGGTGTGTGTGTGTGTGTGTGTGTGTGTGTGTGTGTGTGTGTGTGTGTGTGTGTGTGTGTGTGTGTGTGTGTGTGTGTGTGTGTGTGAGAGAGAGAGAGAGAGAGAGAGAGAGAGAGGGAGAAGATTTCAGTTCACTGTAATAGAGTGCCCGTACTGTTGTAACCATGTGCAGCACGGACACACAGCCAGGCTGCTGCAGGCCTGCCTGCACTCTGCCCTCCCCCATGGAGATCTGTGAGTGTATGGACTGATTTCAGTGAATATCTCTGATGGTCAGGCTGTAGGACTCCAGGTCAGTCTTGGGTTTCGCTTTTGTCCCAGTTGTAGATTATTGTTTGCAGATGGGGCTGGAACTTGTCATTTTGTGATCCAGTGTTTTAGGTAAATAAAAATGTATCAGGAGCCTTAGTCTGGGAGAGGCGACACGATGACGGCAGGAAGGGATTTCTGTTTGAGACATGCTGTAACGTTCATCTGAATTTAAACGCCATCTGTCACCAGATTTCCAGCCTGGGTTGACTTCGGAAAAGACACTGTCAAAGCTCGATACTTGAACAGGTCACATTTTGAATGGAGTGAATAGGAACAAATAACACAGCCCCCTCTCAAATGATGATTTCAAATAATAATTCAACATTTTGGGAGTTTTTTTTTCTTTTTTCTTACTTTCTAAGGGCAAGATAAGAGGATCTAGTTGGCAACACGTGCTGTAGCCAGAAAGGCTGCACAGAGCCCTCCATACACTGAACACAGTCAGTCTTTTTGACGTTGTTTCTTGTGTTTGGTGAGCGGAAGACAACTTTACACCCTGGTGGGCAGTAAAGATCTATTCTGTTCACTTTGGTTTTACTTTTAAGATCTCTATGGGCCTGAATTTGAAAAGTTTTAAATCGTGCGAACGCTGTTATACAGAATAATAGAGAATTGCTGTTGTAGTAAACTCTGTCATTCAAAATCATTATGTGTCATTATATGTATCGTATCTGGACCTCGATATTCTGATACATATCTTATTGTGGCCTCTGTATAGTGATATGTAACGTGACCATACATATCGTATCGTGAAGTTGTAGGCTATCCGGCTATTCAGAAATAAGATTTCCAGTGCCATGTTCCCTGTTGTTCTATCAGATCTGAGTTTTTAAACAACGTAACTGTCATTTTACCTCTTTCTTATGGATGGAAAAGATGTCTAACTGACAAAAGAGGTGATCGTAATTGTTCACATGTTCGGCCGTAGTTTCTGTTTTGTTTCAACAAAGCGTTTGGACCCGGAAATCGTATTTTGAAAGGGTGTTACGTCAGACTGAACAGCCGGCTACCCAGCCCTACCCCACTCACCCCACTTTTTATTGAGTCTTGAACATGACGGCACATTGTGTTGGACGCGTCTTAATCTCTCTCCTGTAGATAACGCACTGAAACACACTGTAACACTAACAGCACTTTGCTTTTCCCCTTCCACACTCACGTCCAATTCCAACCAAATGTTAACCGGACATCTTTGCAATTAAAACGAAGGCTTGATGCTTGAAATACAACACACACACACACACAAACACACACACGCGCGCGCACACACACACACACACACACACACACACACGCAGTCACACAGGCTGGGAGAGGGCAGATTTCTTTATTGATTTAGTTTAGTGAGGGCAACACTTCCTGAGGACAGACCCCGAGACATGACCCACTGTGGGAGCGAGGCTTTGTGTGTGTGTAAGGGAGAGCAGGTCTTTCTTCTTAATATGGACTTGTTGGGCCCAGAGCGTAGGGAGAAGGACAGAGTGAGATAAAGACCTCCTCTCCCTCCGCTGCCCTTTTAAGTGAGTCTATCCACGCTGTGACTAGAAAAGGGAATGAATGCAGCCAGCTAGAAGAAGAAGGGAGGGGGCCTGGGGCGTGGGGGGTGGGGGGTGTCTGTGGACTATCAGTGGGAGTGATCACAGACTGGAAGAGGGAATGTTTATCCAAAGCAGCAATCCCATTTTCCATGATCCCTAAAATAAAAGGCTGGCTCGGGCCTTATATGGGAAGACTGGGAGTTTCCAGGAGACCAGTGTGCGACCAGCGTTCTTCTCTTTCCTTCAGTCTTTCCACAGTATGTCTCTCTCCCTCTGTGTCCTAACTGTTTGAGTGGCAGTGATGAAAAAGACATTTAAAGTCAGTGTGAACCGTACAGTTGACGTTCAGTAAATGTGTATTGATCTTCTTTTAGGTGCTGCTGTTGAGTTTATGGAGGTCACAGACGGAGCTCCAACAGTCTGCACTCAGGGGTAAGAGAGAGCAACTTCAGGACTCTACACAGTGTTGCACTTCTGCTGCCTTCAGAAAGAGCAATGGCCCCTCGTAGTGTTGATGCACATTTGATATGAATCCAGAAAAGTTCCCACAGAGGCTTCTTATCTTTCAGAACTTTTCATCTGCTGAGATCACAGGAAACTCACTCAGTCTGTGAAGTCCAGAGCTTTAGTTGTTTCCAGACCATCATTTGTAAAGTTACAGATTTAAACACTTAGAAAATACAGGGCTTCAAATTCACCACGAAACCAGCATCCAATGTGTCAGTTAGGTGTAGCTCCACCACAAGCCTCCAGAACACCTTCACACTCTCAGCGGCCTTCTTCACATTCCATCATTTGACGTGTTTATGATGCTGGAGAGCCTGTCGTACATTATTTTCATACTCCGACCATTCAGTGAGCCTTTGTAAAACTGTATGGGAGCACCTGGATTCATTTTGCCAACTCAATTGTTCTCCCTCGTCTTTAGGTCTGCAATTAGCAATTAGAATCAAACGTGACTTATTACCTTACGTAGTTCTGTTTCACAACGTGTGTGTGTGGGTGTATGTGTGTGTGTGTGTGTGTGTGTGTGTGTGTGTGTGTGTGTGTGTGTGTGTGTGTGTGCGTGTGTGTGTGTGTGTGTGTGTGTGTGTGTGTGTGTTATATTTCAGATGTCAGAGATGAGCATGTGGTACAAAGGTGAGTATTGCACACACATCATGATTTTAAAAGCTTTATTTTGTGTGTGTGTGTGTGTGTGTGTGTGTGTGTGTGTGTGTGTGTGTGTGTGTGTGTGTGTGTGTGTGTGTGTGTGTGTGTGTGTGTGTGTGTGTTTCTCTTTCACACATGCAGCACACAACAGGAGGTTCTCTGTGTCAGATGTGTTCTCTCGTGCGGGACATTTGCTCACAAACATCTCGTTTATTGCCGTTCCCTGGACGTTCTGATGAGTTCAGCATCGTCTCTCACTAGCAGAAATTCCTGAATCTCGTCTTTACTACAGTTAGACATTTACGTGGTGGCCTTTGTGCAAATCAGCTTTGCGCCCATTTATTCCCCGTGAATACACCAGAGAAGGAGCGGTCGCATTCACACATTGGCTCCCTTGGAGGTTAAACCAGTGACGTGCAGTGAGGGTTGGGGTTGGGGAGGCACTGACTCACAAGTCAGATTTACAAACATACAGTAGAATGCCAATAGGATAGGATGAGAGAATAGGAGAGAAAAGGAGATAATAGGATGCTGAAAACCATTTTAAAACACCAGTGCCACTGTATATTGCAGTATGTCTTACCTTTACTTGTAAATGACTTCTTGCTTTGACTGAAAGTCCAGCTTTGGAAAATGTCTTAGTATATTTATTATTTTCAGGGCGAGAAATGACAGCTTGTCTCTAAGCTCTACAGCGTCGCACAGCACACTTCTGTGTTTACTTTTTGCACACGGGTTAGAGTTCACCGTGACCTGCTGGCTATCAGGCTGCTCACTATCGCCGCCTGCCTTGAGGCAGAGGTACTGCCTGCCTCAAGCCAAGCATTTCCCCTGTGGATTTATGTCACATCAATAAGATGTAAATATTACACACATACGTAAAATACATTACTGAACAGCATGGAAGGGAAGACGTATACTTTTATTACATAAAAGTGTCCTCAACCATCATATTGGAAACATACACAGAAATGGGAACAAGCACGCGCCGTTTGCACGCGCTCAATCCAGTTTGTGAGCATTGCGCAATCTGGAGGGAGGCACGGCTGTCCGTGCCTCACCTCTCGTCTCCGAAGAGACTCTGTTTATTTAAATAGGAAATACAGAATTTTCTGCAATTTTTACTATAAAAATGGTCAAAATACATTAAGAACCACACCAAAATCATAGTCCAGAGGACAAATATTAATACTTGTGTTATTTTATTATTTTGTTTCTTTTTCCTCTCATGATGACAGGGGAGGCACAGCCTCACCTGCCTCCCCTGACTGCACGTCACTGGGTTAAACTGCCTTTGCACCAGGGAGCTGGCAGGGTAAACTTCATTTGATGTCGGCTATTTGCGTTCACATGTACAGCCCTGCCTGTTAGTGTCTCAATAATTTCATCTTTGCAGTGTGTGTGTTTGTGTGAACGGGGCTTATGTGAGTGTGTGTGGAATGTCAGAGGGAGCAGCGGCATGACAGGAAGTCGGCATTATGAGGGTCTACTGGGGGTTAAAACTATTTCCTGTTTACCCCTCCCCAACAACACTGTTTGTGCTGTGTGCTCACTCGCTCTCTCTCCGACACACACACACACACACACATTCTGGTCCTTTCTTGTCTCAGGCTGCTTTCACTCATATTTCTGACAGCAAAGACCTTTGTGTCAAAGAAACCGTTCTCATGTCACTGAACTGTTTCTATCATCTGAGGGCACAGCGCACATTGGATCCGTTTGATTTGTTGTTCCCTCGTCTGTCTTTACAGTAAGCTCCTGTTCTGCCTGGTGAAACCTGTTAACTCTCGTGTCAAATGATCACTCCAATGCTAGCTTTAACTGAGAGTGCCCTTCATTAGGATTCATGTGAGCTGATGATGAGTGTTTACCGAGTTCATTGGTCACAGTCAGCGCAGCAGAGGTCAATGCGGACTCAACCGCGGATTGACTGATGCATTCAATGGCCACATCTTTGAAAATTCCTGAAACTCAACCAAAACTCTATGTAATTACAATTTGTTTACAGACTTACATTTCAAGAATTAGACTGCCTTTTGCTACATTCTGCTACATGTGCAAATAAATCAAATCAAATTGCATCCTCTGTTTCGGGACACTGAGCCCCTATCGTCGTTCCTCGATCACCTCAGTGAAACAGTCAGGGAGGAGAATAAATACATAAATAAGAGATGCTTTAGAGACAAATGTTGCCATGGTGCTGTTGTTTTAGCTTGTCGTGTGCTATTTGAGACACAGATGATATCAGTGTTCTGGTACCAGAGTTGATGTGATTATTAACATTTATAACACCAAAATAAGTGTGATTCATGATATTATCCAGATAGTCATGGAAATATACTTAAAACTCTCACAATGGCACAAAAACACACTGGAGTCTGTTTACCTTACACCGTATTAAGAAACAAACTTATTGCATCACAAATACGACACTTATCTCTTTCCCTTTTTAATTCAACTCAGTGTTATTTATAGTGTCAAATCATAACAGATGTTTTCTATTCCCTGTTAAATAAGGTCACCATAAATCACAAGGTCCCCCCTGATAAACGTCAGAAAATAATTCTGTAAACTGTACAAGCGCCAGACACTTTCACTTTCTACTTCTTCTTTTGATAG
The DNA here is from genome assembly GCF_963691815.1 of Echiichthys vipera. Taxonomy (NCBI): domain Eukaryota; kingdom Metazoa; phylum Chordata; class Actinopteri; order Perciformes; family Trachinidae; genus Echiichthys; species Echiichthys vipera. Next base: position 28,448,341 of record NC_139831.1, read on the forward strand.
ACATATATTATATTTGTATAGACAAATATACTTCAAATGAGAAGACGCTTTTGTGCAACACGAAGTAAATTCGAGCTGTTACTCGTGGGCTGTGATGTTAGAGGAACACTGTAGGAAGGTGCAGTCAGTCACTTCTCCATTCACTCATGAGGATACTCACAGTTATCCCCGTAATGGAATAATTTATTATTTATTTATCGTGATCTACTTCTAAAAACGGTTATTGTCCCCTCGCTCATCAAGTGCCCTGGTTCATCGGTGCAGTGTGAGATTAACAGTTTGGACAAAGTGAACTTAGTTTAGAGAAATGTGTGTAACTGTGACTGACTGCTCTGTTTGCTGCGTGTGTTTCCTCCAGGTGACTTCCTGCTCCATCCCTGTGGCCCACGGTGCAGTGCTGCATCTCTGGTCAGTTGGTAGTCTGAGATGAAGCACTGTAGCTCGGGACGGAGGACAGAAATACCACTGTGAGCGTATCCACGGCCAGGGGAGAGCATCCAGCAGGAAGCAGGTCTCCGGGGGCTGCAGTCAGAGACACCATGTGTGGATCTCTGCAGTCACGTGAGGCTGGACCTCTCCACAGAGTTGATACTGTTTCAGATATTTTGTTGTAGTATTTTTAAATCATCTTTGAAGTGACTTAAAGTGTAATTCTGGCGTAAAATCATCCCATGGTCTTTTTTGGCACTTACATACATCGAATAAGCCATTGAGACAGTTTTTTTTGGTTTAACAACTTTTAACAGAGAAATCCGGAGAGTCACTAACAGCCGAATGTGGCTAACACTGATAAGCTCGGGGCAGAACGGTGAAGGCATTCAAAGGTCTTTTTTAACCACTAATACTGCTGAAAATAACAGCAAACCTCTGCAGCAGCATGATAAGAGTCTATACACAGAAAACAAAGCACCAATGGGCTCCTTCCTTTGGGATTGACTTTGGTAATCCACTTGAATGGACTTTACTATGAGAGGAGCTGGTACAGGGGCCAGTAGGTAAGTCTTTAAAACACTCTTTTAATAAACTCTGGGTTCACTAACTACGTTGTTGGTGCTTTGTTTTCTGTGTAGGGACTCTTCTCATGCTACTGCAGAGGTTTGCTGTTATTTTCAGCAGTATCAGGGTACGTCAACATGGTCGAAAATTACCTTTTTTTCCTCGGTTGTTCTTAAAAAGTTTTCCATCCACACAGGAAATATCTGCGTCCACACGGAACCAGGTAAACCGGTTAAAAACGCTGTAGTACACATGCCAGGCCTGGATGTGGCGCTGTTACTGCCACAGAAACACACCAACAACAGAGAAGAAGAGACGTAGCATCAGAATAAAAACACAGGAGAGTTTCTCTCTAAATCTGGAGACTTCCCAAATCCTCCTCCATCCTAGAGAGAAATGTCTTCAACTTGATTTATAAAAAGAGACTAGAGAGCAGTTTAGCTCCTTATTCAGAGCCTCAGGGAAAAGGGAGAAATCTGTGCTGGGCCTAATTCATTCCCATGCATGTGGCTCAGAGTCCAGTTTAGTAAACAGTCTGTGGGTCCGTGTCTCTCTCCTCTCACAGCAGCTCTGTTGTTGTTATGTGACGCTGAGGGGGTTAGAGGTCCGAGGTGGGGAGATAACGGCAAAGTACGCGGTTTCGCCGTCCAGACGACAACGCCACGGAGGGGCGTTCTCAAATCCTCCTACTCTGGGACCTGGTTACAAAAAAGACAGTTTTCAGGCTCCGATAACTCCAGCTGTGTGTGGATGATCAGTCTAACCAATACTAAAATGTGCGGTTAAAGGAAAATGCATCCTCGTGTGGACGGGCCCTTGGTGGTTAAAAAAGCCATTTTAATGCCTTCACCGTACTGCCCCGAGCTAATCAGTGTTAACCATGTCCGGCTGTTAGCGACTCTCCAGGATTTCTGCATTAACAGTTGTTACACGGGGGAAAAAACAACTGTCTCGATGGCTTATTTGATGAATGTAATGGCGGAAAAAGACCATGGGATGATTTTACGCCGGAATTACACCTTAATGGAAGAATGCTCCCCTTTATTCCTATTAAGAAATGACTATCAAATCCAATTTTAAAAGTTTCAGATAAATGAAGTCGACTTCATGTAATGAAGGATTTTGGTGACAAAGCCAGAAACCCAGATGTGGGTATGTGATGTGACCTGTGCCTGTGAGGTCTGGACCCACTGTTGCTGCTGCGATGACGGACGGACCCCATCTTTTTCTCCTCCTCTCTCCTGGGGTCCAGTTTTCCCAGGAATCCCTTGACCTATCAGAAAGGGGGATTCCTGGAAATACTGTTCTTGGGGGCGGGGCCAATCAGCAGTTCCACGTGCAGCATGTTATACCATAATGATGTGATCTGGGTTCTGCTCAGGCTTTAATAAACATTCAAAACAAAGAAATGTTTCCATTATTTGACTTACTGTTTGTGAATACTGATGTTTGGGATTAGAGCAGCGGAGGAAACCTGATGAAGAAAGAAGTCATCGGATCCTTTGTTTAAGAAACATAACCCACAATGTAAAGGGAATCCACGACAGCAACATTTTCTTTAATGAGAGACATGACAGCGAATACGCTCGTGCACTCCACACTTTTGCTTCAGACCGGTGGAAAGAAAACAACCAAAATACACATTTAGGCGTTTATCTGACTTCACTTTGTCTGTTTGAAACTGCAGATTTCTCCTAAATTCACCAAAAGTTAGCATTAGATAAGGCCTCATTAGCGTATATTCAAACATGATATTTGTGTTACTTAATGTAAATAATCAACCGGAGAAGTGTCATCAAGATGTCTATTAGCATGTTTACCCTGTTCGCCTGTAGTGTCAACATGTATGAATCCTTTTCTCAAAATGAGTTTTTCCCACCCTGACACAGAAATCTCCACTTCAGCACTTTAATAAAGGCTTTTGTTGAAGGGCCTTGGTATTTCAAAAAACATGCTAGGACAGCAGCGAAATATAGTGAAAAATAACAGTATTTCAGAATCAATCATGTATTTAGACTTTGTTCTCTCATTTGGATCTCCGCTGATATCTATAAATGAGAAAGGGATTCAAAAATGATTTAAAAACACAAAATGCATTATAAAAAATATAAAGGAAAATGTAAAAAAAACATGCTAATTAGAATATAATGATAATATTACAGGGCCCAAACGTGTCAGGCGCCAGTGTTCCTGGTCTAAGAGGAATACTAAGGAGTAAGGGTCATGTTAAGGACCTGATGGCGGCCATTTAAAAATGGGGCCTTTCTTGGAGTTTTTTGGTAAACTTTTAGTATGTTTGAAGTACATCTGAATTGAAAAAACTTACACACACCAAACGTTACAGGTTCATTTCTATCTACAGTATACATCTTATATTCTGAAGGTTCTACAGAGGGCCGTGTTCATAGATCATTCACAGCCTGATTTATAAAACATTATATTCTTAAAAACATGACGGAATTTGATTTTATGGCTGTTGACAGTGTTTGATGGAGTGATGTAAAAAACCTTTTATGTCGACAAAATGAAAAAAACAAACCTTTTGAACATGGTTTTATCTGTTCACACTTCTGTTCTGGAATGCAAATTAGCTCATTTCTCATGAGACAATGCCTCATTTGCATATTTAAACATAACATTGAAAAAACTTGTAATGCCAAAAATATTTGTCTTAATGTAAATAACAAACTGGGGAAGTTTCATGGTGATACGTATCAGTTAAATATTTGACCCTATCCACCTGTAGTGTAGCTAGGAAAAACCTCTTCCTGCAGCTCTCCCGCCCCCTCTGTCCTGAGCCAATAGGAACACTCTTTCTCCCTCTGAAATGACCTGTGATTGGCCAAAGTCTCCCGTCACAGGACAGATTTTCTGAAGCTAAGAGGAGGCGCAGAAGTCTAGTTGTCTCTCAGAACACTTGAAGTACGATATGATGAAAAGATGTTTATGAATTTTTGGCCCCAAAACGACCAAAATAGACTGCTACCGAGGTGTAAGGGACCACTCTTCTACCACTGAGTAAAGTGACGACCCCTGATGAAGTGCATATTTCATAGTATAACAGTAAGAGTAACCCTAATAGTGAGAGCAGTAACTGCAGGACGTTTTTGTAAATAAAAGAATTTTTTAGATGAATTTTCCTGTTATTTTAGCAACTTTTAATACAATTATTCATCCGTATTAGGTTTCTTTGTTGTTTTTAGCAATCATGCATTCTGACTGTGCTTCCTTTTATTTTATTATGAAGTGATTTCTCCATTTCTCTCTTGACGCTGTTGTATTATCAGCTCTTTTGAACAGTAGCTCAGTCCATAGGTGACTCGGCTGGGAACTCAGAGGGTCGCTGGTTCGTGTCCCTGTGTGGACCATGAATGAGTGTGGACTGGTGGCTGGAGAGGTGCCAGTTCATCTCCTGGGCACTACCGATCCATTGGCAGCCCCCTCGCTCTGACATCTCTCCATTAATTGCATGTATATCGGCCCTGTTTGTGCATGTGTGTAGTTCGGGCCTGTGTGTTATTTCCCTTGCGGGATTAATAAAGGAATTCTTCTTCTAATGCAGGACGAGGCTGTGTAGCAGAGAGGTGGGGTTGGTGATTACAGCTTGTGTTCAGGTCTTTTTCAAGTTTGTTTCTCAAAATTCTAATAAACAATTTAAAAATATATATTTCATTTAGATTTCTTCACGGACATAAATGAAGTGCTGAGATAAAAACCAAAAAAGTTGTCTTACACCCCTTAAAATCAAGACGGCTTTGTGACCCCATGTGAAGCTTTGGCGACCCCTAGTGGAGTCCAGGAGCCCCAGGTTGGGAACCAGTGTGTTACAGTTATCATTTCATGCATTTAAAACCCTGTGTGAGTACGAGGGCAGAAGGATTATCAGTGAAATGTTCCGGAAGCGTCCAAAATAACAGTGCAATTGTATCAGACGGTTAATACTGACTTTGAGCTCCTTCACAACCAGTCAGCTATAGTTTAGTCCTCTGGTTCCCAACATGAGGGTCGGGTCCCTCCAGAGATGATTGAAAGAGTAGGAAAGGACTCTTCTCTGGTCTTTGTCTTCATTTAAATGTGAGAAGAGACGACTAACAACTGTCAGGTGCATTAAACTGGTTTAAATGTGCATCTAACTTTAGGCCTCAGAACAAGACCGTTTTACATTTAACGTAAATATATGGAAAACAGAACCGATGACATGATAAATACATGAAAATAAACAAAGTATGAATGAGACACAGCTGTCTTTGTGTAAAGGAGCTCTTCAATCGTAATGTATAAGACATAAAAAGACCAATCAGGAGTAAATGAACAAAAAGGTTAGGGCTGTAAAATAATATATATGAAGTCTATTTTTATTATCATCACCTGAAGGTTGTGAGCAATTTAAGGATATTTAAAGATGTAGGAATGAAAGTGAGAAAATAACGACAGGAAACGGTAAAACATCTACAGAGGAGCTACGGTATCATCAGCTCACAGATCTACAGACGGACTGGAAATATTTGAGGTCAGATGGTGAAATTCATTTCTTTGACTGTAAAATAGACGGATAGACACCTGAGCAGTATGCGCTGACGTGGACATCCAGCATGTGCTGTATTTTCACTGTTCTAAAGGGCAGGTCAGGAAGCTGCAACCACAACGGTCTATCGTGGTTTTAGATTTACGCTTTGTCGATTTCACCATTAAAAAAAGGAAGAAGCACTTCAGTAGGAATGGCTTAATGGCCGTCAAGACAACAACATTACCCGTGGATATGTATGCGCTACCCAAGTGAGTACATAGTGTACACAGTGTGTAATACATGTGAGTGTACGAACGGAAGTGTCACAACGGAGAGTGAAGTCAAAGAGTTGCTTTGCATTAGCATGGTCAGACTCTGATAGAATTAATCCTCAAAATAGTTGAAAATACGTTTCATATTTGACAACGAATTGATGGATGGATGCAGCTGTGCTCTCAGGTCAGATTCAGAAGGCTCAATTGGAGATGGAGATGGAGATGAAAACATTCAGACCTAAAATGAATATATGTGTAATATTTGTTAATGATTTCAATTTAAATGCCGCTGTTAGAACCAGGATTGGTTTGGTGGTTGGCACTGTCCCCTCACAGCAAGAGGGTTCCTGGTTTGAATCCCAGCTGGGGCCCTTCTGTGTGGAGTTTGCATGTTCTCCCCGTGTCTGCGTGGGTTTTCTCCGGGTTCTCCAGCTTCCTCCCACTCTAAATTGCCCGTAGGTGTGAATGTGAGTGTGAATGGTTGTCTGTCTCTGTTTGTCTCTATGTGCCCTGTGATAGACTGGCGTCCTGTCTAGGGTGTACCCCGCCTCATGCCTAATGTCAGCTGGGATCGGCTCCAGCCCCCCGCGACCCCGACAGGAACAAGAGGTTAAAGATGGATGGATGTTAGAACCAGAACCAGACTGATGTGTTTACTGTAATCACACATGCAAAGGTGATTACATCCGCATCTGTTTTGGGTGAAACAAAGGAAGACTGGAAACAACATAAGAAAAAGAGTTGTGGATACTGTCATTAAAGGTTGAATTGTAGAATCTTTTTTTAAAAATGTAAATCTTTATAAATTTTTTTATAAAAAATACAACCACGGGGCGTGTTCAGGGGTACCGAATAAAAGTATTGCTTTTCCAAAAAAATGGTAGCAGCCAATAGCGTGGGCGTTGCTGGTTGCCACGGTTTTCTGTTGTTGGGTGCAGCTACTGTACGCATGCACTGGGTGAAATGGAGTTTACCGATCCTGCAGCTGCTTATTTGTCCCAGCAGCTGAGTGAGCGGAGACGGGCAAAAACCAGAGTCAGTATAGGCCAAGCATTCATTCCATGGACTGAGAGAAAGGAGATGGCTACGGTTCTCCTTGATCGCCAGCATCACTTTCATCTTTACTTAGCTGGAACAGCTGATGCTAACGGCTAACAGTAACGGTCAGTCAAACTTCTCTGAAATACTTGTTTTTATGGTGTGATTTTCTGGAGGGGACGGGTTAAAACAGGCTCAAACAGACTCTGGTCTCCTGTAGGCTACTGGACCAGGTCTGACCAACCTGGCAACCAGACTGCTGGAATTATTTTCTGTTGTTTGTTGTCGACAATCTTGGGACACTAGATGGTGATGTTCTGCTCATTCTCCATATTCAACCTTTAAGTGTAAGGGTTGTAGTAGAGCTAAAAGTAGCCACTACTCCTAAAGGTTAGCATTGAGCCCCGTGTATGTATAGATATCATGGCCAACTCTTCAATGAACTTCAATTATGCACACTACACTTTAAAAAATACAGTTTATTGCCTGTTTTTTATTTTGAGTCAACAGAGTAAAATGGATGTTTTTGCATCATAGTTATTGGTATAAACAGATTCATTATTGGTTGAAAAATAATCAAACCTTTCCATCCAGGCTTGGGTTACCCGTGTGAGCCTTCGACACTGCACTGGCTGTGTTGAGATCTTACACTTTTAAATGGGGTTAATAATAAGTGGTGAACTGGAAAACTCCCCTCCTGAACAACATCAAATCCAGTTATGATGTGTGGCCACAGGGTGGAGCAGTTGTAGCAGGTAGCTGCACACAGGTCTTCCTCCGGTTCAGACATGAAGAATGTGAGTTTACAGGATGTAACCTGATGAGGGGACTTACTTTGTCCCCGGATCTCCTCCCACGCTGCTGTCTGATGCATGGGACACAGGTCCTTCCTGTTCTGCTCCATGTGACAACAGGAACACACACTCTACTCTAACTTTTCCGGTATCTGGACCGTGTGCTGCCTGGTTCTTGGTCATGGGGAAATATTAAATGGCCTCTCTGTGGACTTGGTTTTACATGTATGTTCACAGTAGTTGGCTTTAAACTAATATGTCACAGTTGGATTTGATCAAAGATGCTTCTTGTCAGGCTGCACCAATGGAATCCAATAGTGCACACTTCCTGTCTCCCGCGGCCTTGTTTGAAAGTGGAGTGACCGACATGTCGATGGATGAAAAGCTATATGTGCACCATTTATTTGTATTGTTTTTTGATAACACTACATATTTACACAGCTAACAGCCATATTTAGCATTACAAAAAAATAGTTAGATCTCACAAGAGTCTGTTGCTAGGACAGAAACAGGTTTCAAACAAAGTTCATTTTCATCAACATTTACATGTGCATTAGCATATCACCAGGGGGTATGCTCCAATACAAACACTGAGGGAATTAAACAAATTCACCAAATTTCTTCAAAAATAAAAAAGTCAAAACCGAGGTAGTTATTTTTTGGATTTCAACGGATTTCAGGTCTTCCGTAAGACCCAGGACCAAGAAAGTGGATCACATCACTCATGTTCTGAGGCTTCTTGTCTGTATTGTTCAGCTTGTTTTGATTTACTGTAGTCTTTAATGATTATTTTAAATGTTTCAAATTGCTCTTTCGTGTTTCATGTAAAGCCCTTTGTATTACCATGTTGTTGTAATGTACTGTCCACCTCATATTTGGGGGCGTTACTGTCGAAGTGATTATGGGTCAAACGTCTGGTGAGACGGCGGAAGTAGCACTAAGTACAGTACTGACACAGGAGCTTAGCATTGTAGCGCTGTGGATGAAGACACCAGCTGAACGTAGGTCAGACACCTTGAAGTGTCCCGTTGTAAATCATCCCATGGCCTTTTTTAGCTATTCAGTACATCAGATAAGCCATCCAGACAGTTTTTTTGTGTTTAAACTATTAACCTTCCTTTTGGTAATCCACTTGAATGGACTTTACTATGAGAGGAGCTGGTACAGGGGCCAGTAGGTAAGTCTTTAAAACACTCTTTTAATAAACTCTGGGTTCACTAACTACGTTGTTCGTGCTTTGTTTTCTGTGTAGGGACTCTTCTCATGCTGCTGCAGAGGTTTGCTGTTATTTTCAGCAGTATTAGTGGTTAAAAAAGACGTTTGAATGCCTTCACCGTACTGCACAGAGCTTATCAGTGTTAGCCACGTTCGACTCTACCTGACTTCTCCATTCATAGTTGTTACACGTAAAAAACTGTCTTGATGGCTTATTTCACATATGTGAGTGCTCAAAAAGACCATGGGATGATTTATATAAGAACATAAATCAATCCCATATGGTCTAGCAGTTAGGATTCCTGGTGTTAACCCAGGCGGCCTGGGTTCATCTCCCGGTATGGGAACATTTGTTTGACGTTCCTGTCTGTTACAGGTAAGGTTTTCGTTGCCACCGTACTCTACGGGGGAATTGTTGGGTCTATGTAAATCATAGTCTCTGTGAAGTGTCCCGGGATAAAGTTTGTTATGATTTGGCACTATAAATAAAATTGAATTCAATCGAAACAACAGATTATTTCGAGGGTATTCTGTCATTTTAATATATTTCCAAGATTTCCCATGAAAAACTAATCACTAGTTTTTTCCAGACGCATGGGAACCATAGGAGTCAGCCGGAGTCATCAGGTGGCAGATGAATGAGTGACACACATCAGCAGATCACTGGTTTGAGCAGTATTAGTGGTTAAAAAAGACATGTGAATGCCTTCACCGTACTGCCCTGAGCTAATCACTGTTAGCCACATTCTGGCTGTTAGCGACTCTCCAGGATTTCTCCGTAAATAGTTCATACGAGAAAAAACTGTCTCCATGGCTTATTTGATGTATGTAATTGCCAAATAAAAGACCATGGGATGATTTTACGGCACCATCAAACTTTAAAGGGGCACACCTAATAAAGCAATATCAGTTTAAGTGTATTCTTTGTTTCGATTTGTTTCAGTGCTTTACCTCAGACATTCCTTTCCGACAGGGGACTGAAGCTGTTAAATCCACACATGCTTGAGGGAAATACAAGTCATTTTACCCTCTGCAACCTTGTGCTGCCTCACATTATCAATCAATCTTCTGAACAAAGTCAACAGAGCGAACTGTTGCACCGGCTGGGTGAGTTTCACACCGTCACACGGCCCTGGTTGGTTTGCATTCCTCTCAGTTGTTCTTCATGCTGAGGCACATGTGATTGTTGATGCAAATATGAGAGGGGCTCATCGTTGGCGTACAATAAAAAAAAGAAAAAACGAGATGTATGGGACTTGGCTCTGCGGCTAATGATGATTCATTCAGCCTGTGTTCACTGTGTTATTCATCACAGCGTCAGGACGCAGAGTGAGGACGAGTCACACATCTCAGTGAGTCATGTCCAGGTCCAAATCCTTTTCTCATTTCACTCTCTCTCTTTGTTTTTGTGATGTTTGGATTCTACGGGCACATTTCTTTCACAAACTTCTCCTTGCGTTGCTGGCAGAGTCGCACGTCTACATGCAACCTCCACTCACTGACAAACCGGTATGACTGCTGGTCTCTACAGACTCCCAGGTGACACAACAGTTACAACAGCCAGTTTCACAAACACCTTTTGGTTCCCGCTCTCATCCACTCTGTGGCATTCATTCAAAAACTAAGATTGTGATTGGCTAGCAGCGCTCCCGGCTCCGCCCCTCCCCTCTTGTTTCTGGTCGTGAGGTCACACTCACAGCAGTGGTTGGAGTCACTTTGTCTCTGCGGGATGAGTGGCGAAACTATGAGCATGTGCTTCATTCTACAGCCAAAGGGGCTTTCCTTTTTCTCTAACTCACACATGATGGTGTTTTCTCATTCACCGATTCACTGATATCTGCCCTACTCCTCAAATCAATGTGCATATTAAAATATGTACTCCTTATAAAACTAACCTTTACTGAAGGAAATATATGACGATATGTTAGGACAGGTAAAACTGATTTTACTAATCAATTATAAAAGGGTAATAGGGGACGATACGGATGGGAGCAGCATGGGGATGGGGGACTCCTGGTCAACTTAAATTGTAATTCTGGCGCAGAAATCATCCCATGGTTCTTTTCAGCACTTGCACATCAAATAAGAAATGGAGACTTTTTTTTTCGTGTATGAACTATTAACGGAGAAATCTGGGCGAGTCGCTAACAGCCGGACGTGGCTAACAGTGATTAGCTTGGGACAGTATGGTGAAGGCATTCAAACGTCTTTTTTAACCACTAATACTGCTGAAAATAACAGCAAACCACTGCACTAGCATGAGAAGAGTCCCTACACAGAAAACAAAGCACCAACAACGAAGTTAGCGAACCCAGAGTTTATTAAAAGAGTGTTTTAAAGACTTACCTACTGGCCCCTGTACCAGCTCCTCTCATAGTAAAGTCCATTACCAAATGCAATCCCAAAGGAAGGTTAATAGTTTATACACAAAAAAAATGTGCTGAAAAAGACCATGGGATGATTTACGCCGGAACACTTTAAGGTGTCTGAAATACGTTCAGCTGGTGTCTTCGTCCACAGCGCTACAATGCTAAGCTCCTGAGTTGGAGTTAGTACTGTCTGCTTCTCTAGTAGGTAATAATAACGACTGGGTACCTCATACAACCACCCTTTAAAAATACAAACTAAACATTTTAAAAGTTAAAAATACAAAGGCAGTATTTGCTAAATTGAAGGCAAGAGTCCCTACACAGAAAACAAAGCACCAATGGGCTCCTTCCTTTGGGATTGACTTTGGTAATCCACTTGAATGGACTTTACTATGAGAGGAGCTGGTACAGGGGCCAGTAGGTAAGTCCTTAAAACACTCTTTTAATAAACTCCAGGTTCACTAACTACGTTGTTGGTGCTTTGTTTTCTGTGTAGGGACTCTTATCATGCTGCTGCAGAGGTTTGCTGTTATTTTCAGCAGTATTAGTGGTTAAAAAAAGACGTTTGAATGCCTTCACCCTACTGCCCTGAGCTAATCCCTGTTAGCCACGTCCGGCTGTTAGCAACTCTCCTGGAATTCTCCGTTCATAGTTCATACATTAAAAAAACTGTCTTGATGGCTTATTTATGTATGTAAGTGCCGAAAAAGACCATGGGATGATTTTACGCAGGAATTTCACTTTAACTTTTTGTAGTTATCACATATTATCATGTTTATTCTTCATTTAAAATAATGTTTTGTTTAGGTATCCCTTGAATCTATGATTATTACTCTATTATTTTATTTGATATCACCTCTATGCCTATTACTTTATTTTTTTTCTCATGATTCCAACTCTGCATGCACAAGGGTAAGAACAAAAATTTGTTTAAATGTTGTTGTTTTTTGGGGTTTTATGTCTTTTATTTCTTAGTAATGTTGAAGATGGACAGGAGACGGGGGTGAGTGAGGGGGGTAACCTGGTCCACTGCGGCGAGGACTCCACCTGCTCCACCGGGTGAGTTACAGGGTGCCCCATGAAAGTGAGATGAGAATTGTGTTTAGGAAAATGAACTGTTTTATTCAAGGGGCGGCTGTGGCTCAGTGGTAGAGCGTGTCTCAATTCGATAGATCGGGGGTTCAATCCCCGGCTCCTCCACATGTCTAAGTGTCCATGGGTCCAAGACACTGAACCCCCAATTGCTCCCAGTGCTGTGCAGGATGTGAACATCTGCATGAATGTGATAAGTGGTGTGAAAGCGCCTTGTTCAGTCAGAAGACTAGAAAGGTGCTTTAAAAACACATATCCAAGTCCATTTTATCACTTATACTTTTGGAGATATTTCAAAATAAAAGTTTAGCTCTATTAAACCCTGTGGCGCTCTAAATGGATCTCATCTTTTAATTGCTAAAACACACTCCACTATAAAAGATCCTGTAACCTGATTTTAGAAACTTTTCTTAGATTTGAACTTTTTCTCAAGACTTCAACACAGAACTGAGCTCAGAAACGGCTGTAGTCGAGATGTCAGGTTGTCTTTTAGAGCACACACCGTCTTACCTTTGCTCAGGTATTTACTGTGACTAATTCTACATATGGACAGAGATGGTGAAAGATAAGTGCTACTGTCAGAGGATGTCATGTCATGGAGTGACTCAGTGTTCCTGCTGACTAACTGAGTGTCGACCATTTACTAAAGCTGGGACCGAACCTCATCCCTACGATGCTTTGAACAAAATAAACAACAAATGACTAAATGTAAATGCAATCTATGTGTACTGCAGTTTGTAGCATAAAGCTGGTGAAGCATGTGTGTGTGTGCGTCACTGGGGGAGGTGTCTACAGGTAAAAGCATGTCCCACAGTCACACACACCTGAGGCCAACAGTGTGTTGAAACTCAGTTTAAAAATTTATCAGAAAGGAGTGGCCGGGCAACACACACACACACGATGTGCATATTTAAACAAGAGGAACACACGTGTCTGGGTGTGGTTCTCCTGAACTTTCACAGACTGCACGCTCACATTGTGAAATATCTTCAGATGTGATGTTTGCACGTGATCTGGTTCATTAGAACGGTTCTTTGGTAGGAACGACCGGAACAGAGTAGTGCTGCTTTAGACAGCAGTGGGCTGCAGGACGCACAGACAGCTGTTACACTGAAAACACACCTCTATGGACGCTCTTATCCAACATGTGTTACACGTTGTTGCACGTGTGCACATTGCCTGATGAACACTTTCAGAGAAATAAGCCCCCACCCCTCAGAAAAAGCATCATTCAAGAGTCAGCTTAAATCCCATCTCTTCAGGATCACCTACAAAAACTAAAATCCAACTTCTTCCACCCTCTGTTTTTCTATTAATGTGATGTTCTTTTGTTCTACTGTTGTTTAACGAGCTTCCTGTCTATTTGTTTTATGTGTAAAGCACCTTTGAGTACTGAGAAAAGCTCTCTATAAAATTGATCTATTATTATTTTGCCCTTCATGAACAAACAAACTAAGGCCTAGGGCATTCAGAGGACGGGTTTCTTTCAGTAATCTCCAACTATCAAGTGTGTTGATTCTTCTATGGCGTTCCTCATGTTTTAATGTGGTATTTTGGAGGGATTTGATAAAACAGTCAAATTTAGCACCAAATCTGTGTAACAAACGGTATCCACCCAAACACTTACGAGACATAATAGAGCAGAAGGAATACCATAAACTTAGGTTATAATGTTCTAAGCTTCTACACACCAGAAAACATGCTGGTGATCAGAGCAGACAAGAAAACGTTGTGCTTGTTGATCTTCCCAGAGCGCTGAGACCAAACCTAAACTAAACGTCACTTCTTGCGGCGTGGTCCAGTCCAGAAAGAGCACCAATATACTAAATTCTGGTTCTTGATGTCCAAACCAATGATATCCTTGAAATGGAGTTAAGATGACTAATTTGTGGGTTCGTGTCCCCCACTCTTTTTAAGAAATCCCTTACTTGAACATACAGGACAACACTTGCTCACAGAGTCATTTAATTTACCAAGAGGCCTAGTACTGACACATTTAACCTGCTCACAGCTAAAAAACAAAAAAAACTTGATGCCAAAAAGATTGCTGCAAGTCAGTTCCGCTCTGCAGATCAAGTCATGGCTGCTAAAATGAAAAGGGAGTCCACTGAAGTTTCAAACTGTGCAGCTTTAAGTGAAATTCAGGCGCAAAATCATCCCATGGTCACTTATATACATGATATACAGTACACAGTATTTTTCGGGTATGAATGGAGAAATCCGGAAGAGTCCCTACACAGAAAACAAAGCAACAACAATGTAATTAGTGACGCCAGAGTTTATTAAAAGTGGCCCTACTGGCCCCTGCACCAGCTCCTCTCATAGTAAAGTCCATTCAGGTAGATTATCAAAGTCAATCCCAAAGGAAGGAGCCCATTGGTGCTTTTCTTTTCTGTGTAGGGACTCTTCTCATGCTGCTGCAGAGGTTTGCTGTTATTTTCAGCAGTATTAGTGGTTAAAAAAGACGTTCGAATGCCTTCACCGTACTGCCCCCCCCCCCCCCCAGGATTTCTCTGTTAATAGTTCATACACGGAAAAACTGTCTCGATTGTTTATTTGATGTGTGTAACTGCTAAAAAAGACCAGGGGATGATTTTACGCTGGAATGACACTTTAACCTACAAAGTCCAAACTAAATACACACCTACAGGTTTATATGTGTGGTCTGAGTGAGGGGCTAAAATACAAAAACATAAAATACAAGTATCTGGTCCGAAACAGATAATTTCGAGGGTATTTGCACATTTTAATACATTTCCTCTAAATGTCCAGGTTTTTTTCCAGACGCATGGGAACCATAAGAGTCAGCCGGAGTCATCAGGTGGCAGATGAATGAGTGACACACATCAGCAGATCACTGGTTTAAACAGCGTAAGTGTTTTATAAAAATCATCATGGTGTGGTGATGGGTGACAGCTGTATGAGAAAAGATCAATCAACTGGCATGTTCACAAACATCATACACATTGACATTGTACAGGTGGCTGATAATGACTGGTGCTTGGAGGTCGGACTTATGTAATGTTTTTATTGGTATTTTTGGAGAAGACCATTTTACAACAGATTTAATAATAATTCAGAGCTCTAAAGAGAGGGAGAGAGCCAGAGTATCATTCTACCATTGACTGTTGCCATCAGCTGCTTATATTGTCAACAGGCAAACTCCTAATCACCATAGGAAAACAAAAAGAAAACAAGAAAGAAAATCCAACATTTTCGATTTTTTTAGTAAATAACATCCAGGGTTGCATCATTCAATTATTTCGGAAACAAAAAGGGAAAACAGTTTTTTAGGTTTACATGTTTTAACATTTGCTTGGTAAAAGGAGGGAGTGAGATCATTGAGGAGTGAAGAGGGGCAAAAGATGCTTTGAGATGTTTCCACTGGGAGAGAAAAATAGAGGGTCAGCGGACTATCTTCTTAACTTCAGTTTCCAGAGAAACCTTACAAAAAGTCAACACTGAGAGGACAGAGACAGGGATGGATGGGTGGGGGGGAGGGTGTGTGTGTGTGTGTGTGTGTGTGTGTCTTGGGTGGGGACAGGGGGCAGGGGGGTACAGCCGCCACATCCAAAAAAAAAACCTGCTTTTTCATTCTTCTTTTCTTTCGGAGTGCAGAGTTTTATTATATATACATATGAATATATAGATGACACAGCTTACAAAGGCGTGTGTGAATCTATACATTTCCATTACATAGATAGTTATTATGGAAGGAGAGACACAGACTTTCTGTTTGTCGCTTGTCCAGGAAGAGAGACTTGTTGGTCCTGGTCACCAACGCTTCTGCAGCTCTGCTCTGGGCAGAGACCACTCAGAAACCTACAGACACACAGAGACACAGGCAGCATCGTTACCACGGTGTTCACCGGCACAGACACACTGGAGTCACAGACACACTGGAGTCACATCCACACTGGAGTCACATCCACACTGGAGTCACATCCACACTGGAGTCACAGACACACTGGAGTCACATCCACACTGGAGTCACATCCACACTGGAGTCACAGACACACTGGAGTCACAGACACACTGGAGTCACAGACACACTGGAGTCACATCCACACGGGAGTCACAGACACACTGGAGTCACAGACACACTGGAGTCACAGACACACTGGAGTCACATCCACACTGGAGTCACATCCACACTGGAGTCACATCCACACTGGAGTCACAGACACACTGGAGTCACATCCACACTGGAGTCACATCCACACTGGAGTCACATCCACACTGGAGTCACAGACACACTGGAGTCACAGACACACTGGAGTCACAGACACACTGGAGTCACATCCACACGGGAGTCACAGACACACTGGAGTCACAGACACACTGGAGTCACATCCACACTGGAGTCACATCCACACGGGAGTCACAGACACACTGGAGTCACAGACACACTGGAGTCACATCCACACTGGAGTCACAGACACACTGGAGTCACATCCACACTGGAGTCACATCCACACTGGAGTCACATCCACACTGGAGTCACATCCACACTGGAGTCACATCCACACTGGAGTCACATCCACACTGGAGTCACATCCACACTGGAGTCACATCCACACTGGAGTCACATCCACACCGCCCCACCAGCAGGGCAGGGTCTGAAAGCACATGGTCAGCAATGAGGGAAGAAGGTATGGTCTCCTTATAGCTCCTTTTTATCCCAACTGGTAACATACGCCATCGTCTGGACCCTTTGGCGTCCCTTGTCAATGCACTGGACAGCCCTGTGTGTCTGACTGACACTCAACTACTGTGGCTGTTTTAAACGTAGAGGATAAGTAGTGACTTTAAGGTGATTACTTGCTAATGAAAAGATTGTGGATGAGGTGTGTGTATATAACGTAACTATAGTGATGCACAGGAGATGAAAAGCGATCTCTTGAAAGTCCGGTTGGTGTTATATATATATATATAATTTATTTTACTCTCAGATCAGTCTGGTAACGTGCGGCGGAGAAAATTTTGAGAACTTTGCAAAGCGAAAAAACCTATCAGTGTTTGTTTTGAGGCGGATTTCAGTGTGACGAAATGAGAAGAGAGTGTTCAGTGTAAACAACATGGCGGCGTCCACGGATGAGATGAGCGCAGCTATCGAACTCCAACTCTTTTTTCCTTTGGATCCTTCTGATGAACATGGACCGGGCTCCTGAAATTGGGCCTTTGATCCGTAAATTCACGTTACAATAACAGAGAATATCCTTTACCCACATGTTTACTTTCTGTGGTTTGCCTCCACGCTGTTGATTTGGCCCCTATATTGGTGACAGACAGATGGTTTATCCAATCAGCAGCTAGTATTTTCTCCCCTTCCCAAAAGAGCTCCAAACCAGAATTCCCAGATGGATATGCTGAGACAATGAGAATCATGCGAATCAATCCATCTGGAGGAGTCTGGTTAGTTTGACCCATCCACCGCCCAAACCTCCTCCCTGCAAGGACTTTGTGGCTCTTAATTGTGGAGCTCTTGCTCCAAGCGTCTCATATTGGATGGGAATCCAGAATCAGTTCCAGTTGAGAATTGCTAACCGATTTCAAACCAGAATCTCTGAGCGGATCAATTCCTTTCATCTGTGTTGCTGTCGATATATGCTGCCTTATGGGAAAAAAGCTATTTTTAAGTTATGCGTTTGTGCATTTCCGTCATCTTTGTGCATCGGTTTCAAACACAGAGGACCCTGACAAAACTGTGCTATGACGCTCTGGGCATGAGAATGGGCTGCAGGATTTTAAGAAAATCATGACAAGACACACCAAGGACAGTTCAGATGTGTTCAGTGTCAGTGTTCAATATGTTTCTCTCACCAGTCAGTACTTCAGTAAATGTTCCTGAACACAGAAGGAACAAAGGTCCATGGAAACGCAGCAAAGATTAAGTCACATATATTTAAGAATATCCCCACAGCACCATGTGGTCTTCAAAGACACGAGGGACAACATTTGGAGAGCAGGAACACTCCATTGCTTGGTAGGTTTTATCTTCCGTTTGTGCCATTTCATTTATCATCCGTTCATAAGCTGGAGAACTCACGTGCTATGATACAAGGCTGTGACCTGACAGAACATAGACTAAAGAAATCTGAGCATTTGCACATATTGTGCATAGATAGTGGGAGTGTACGGGCAACGCATTGGTGTGAAATGATGGCAGATGATCCATGAAGGATTTGACCTCGATGTTACTACGGCAGTGTTCTCAGCACTCCGTGGAAACGCTTTGGTTCTATGCCTGAACCCATTTTGGGCTGACCCGACCTGCTGGGCTGGAGTTTCTCTGAAGTCCCCCGGGCCTGAATATGGACGGGTCCACCCAAATATCCCAGCATTTTAAAGAAAACAGTCTGTGTATGTCATGAATAATGTTTGAGCTATGTGATCTCCAGCTTCTATATATCTAGTCAACGTATACACATGGATATATCCAGTCCAGTGAGAAATTAAACACAAAGGCTGACTGGATTGAGAACAACTAATGGGGGTCGTTTAAAGGGGAGTTTTTTGGTTTGCGATCAAACAAAGAAAGAGTTCGCCGCACAAGGCAAGAGGTTAGACTGCATTTCCCCTGGATGAGCTCTGGACAAAGCAGCTGACTGCTGTGTGTATCTGCACACAACAGTTACCCTACAGGCAGAACTGTATGTGTAACATGTATTAGACATGTCACATGTGAAAGTGTCTGTTATTTATGTTGTATTGTAACAATTTCATAACTTTTCGATGGTGAACAGAAAAAAAAGAGAACAAGCCTTAAAAGAGTGGGTGCATGTTAACTGAACCATATTAACGATGAGAAAGTGATCCGGTTGTCACAGCATCTCGTTGCTTTAACCACTGAACATGTGTTTGCACGTTTTAAACTCCCTGCGCACCGTAGCAATGAATGTGTTGAGGGATGGGGGAAACTGTAATCCAACACAATAATGCTGAGGTTAGAAAGCTGCCTTCATCCAAATGTGAAATGCCACGTCAGTGAGTGGTTTGAAAGGTGTTCTGTGACATCAAGGCTGATTAAAGCCCTTTATCAGTTTTTGGTATCAGAACTATGTAACCTTGATTTAAGCTGTAAAGTCTCACTGAGATAGGCAGCACAGACATTATGGATTATGGATCATTCCAGGCTTTTAGAGCAAATAAGACTCTGCTGAAAAATAATTGAAGGGGGTAGGACTACTGCCACATCAACCATTATAGCCGTGTTGGAATAGTGTCTGCTGTATAACATGATGACTGAACCACCCTTTAGACCTGGGATTAACTTTAAAAATGTGTAAAGGACTTCAACTGTACTGGAAAATGTCCAGTCATAGCATGACACAGCAGAAACACACTGTTGAAGTCATAAATAGATAAAACTGCTTCAATAATTTAATACGTGACCTTTGCCTGTTTATTAACAACAGTAGATCGTATAGAAATGAACATGACTGTGGCTTTGTCTGAGCTTCTTACTGTAGATTCACACTACTGAAGGTTGTCGAGTTCTCCAAAAAAAAAAACTGTGTGCATGGGTGGAGGGAGCAATGGGACATGTTGGAACAGCTTTTAATGAGCAGTAGCAGAGTGGAAGCTAGACAGGCCCAAAGGCAACATCCCAGTCAACGCGGATAATACAAAAAAGCCAGGTAATGCAGTGACTGAAGCAGGACTGGGGCTAAAGATTGGGTGCTTTGCACATGTGATCAAATCCGCATCCCTAAGGGACCGCCTCCTTGGGAGGATCAGGAAGGCGGTCTACTATTAGCACTTTAAGTTTTTCTTTTATAACGTAAATTCACTGTTTGTGTTTAAATAATATAACAAAAGAAATGATACACAGTATGAAATTAGTTACATTTGTCTTGTTATCTTTGCCTTTTTGTGTTGTTGATCTGATCCATGACCCAAAAAACCGTGACACTATATGAACAGTGAGTTTTGTGATTTAGTCAAGATTGGTCGACAAGTCTAAACAGAGGTACAGATGTACAGATGTTCTGTACAGCCATGGACATATCATGGGATGTTGCTGGGCCAATCATCAATATCTTAGTGAAGTGTGAGACGCTATGACTACAAGTCCTTTTCATTTTTCTCAAAGACTACACTGGAGCTCAAAATTTGAGAACAAATTATAAATACTTGATTTAATCTGAAGTACTGTTATTTTTTACTGTTCACAATTTGAAAGAATATCTGCTGTGGCTACACCACGACTGTACTATGTCTATATCATGTTTTTTTTTAAATAACTAAGGCACTTCAACAAAAACCTTTATTTTGTAAAAATAAACAGCGATCATCAGACATTATGTTGTTGCTAAAGATTCTTCAGAGATTCTCCATGGGGCTTAGATCTTTATATCTGCAGTTTCTCACTGTTTTTTTCCACAAAATACAGGTTTTTGTTGAAGTGCCTTAGTTATTTAAAAAAAACAACCAACATGTTAGTACAAAAGTGGTTTAGACACAGAGGATATTCTATCAAAATCTGGACAATAACAAATAACATTTCAGAATAAACCAAGTATTTATAATTTGTTCTTTAATTTTGATCTCCACTGTATGTTGTGTTCTTAACAGTTTGAGCACTTTTATTAATTTACACTTCTACGTCTAGGATGGGATTCAACCCCGCCGACACTGAACCCGAACTCGATTTTCTAACTGTGCTGAGTTATTAACATGATATCTCCAGTAGAGGAGAGCAGCCTCTCTGCACAAACGTTAGGACCAGTGAAAACCACTGTTGAGTTCTGTTCTGCACCTGACCAGAGTTAGTTTGGAGTTTTAAGAGTTTGGTGCTGCACTCCACTAACGTTCACTGGTCTCTGGGTAACCAAGCGTCAACATAAAATGAAGTCAACCAGTAGTTTTTTCAGAGGTGATGCAGATAATTAGTAATCAAAGATACCGATAACAGAGGACTTTGGAACTGATATACATTTGCAGAAGTGTCCAAATTTAGAATAAAGAACTCCAACATAAAACTTTGTCCCAATGTCTTTAAGCGTTTAAAACTTTTAACATTATCTTTCCCTTCTCCGTGCTAACACTGGTTTTGAATGTATTGGAGACCACCTTCCCCGTTGTTGGTTGGGTGTTATACTCCAATCAGGGTTGGAAATTAGCATTAGCCATTCAACAAACGCTGAAAGATAGGCTTCCGCGAAAGCCACGGCCCAATTCAGGCACAGAATTTAACAGGCATTACTGTTACCAATCTTTCTCTATAATCCTACACCAATTTCATTCTTTTTTTATATTCTCATAGTATTCAAATGTTTTAAGCTCAAACTTAGCCTGTTAATATTTATACATGTATGACACTATCAGCATGTGATTGTTATCCATCCTGTCTACTAGAGGGTGTTTCAACATTACATTTGAAATTAGGCCCACATGATAGCTTTCTGGCTACGTAATAAACTTGGGCATGGGATAAAAACGGTAACTCGTCACAACATTTTCAATCTCAGCTGGTGGGCCCCGGGAGACAAGAGTTCGTGTTAATTCTTGCCTGCATTAGCTGCGGCTCCTCAGGCTCCAGACCACCTAACGCTAGCTTGTTATCTATCGGGTGATCTCTTAGTTTGCTTGCTGTCGAATGATATTTCATTTGTATCCTTTCATTATATCTTTGTTGTTGATCTAGTTTGTTGATGGATATCCAAAAACTATCCATACATTGCTAAATGGTCGGGTGAGGCGATCTCTGTGGAAGGTGCTTCACAGTACGCTGGTTACGTTGGGTAATTGTCATCTACTGATCTCCCGTGGGAGCATCGCTTGCTTCCGTTTCCAACAGTAAGATTGTGTTTCAAAAAACTGCCGTTATTCATCAAACGTGACAAAAGCATTTATTGTTTTACATGCGGATAACGTGGCCAGATTTGCTAATGTTAGCAAAACACATTCATAAAAATACACATTTGAATAGTAATTTCAGCATTCGGTTAGTTAAAATATTTTTATCATTAAATTTAAATTGACTTCCAAAATTAGTTGGAACAGCTGTATCAGGCATGTTATGTTTTTGTGTGAATATATCAAACATTGAATGATAACATTCTATACATTAAATGATGTCTGAATGACCTAATTATTATTGATTGATTTATTTAGCACATAGATTTCAATACTGGAAGATAAAAACAAGTGAATCAAATGTACTCTATTTAGCTGTGAGAACTTGTGTTTGAGTTCTTTCTAAACCAGACTGTGACGTTGTCAAACACAACAGCTCTTCACCACTTTAGCGGTGTTTTCCATCGCTTTGTCCCCCACGTGAATGTGCGGTGGCAGACCTGAGACCAACAGGAAAGACCCTTTATCCCTCGGGTTGTTGTTTCCAATGAGCCACACCTAGTCCCCATCTGCTTGACACCAAGTGTGGATTATTAATGTCACAGTCACAGAACAGGGGAAAACAAGTGTAAAGTAAGGAGGGGAAAAACAAGGAAGATATGTTCAACATGATCCAGTTTGGAGAGGGAATGTTAATAAAGAGAGACTGCAGAAGAGTCAGAGGGGTGTAATCAGAGTGAGTTGGTCAGCATTGAAACAGCCTGTTGTCCAGCCCCAACAAAGGAACAGAATAGCATGGCAGCAAAGTTAGTAGTCAAATTCCCCAAGGACGTCTTTGCTTCTGCAAGACAGACCAATTGTATCAAATTCTTTGATTGGAGATTGTCTGTTCTTTTAGGGTGCCTCCTGAAACTTGTAATGCTGCTTGACTTTAGTAATAAGCTTCATTTGCTTTTCATTTCCAATTTGGTGTTTAATTCTTTTCTTTTTAAAAGAAAGGGCACTGGGGTGTGGGTTAGGGAATAAAACAATATCTAATAGTCCTAAATACAATACTGGATGAATATATGAGCAATTGGTGTCTGTAAAAAACGTCGCTTGGCTGTTTGCTACTAACCTTTCATGTTAGGCTTGGGTTTGTCAGTTTGCTTGCCTGTGGGGGTTTGTGCCGGCTGGCCCTGGCCCCCGGAGGAGGCCCCCTGCTGGGCTGCTTTCTGTTTCAGCATGGTCCAGTCAAATGTGTAGTCATACTGGTGGTTCAGAGTCCTAAAATACATAGAATCACACTGTCAGCCCAATATTCACAACAATCAGCTGTTTGAACAGGAAAGAAGGAATGAAGCAAAGAAAACAACGGAAAGGGGAAAGAAGCAAGACACTGGAGGGCAAAGTCAGACGGGAAAGAAGAAGAGGGAAGGAAGACAAAGAATAGTAGGAAGAAAAGCAACATATTCCTTTATAGAAATCAGTCTGCACTTATGCAGCTTGCTTTGTTCATGTATTTAGACTACAGAAATAGCAGTGAACACACAATGGAGGGACAAAAAGATTTATTTATTAATCACAATTGGCTATGGACTGGAGCAGACTATAATGACTACTTTGGAAACTTGCCGTGAACCTCATTTTGTCTGAAGCATATAAAATTAAATAATGGGACACAGCAAACATGGTCTTATTCCTGAGTAGTGTGTGCATGTGCGTTTACCTGAAAAGGATGCGGAACAGTTGGCGCAGGTACATGTAGTCTGGAGCCTCCTCAAAGCGTAAGCCACGGCAGTAGTTCAGGTACATAGCAAACTCTGCTGGGAAACCCTGAAAACAGCAATTCATATAATGGAGTGACTGGTGTATTCTTAGAGATCATACAGACATTCAAGGACTTTCAAGTACCTTTACCAACTACTTTTTTTTTCATTTTCAATGACATTACTCAAAAGTAATAGTTTATTTGAATTTATTTGATTTCTAAAATTGGAAATCACTGCAACCATGAGGTCCTTGAGCATTCTGTGGCACACAACACTAAACTCAAATATCATCTGACAGTGCTGAAGGCTCAAAACCACAAAATGATTGAGAGCTTATAAAATGCGGAGGTCTCATTTTATTCATTTAATAGTATGTTAACGCAGTACTACATTAGCGAACCCCTGCCTCCCTATACCAGCCACCTTTATTACAAGAATTGACTTGATTATTGGCTCTTTAAGGCGAGGAAGACAGGAGTGGGAGGCTGCTACACAAAAAGAAAAGGCTGAATGATTCTGTGCCATTTAATTAAAATGGTTTAATGATAAAACGTTTGACAAAATATAAGACTGCTTCATGTTTTTCTTCTGAAAGGACTTTTTAAAGCCATTGTTAAAACATTTACTATTTTTAAGGTATTCCAATAATTGCTCTTTTCCCCTTGAAATTCCAAGCACTTGAAGGCACCTTGTGTGGACTCTTACCTTACAGAGGACCTCAACAGGGGTGGACATCTTCTTCTCTGAGATCTTCTCATACTTCTGCTTCTTTGTGGCAGCCTGACAAACACACAAATAAATTAACAGCATACCACCACTCAAACATCTTAGGACGCTTTCACACTGTTTATTCGTACCGTGCCCTGTGCTTTAGGGTACGTACACACGATCGAAAACAACCTTTTTTTTTCTCAGCAGTTCTTAAAGAGTCCAAAACAGCACAAAAGTCTCCACTAACTGCAAAGTGATTGGTGCGTCAGAGGGTGCTGCCGGGAGCCTCTTCCCCGTCCCAAAGCACTCACAGACGGGCACTGTCTCGCTACTTTTTGCGACCTTAATTTTATTTATAACAAGCTACTAGCGGTCAATTTAGCGACTTATTCAGTCCATCAGGGAAAAGGTTGAAATATCTGGTCGGCCTAATTCATTCCCATGCAGTCGCTCCGAGTCCAGTTCAGTCTGTGGGTCCGTGTCTCTCCTCTGAGTTTTGAATATATATATATACACATAGAAATAATACTTTGAAAGGGCGCTACGTCACAACGTAAAGACCCGATAGATGATAATACAGTTCAGAAACAATATTTTGACTTTAGGACGTTTACAATCACTTCGGGCCGATTATAATCTGAAGCTCTGCATTTGGCAAAGTTCAGTTGTAAGCATCATTTGCAGTATAAACCACATACTGTAAAACACACACCTACAAAGGGTTTATAATGTGTATTTAACTTTTCAATAAAATAAAACAAACTTTAAAAAAAGCAAGTCCATACCTTTAACCCCTGCCACGGCAGGCTGGTTCTGTTGAAGTACATCAGCACGTAGCCTAGTGACTCCATGTCATCACGACGACTGCAGACAAAAATAATATTGTTAGTACAGAAGCAGGGCATCACTGTCACAATATCTGCATCCATAACTATTCATTATATCATAGCTATTACTGTCATGGAATATGAAACATTTTGCACCAGTGTAAGACAAGGATAAACTGCAACTTCAAGATTGCTCTGAAACACAACGCAAGTTTTGCGTAGGTTGGTCTTGGCATTTGAAAATGAGAACTGGTTTCTCAGTTGAGCAGAGCAAACACTTTAATTATTGTTTAGTTTAATTATGGCTTGATTTCTAGAAACATCTGCAGAAAAAAAAAAAGTCAAATTTTAGTGACAAACCACTCCGTTCTTAAAATGTTTATTACACAGATACCGTCGTATACACCGGTGAAATGCCAGGTCTGATCAGATACAAATACTGACTCTCAGCTGATAATTCATCCATCCACAACCAAAGTTAAATGAACTGATTGATGAATGAATTGAGAGGAATTGAATGAAACGGAATGTGTGCACAGACCTCTGTTCAATGCCCAGGTGTGCATTGATGGAGGCATAGCGTGCTGTGCCAGTCAGGTTCTTGTCTTCTCTGTAGGGGATGTGCTGTCGTGTTCGGTTGTCTCTGTACTTCTTTGCCAAACCAAAGTCAATAAGGAACAACTGACGGAGAAGGAGAGAACACATGGTGTTTATCGGTCAGTGACACCCCGCAGAGCAATGATCATCCAAAAGTGCATCAGAAATCAAAAGATTCACAGTTACATCATTTCTCCACTTTCAAACACAGAAAATTAGTCCTGCTGTAAAACATGAAAGTTGAAAACATTATCGTATTGATTGAGGACAGCCTTGTGACAACATTAACATCCACTGGAGCAAAGTGTCATACCAACAACTACGTCCCTAAATAACAAAGTCACTTCTCCCAACTACAATGTCCAACAGTAGTCCTAGATAATAGTATGATAATGATTACGATTTTTATTTTTATTGTTAAAGAACCTTTTAAGATGTTTAGAAAAACAAAGGGTATATATTTTATACTTATTACAACACATTGTTGTCATCAGGCCCAGTTGAGTGCCAAGTCTACGGTAGATGGTTATTGACGTGTGATTTCTGCATAAAGATTCAGCAGTGGAACACAGTTAGCACAGTGCTGATCCATTGTGGAATTAGTTTCCGGTTGTTCAGTTTCACACTCATGTGTTGGGTGTTCAGTTAAGCAGCGGATTTCCTAAAAAAAAAAAAAGTGCTGTTGGCCCTTTTGTTGGACCCTCTAACAATTGCCACGTATTTAGACATCAATTTAGAGATGTTGTGTTTGTAGGATTTTTTCCCTCAAAATGACAGAAGTCATGTGTAATCCTAAATGGCTCTTGCTCTAAATCACAGTTAACATCCTGGTATACCCAGTGGTCATGCAAAAGTTAAACACTTCATGAACAAGCAGACAAAAAAAAAAAAAAAAAAAAAAAAAAAGACTTCACCCAACCCGTCCTCACCATGCGTGTGCTAACTGCTAATCTAAAACATCCAGACATCCAGGCTATGTGTGGGCTTTCCAGGCAAGTCCAATTGTATGGATCCTGGGACCAGTAGCAAGAGTATGTGTTTCAGCGTTACAGGAGCCCAACAGGGCGTCAAATGAATGGCTGTTGTCCTGTGTCAGCTTATCCTCAATAGTTAAGACGAGCCCTGTTGTCCCTTAGCCCAGAGTTGTCAATGCCAAAGCAGACACTGTGAAAAACAACGTGGTACTGGTGTAAATAAAGTGAAGAGAACAATCATCTGACAGGTCAATCTCCTTTTAAGATGAATGTCGCAGACGACCTTCAAGGTTTTAAGCTGTTTAGACTGCTGCCATGAAAAGAACTGCAGTTCTGGGTCATAAGATCCCCATAACTGGTACATTGAGTGATTATTTATCATCATCTTAAACCTGAATTTAACCCATATGAAGTGTTTTATTTAATGACTATTTGTCATACAAGGGTCCTAATAACTTAAATATTACGTGTCATGTTTGGCAATAAACAGCAGATGATCATGTCTGACTTGACAAACCTGACACCAGGGCTTTAATAAGAACATAATCAATATTGATGCGACATCCTACACTGAAGCAGAAAACACCAACTTAATGACAACAACACCCTCACGGGTACTATCAAAGGGAAAACAACCAGAAGTGAAACGTTACCTCAAACTCTACACAGAGAAATTATAGAGATAATGTGTTAGAAAAGTGTTTCAAACACACTGGAGCTACCACAACATAGAAACTACCGCATTGGCCCGAATATAAGACAGTTTTGTTTGTTTTTTTCCTGGAAAGCCGCCTGGGGGGCTGGGGGAGGCGGGGTCTAGATTGCGAAAGTTACATGTGAATATACAGTCTCATGGCGCCAAAAATCTGTAAAACAAGTGTTTCTTTCATGACGCGCCATCAATCACAACACAGTTTACAGCGACATTGTTTCCAGAGCAAACCAACGTTAGCGCACAGCGACAACTAGCTTAGAGCAGTGGGGGCCTGAAACATGGAGAGACAGTGATTGTTCTGAAAGAAGTCGCTCAAAAGTCAACCAAGTAAGCCGACAACTGAGGAGTTATGATGCCAATTTTGTTATAATGGTGATCACTTGGTTTTGGTTTTGTTGACCAAAAATTTCTTTGAACCGGCTGATCATTTTGTTTGTTTAACGGGTTCCTAAAGAGGGACCATTTCTGGTCTGAGAAGAAAGACTAATTTTGTTGTGGTAATTAGAACGGTGGGTTTGAAATCATTGGATTGAGGAAAGAATACTTGTTTTTTGTTTAAAAATGTGGTCTTCAAAAAGTCTTTTTCCGAAAATGATTCTTAAAAAAGGAGGGTCGTCTTATAATCAGGGTCGTCTTATATTCGGGACAATACAGTAACATACTCTGACCAAATGTGACCATACCAGACAATCTGGAATAGCACCTTACACATCTTGAAAATCGGGTCATTCAGAAAAACTACAGGTGTGAACACACTGCATTTCTGAGATTCCCGGTGCCCCTCCTCCCCAGTACACCTCAGGTACATCACCATGCTGGCCAGTAAATCTCTCTTTTACAATTGTGAAACAGTTAGGCTTTGTGTTAAACTTAAATTTCTGTTATTTAGGCTTGCTAAATTGTATCTTACAGTGCTGCCAATGGGTATTTTGATTTGCATTATTTCACTAACACCAACATAATACAAATAAGTCTTTACAGATACAAATTAAACAAATTGAATGTAACTTAATCCTAATCTACCCATGTCTGGACAGCGGAAGCAGCCTTGTGACAGGCTTATTCTTGGTAAAGCATGTGTTAATGATGCATTGTCCTGACAATAGTTTCACTGTAGGAACTTATTATGGTTAGGTTTGACGCACAGCTACCTAAAACTTTAGAAAAACATATGGAGCTTACTGCTAACCAACTGCCTATTGAAAGTCCTTTGGGGCTTAAGTTAATAAATGTGAGTCAAATGCTCTTATGACACCCATGGGAAATTAGACTGCAAATCAGGTTACGCTGAGCTGGTCAAAGACAAAGACATTTCACTCCTGAAATAGAATAAAAGTACTTTAAATTTCAATTTTAGATCACGTAACTCAGAGTATCATGATGCAGATGAAAAGTTAAAATGGTCTAGATGTGCTGGCAGTGGATTAAACAGAACAGGCAACCAGCTTTTGTTTTGTTAAAAAGTGAAAGTGACAGTTTACTCAGACTTTGATGCAGCAGCGTCACAGTCACTAAGCTTCGCTTTGTATCTTAGAGGGAAACTCTTCCACAATCTTAAAAAAATCATTTATATTTGAAGACTGATATACATGCTGGATACAAAATTTACATTGAGCACTTTCAGTTAGTTTGAATATTGACCCAATTGCTTTAGGGACATGCTTATATAGCTTGAAACTTAATTAAAATTATTAAAATCTAATTTTATGTTCCAGCCAAAGCCTGGTCTTCCAACACATGGATCCAGATGAGGTTCCTTTCTGATTAATACTCCACTGTGAAATCCCCTGCCAGTGGATATTAGAGTGTGAGCCATGCACTCGCTTGGCATTTTAGTCGTTTTAGTGTTGCCGTTTCTTTGCTTTGTACCATTACTAAACATTTTACTGGAGATCTTATCTGTAACCATATTCAGCTCAGCGGGGATTTCACAAAAAGAGTCATTCAAATACTGTAGTTATAAAAGATATACATTTTATATACACAACCTAAAATTATGATGTGGCACAATATTAGTCATCTACAAGTCGTCCAATAATGTCATCATTAGAGAGTTCTGGGAGCCCCACTGCTAAGTTTTAATCAACAACATAAGGCTCAATGCTGCCTTAGCACTGAGATCGTTTTTGATTTTGGTTTCATATAATTTACTACAGAGTGAAACATTTTATTCCACTTAGATAAAAGCCTTCATTTCTAACAGGACAAGCGTCACATTAAAGAGACAGAAACTGGCTGTTAGGCAAGAAGTCATGATGAGAGGGATGGGACCCTTCATTCAAACAAATATGGACAGTAGCTATTCTCTAGGCAATGCTGATGGAAGGTTGGCTTTCTTCTCCCACTGTAATGAAGAGCACACTGGGTGGGGGAGTACATACATTGGGTATTATGCGTGCGAGATGGGTGCTGGTGGTCTGATTCACTTTAAGCAGTGTAGTTAGATATGATTGCAAAGCGACAACTGCTGTTGTGAGGCAGCTGGTGTTGTGGTAAAGGTCACACCTGGTTTAATCCTGAGAAAGATGGGTCCTGAGAAGAGCTAACAGCCAAGCTTCTTTTCCTCTTCCCCACTGACGAGTCTAAACACTAGGGCAGACAGTAGAGGGGCAGGGGTCAAAATCACACAGCCTCTATCCACCTTCAGTCACAGTTAGCATGAGTAACAGGCACTTCTGGTCGCACCCACATGGTTTTTCTCCCTTTGATTCAACTAACAGTGTCCTGTACATCCAAAACTGGACCAACACAGGCAGAAAATCCACTTTAAATCTTTGTGGTACAGACGTGATCATTCTGGCCATCAGTCTAGAAGAAACCACATGACTGTGATTATCTTCTGTCAGGACAACCGAGGTAGGATCAACCCTGTACAACAAGCCAAAAGTGTCTCTGGAAACGTGTTGAAACTTCAATATCATGTCTGACAGTGACAATAAAGGCCAGTGCAGACAGGCAACACCATGGCTCAGAAAAGACCTGGGGGAAGAGAGGGGCTTTCGGCAGCAGATGGTAAAGAGCCCATGGTTGTCCATCCTCCAGCAGTAAAACAAATGGCGCATATTAAAAAAGATCTCAGAAGCCTTAACTCTAAAAAGCTTTAACAGGCCTGAGAGCGTGGTTGATATGATCTGAACTAAGTTGTTCACAGGCCACTACTAACACAGGGAGAGTTCCTGCCTTGTTTACGCAGCTAATCGGCATAAGGGGTTAAAACTGTACTAGAGTTGAGTTATTGGAGAAA
Organism: Echiichthys vipera; assembly: GCF_963691815.1. Classification (NCBI taxonomy): domain Eukaryota; kingdom Metazoa; phylum Chordata; class Actinopteri; order Perciformes; family Trachinidae; genus Echiichthys; species Echiichthys vipera. The sequence goes on from NC_139831.1 coordinate 28,479,247, forward strand.
ATGGGTAATGAGCAGGCTTTAAATTGTGTAATTAACTATGTTACCACCTGTATGACGTCAAGATGTCTTCTGTTGAACTGTAGACTTACCAACTCCAACTGTTCTCTTATCTGTCACTATGAGGGATGAAAGCTCTACACATATGGTTAGCATTTTAGAAACCAACACATCCACAATGTACACGCACAATCCTTTACTGGTGCACAAAGTACTTCTACAAATACTTGTGAAGTTACACAGGCTAAACCATAGGCTACTGAAACACAGCATCAAAACAGCAGCAGCCCCAGCTTTGGGACAACGTATCTCTACAAAAACAAGCAAGCGCGCAGACTTAGTACTTCTTTCCAAACTGTCTTAACACTGCTCTGGGGCATGATCCCAGAACAATGATTACCAAGTTATAGTGTTAACTTTGCTGAAACTAACCTGAACCACAGGTGTACACGATACAGTCACAGTATGCATGTACGGTATGGTAAAAACCAGAGTATGTGAGGTAGCCAACATTTGGAGGTAAAAACAACAAAGTGCTCACATCAAATCAAGAGCTTCAACTGTAACACATGAGCAAATGCTTGCCTCGGCACTAGCACTCATCAGTGCTAGTGCCAATTAGGCTTGTAAAGATATTACTGCACGATTTTTCACAAGACAGAAAACGACAGTCAACTTATTTAGAGAATGTTAGTCCAGAGTTCTCTCCCTTCAGGAGGACATTCTTGTCTAAGATGTTATGATTCCAGTTGAATTAATTAGAAACTTATTCATTTAAGAGTCTAGTATTTGCATTTTGCACCAAGAATGCAAGAAAAATGACTATTGCGAAAAACAATGGCGACAGTTAGGGTTGGGTGGTATGAACTAAATAAACATTCAAAACTATAGCTGTGTATTCAGTAATATATAAACCATACAATTGTGTTTTATATAGTTTCCACAGTAAATATGGTCATATCATCCAGCCCAAGTGAAAGTGAAAAAGAAGAATGCCATATTTTAGGCCCACGGAGGAATAGAGAAATATTCAACAGTTTCTTTCAAAGTTTGCTTAGGTACTGCGAGTCTATCAATGGATGAGCCCTGTATTGTTAATCAAACCAAACCAAGAACTGGCTGTACTGCTCCTTTAACATTCAGTAGTGCACAATGTTCACACACACACATACATACAAACACACACACACACACACACACACTCACTTTTGAAACAAAAGACAAAATATGCATGAACAGAGCTAATACCATCTGAAAAACCATAACCTGCAATTGCTCTAAATTGTCCTAACCTCCGTAGGACTATGTTTATATATTTGACCAAGAAACTGCAAATCGTAGCTAATACTAAACTGTTATGCAAATACTGTCATCTGGTATGGACGTTTAGAAATGGAGCGGATTTCTTATTTTCAAGCATGCAGACAATCAAGCCACCGCAGTTCCTCATTCAACGATTGGCTCATCTTGTTGAGAGAATTAAATAAAACCAATCGTTATGGTCTGTCAGACGCATCTGATGATATAAGGAACCATCTCGTCCCTGTATACATCTTAGCAGACATTTTGTCTATACTTTGGTACACAGTGAATAAATCCACCATCGCCATCATGTCAGGGCCCTGAGGACAACAAGCAGTCCGCCTGACTGATCAAATGCTCTGCACTGCCTCAGGCCTTCTGTTAACGGCGTCACTTGAACACACAGCAAAGACCCAAGCCGACAGCCAACCCGCATGTGCCCTCTGCATGTGAAGATAGCTTCTCAGTGCGTCTTGTTTCCTGACAATTGTGCCATGAGAATGCATCAAGTTGTCGGTTTGCGGCTTGGGGTGTGTGGCTTAGCTCTTTTAACAGGTCGTGTTTATGAGAGTATTAACAAACCGTGACCCGTGCATCAAAGGGCCAAGACATTTCTTAGTCCTGAGCTGGACAGCATAGCGCTGTATCGCGTGTTTTGTTTAATTAAAAAAGGCATTCATTTTGAGGGATTGCTTGTATCAATATTTATTATTGAATAAAAGCAATCAATTTTACCAGCCCAATTAAAAAATATATATAAATATAGTGCAAATGCGCTGATAACATTTATTTTATTTATCTTCTGAGGTTCTGCAAGTCCAGCACTCGTTTTTTTGCCAGTCAGTGTGACAAAAAAACAACTACTTCTGAAGGAGGTTTTGGCCTCCAGAAGTAGCTGAGTGAGTGTTCCTCTCTGGTACATGCAGCTGCAGATCTGGAGCCAGGGGGAGTTTCAGTAAGAGAGGCAGCTGCCCGGAGGAAGAGAGACTTTGCCTGGTCAGGCTCTGAGATAACATTCATTTCTGCCTTAGAAGTGGTGAATTTACAGCAACTTCACTCGATACAGTTAGCATGCATTAGCTTGGAGGGCTAACTTGGCTTGTTCGCTATAGTCCATGAAGGTAGCTTGATAGTCCATATATAAAAAAAATTGAGGTGTGATGGGTTTACACTAACACTATGTCAGTTTACCAACCAATACTAACCCAACAACAAATATACAGATTGTCTAATATTTGGGTCCAGCCCCATTTAAGACCAAGCATTATGAATTCTGTTTAAACATTGAATTACACATAAGCTTTAAGATGGACTAACTAATAAAGCGGCTCCACCAGAGTATTGAAAAAGTTTTTTTTTTAAATAAGTAGTTTAATAAAGTGACACTCAAAACAATTCAGTTAAAACAATTCAGTTACATGTGACGAACTCCTCATTAGCCTAAACCCTGTCTGTCAACAAATGAACATTTGTCTGCAAACTAACAGAGCTATATTGCTGTGTCAGGGATGAAAGGCTGTCATGTAAGCAGGGAACATCCGTGGAGATTGGGCTGGGGTTGCACACCTGCTGTGCAGCAGAGTACACATTCTTTCAAACTTGGTCAAATATACATCCCATGCTTTAGCTTAACCAGACGTTGCCTGTCTGCAAGGGCTCAAAATAATGGACACAGAATATTCTACTTTAATTTCAGGCAACTTGAGTACACACACCTCTGACCAGACCCAAACAAATGGCATGACAGGACAAAATGGCTTGAATAATTGTTTTGTGTGGGCAGCTACAGAAACAGCATCATTGTCCAGAATCAGTTCATCAGCAAGATTCCAGTACGCAGAAACGGTTCTACACCGCCCTGCAGCCTTCACGGTCCATCACAATTGTCTTTATATTGAAGAGAGGATTATTGTTTACATTATTTGGTTTTGGCCATTGTTTCTACTTCCTAAGTTTTACCTTTGTACTGTGTGATTGTGGCTTGAAAGTGTGTTTGGCAAACTTTTGATAATTTCTAAAACATGCATTTGAAACTTCTACCTTTATCAGGATTAGTGTGGACAGGATTTAAGGGGCAGTTCACCCAAATGACCAAAACATGTTTTCTCTCCTTTTTAGATAATTTTTTCAAAGAAGATAATAGCCCTTAATGGTCGTTGCTGCGCAGAGACCAAGAAATATTGATTGAATTAGTGAGAAAGGTGCGACATTGGATACTATTTTCAGGCTTACATAAACATGTAATAGACCTGGACATTAAGTTCCAATTACAAGTTTTTTTTTCTGAAACATCAGCAGCACTTACCAGATTTAGCAAGTATAGAATATGGAGAGACCACCATTATTAAAGCTACATTTGTAGATCAGCTAGGGATCAGGACTGAAGTTAACATGGTTACCATGACATGCAGCAGTGTGCCAACAGCTCTATAGTGACCTTCAATAATCCATACTTACAGTATGGATAGGACCTGGACGGGTCTTACCTTGTTACAGTGACGGCCGATGCCCATGAGAAAGTTGTCTGGTTTGATATCTCTGTGGATGAAGTTCTTTGTGTGTACATATTCAATTCTGCTGATCATCTGAAGGTGAAAAGAAGGCCACGGTTAAATATTCCACTAAGTTATTCACCATCCTCCCTATTCTCTACATAACATAGTGAAATAGGAAGAGATGTTCTGATACCATATTTTCCTTGCTGATACAGAGTACTGTTCCATTACCAGTGCTTTATTGATTTATTGTTTCTTATCATTGTTGTGTGGCCTAGCTCGGGTTAAACCCTTTGTAAAAACAAATGCATACAGAGAATTGCTGCTATAGACCTCTAATTATCTAGTTTGACAGTCAGTCATAATGGAAAAAGGACAGACTACTACTAGTAGATGTTGGGGGGGATAAATAACACGCTAACAGATTGGTGATTAGACATATCAGCATTTTAGGCAGTATCAGAGGCATATACAATAGTGTTATCGTCACAACTCTAGAAATAGGTTTACATTTAAATGAATGCCCACAGGAAGTGGAAGCTAAGAGCGTGCTCACACTGTCCTCCCGGACCGAGACCCGGACTTTAGGGTACTTGTCCCCCCTCCCTCTCCCCCCCCCGCGCCCCAGCCCCGTTTGTACTCACACTGCCTGGGCCTCGGCCAATGCTTCTTGCTGTCCATACGCCATCACGCCGTAACACGTCACACGCATTGATCGCATGTGTGTGGCTTTGTTTACAAATCTTTCCACAGACCTCTGAGTTTTTGTGCGTCTTGTCGACTGTTTTTGAATATTTTCATCCGACCAAATCTGCAGTAAACACTCCACCTCCGCACCACACCAACGTGAACCTTTCACCGCCATTGTTGTTGTTGTTAAATGTCCACGCATGGTCCGTCCTTCTATTTACATGTCCGAACAGGCGGACATAACGCTACTGCCGTAGGGCTCGTGCTCGTGCACACGCTCGTGCTCGTACATGTGCAAACGGCTCCGCTAAAGCCCACCTCTTTCAAGCGGGCCGTGGACGGTCCACTGGCCGCAGTTGAGCGCGGAGCGGGTGCACTCACATGGCTTAAAGGTACTAGACTTTAGCTGAAAAACCGGTTTTGGCCGCGGCCAAAAGGATAGTGTGAGCACGTTCTAAGGATGTATTCACACTTACCATTCGTACCAAGCATGATTAACAGTTAAGTCTAGTTCGTTTGACCAGTGTGAGTACAACTGTTCTGTGGTTAGGCATGGCATGATTGCACATCGAGCATTAGCATAAAAGGCGATTCTAACGCCTGCGATAGACATTTCTTTTCAAATGCCGCAAGAAGCAATCGTGCTGTGACTGGGATCTCTTGAAGGAGTGTGAATGCAGGCCGGGTCTGGCCAGCAGGGTCGAGGGAGGGACATTTAGGCCTTAGTAAGTGTGAGTGCACCCCAATAGGTTGGAACCAGGACCTTCTTGCGGACGAGTGGCACCACCCTTCTATTTGTATCTAACCATGGTCCTCAGGCACATTCACTGCTTCAGAAGACTGCATAGAGGTGGATGTATGTTTGTATGTTTTAGCTACCTGGTCTGCCAGCATGAGGACTGTCTTCATGGTGAAGCGGCGAGAGCAGAAGTTGAAGAGGTCCTCCAGACTGGGTCCAAGCAGGTCCATGACTAGGACATTGTAGTCCTTCTCTTGGCCATACCACCTGGGGACACAACCGTTATATAATGAGGGTGGGTCTGTGGTCAATCTGAATCGATCACAGGCAGCACATCGTCACAGGTTGAACACACATTTGACACTTCTTGGGTTCCTTATGAAAAGGATAATGTGCATTTATATGGTATTAGTGTTTCCAAAGGTACTGTTTCATTGATACACAGCTAGTTCAACAAGTTCGCTGTTGTTTAATTCTGATGAGAGCTATCCTTTTCTTTTTTGGAAGTCAAAAGCCAGTGTTATACAAATAGCAAGTTCTAGGTTCAGATAACTTGCTATGCCTACAATCAGCTGTTTAAAGAGCTGGGTGTCCGTTATCCAGTAATTACGTTTTATAACTCGTAAAATTGATCTGACAAATCAAAATCTCTCTGGCCATGGTGTCCGGTGAAAATAATATCCTCTAAGTTGTGCCTTCTCTCCAGGCGGGGAAGATATAAAAAATCGACATGCCCCGATGGTGTCATTTTTTAGATAGCCTGCCTATCAATGTTTTTTACGATCAACAAATGTAGAAAATATGACTGGAAATTCTCTAATCTGTCCGGAACATTGTAATCTTCCAGGACATGTGAAGTGGCACTAATACGTTCTAACTGGTGAAGAAGTAATAAATAAGGTAACAAAACTGCCACAAACACAACCGACTTTGTTGTTCAGTGTGACATGCTAAGGTCTAAAATCCAAGCTATTGTGGAACTATGGAGGTTAAACTTAATCAGTTTCGAGGTCAGGGTGCGGGGCTGTACTCTATCAAATGTCACATGATATGAGCAGAACTACCAGCTGTTTCTAAATTACTATGAATAGTATGTAACATGGGTGGCAGTGTATCATCAACACCAGCTCTCTTTGAATGGTCGGAACTTTATATTAAGGGGCTCCTTTCATAAAATGTGATGTCAGGGCAATGACTCTTGTCATGAAGTTCCCAGGCAGTTTTGTTTTCCTTTTTTCACATCACTGATTCACATTCTAGATCCAGAAAGTGCAAGGGAAAAATGTGGTGGGGAAACAAATCACAAAGCTGATCAGCACATTTTTCAAAGTGTGAGAATGGACAGCATCCAGACCAGGTGCTGCTGCTCCAAGACACCTTAACTGAAGGCCAATCAGGTCAACAGTAGCTGTTTCCATTCAACTGGCACGCGCAATTTAAGCCAACTTCTGAAACGTCACAACCAAAAAAAAGACATTTGAATTAGGTGTTTTTTCATCAACAGGTTTTGAGTGCATTAACTATGGGGCAGAATTTCGTCAGAAGTTGGGGCTATAGGCCACACATGGCTGTAATCCTCCAGTAAAGAGAGGAGAAGAAACAGAGGTTGCTAACTGGAAACAAAACAAGTCACCCCACTCATCTAAACAGATCTACAAGAAAAAACACAGAGAGAGGTCTTCAAGGAATTTGTTTCAATTGGGAAAGTCATACAAAAGAATATACGAGAAGAAACCCAGAGCAGCTGGTCAGTCCTGTGAGTTAGCCTAAATGCTCGCTACAGAACTAATTGAGCAAAGTAATTTCCATATCCTGTTTAGGGAATCGACCCTATTTTCAAACAGACAAAAACCATCTCAAGCAAACTTAAAAACTTTTATGCACGTTTGAGGAAGTTTTAATGCATCTTGCCATTTCCATTCAACTTCTGTTGGTAATTGGTGGAGGGACAGGAGTTGTTAGGGCCTCTCTGCGACAGAGACGAGGGAGCCTGAGCATGCTCAGTGGAAAGTCCTGTTCATTAAATCTACCAAAAAACTGGCTGGCCTCCTAAGGAGAACTAGTGCCTCAAAATCTCCCTGGTTATACCACAGCCAGTGATGAGTTTCAGACAATTCCACAGCCTTTATTTTTTTTCTGTGCAAGCATCATGATCCTCTCACACAGTTGTACTCGTGCTGTTCTTAATGTAAGAACAAGTGTGCAGTGATTTAAAACTCCATTTAATCATGAACAATACTCATTTCTACTGATTCTATCCCCATATATGCTGCCATACTTCCTTTGTCTTTTGAGAATGAGCTATGTACACACACCACTCCCCATCACTGAAGCAGCAGCCCCGCCTCCTCACACTCACTCACTACGGCTGTAAAACCCCTTTCACACATGCACTGAAAACCTGAAATTAACTAGACCTTACCCGGCGGAGCTGTGTAAGAACGCAAATGTCCGATTTAGATGGTTACCCTACCAGCTCCTTGGTACTAACACGGTGTTATCTCAGTGAGCCATGTGTGAATTCAGCCACTTATTCTCCGGTGTATTCAATTTCTGGCCTCCCAGTCCGAAATTTAAACTGGAAACTCAATCAGGTCGGATTTTCAACTCCAAAATTGAGATGATCACCAACATCATATCCGAGATAACTTTGCCGTGCATCAACAGTAATAAAGGCTGCAGTGATATGTTTATCAGCCCTTTGGTATTTGTGTCTCACGACATCGTTCGTACACACTGTACTGTACTGACTGTCTTCTACTGGCCAGAGTGCCCCCCCCATGTTAAATAAAATGGCTTTCCGACTTAAGAGAACACAACTTGGGTGTTATGTCATTCCCAATTTTCGCCCTCAAATCCATTGTCAATGCAGAGGTGCAGAAGGCACACTCAAAAGTGAGTGTGACAAGAGGGTTTCAAGAGCCTATTTTTCATGGTAGTTTCTTTGAGCAGATATTTCAGCATTAATCAATATGCGCTCCAACTAAATCACTTACACTCTGCTTGATAGAAATGCTGCAAGACCCTTGATTATGCTATGCTATTGCCAAACAAAGAAAGGCCTTTTATTACGTAAAACATGGTAAATATCTTAAATCTAAAACTGTATATATGGTTTTTAACAAAAAAAAACATTTTCAAGGGGGGAGACTTGTTAGACATACTTCAATTCAAGCAAATGTTGAGTCTTAAATATAATAGTGTTTGTTCAATCAAAATAAATTAATTCTGTTTTAATTTGACCATTTGCACTGTCACCTCACAACAAGAGGGATGCTGGTTGGAATCCCGGCTGTGGCCCTTATGTGTGGTGTTTGCATGTTCTCCCCGTGTCTGCGTGGGTTCTCCGGTTTCCTCCCACAGTCCTAAGACGTGCACGATTTAGGTTAATTGGTCACTTTAAATTGCCCGTAGGTGTGAACGGTCGTCTGTCTGTTTGTCTCTATGTGCTCTGTGATAAATGGTGTCCTGTCCAGGGTGTGCCCCGCCTCACGCCCAATGTCAGCTGGCATCAAGCGGTTGTAGATGAATGTTTTCATTCCATTAAGGGTCACTGTAACTTGTAATGATAATGTGTAATAACACACCGTCATATTTTTCTTAGAGAGTTATTGTTACTTGTAATTGTCATACTGTTGCAACCCTACTCATACAGTTAGCAAACACTGTTTTAAGAAGTACATAACATAAAACGATTCCAATGAGACCGGTTCACAATTGGGCCTGTGTCCTTAAAGTGCATCAAATAGTTTTTCCCCTTCTTCCTTTTCTGCGGAGGTTGCATGAATGCAGCACAAGGGTGGGGACCTGACTGGCGTGGGCATGTTGCTTCAGGTACAGGTGAGAAACTCAAATAGAATCCAGAAAGTCCAGTTTGAGCCTTACATCTGTGAGTTTTTAGGCTCCTTGCCTTTCACAACTAAACACAGTTCAGGGGTTTCTAATACCTTAAGGCTGTGCCACAGCAGGGCCGGGGTAAAAGCCAGGGTTTTAGACAGACCGAGCTCATAAATACCCCAGACACCAACCTCTTTTTTTGGACAGGTTTATTAGCTGTTAACTTGTACATTTGATTTTCCAATGCAAAGGTCTAAACAATGCTCTTTTAAACCTCCTGCACTGCTGGGACTAACATTCGGATGGGGAAATAGTGAATCACGTTTCCTTGTATGTGTAAGAGCAGTGGATTTGATATATACACAGAATGACGAATACTGTCATCAGCCCAGCAATAAGATAAAAGACTCACCAAGAATTAGATTTTCATTGTAGCAGGAAGGTCACAGAAAATACACAGAGGGGGTCCAGAGTGTCAGATAACTGAAATGAATGAGGAGGTCACGTTTGCTTGATGCAGCTATTGTCAATAACAACGAGACCTAAAGCCCCGTTCAGACTGACATTATAGCACAGCGGAAATAATGTATATGTGGCAAATTAATTAATTCAGATTATCCAGCAAGGTCTCATATTGGCCAGTCAAAACATGCAAACAAGTGAACTTTACAGAAACAGTAAAGTCTCTGCAGTGCTAACTCATGGATAGTGGTGTGTTTCAGTGGCATATGCTGATTTGTGTTTGCTGCTGTTGCCTGTATGCACGGTTGTTGTACTGACGTGTGCAGTACACCACTTAAACACCTATGAGTCTTACAGGCGTATGCCGGCGCCGACACCAATTCAAATGCACATTCTTTTTTTATTTCCCAAATGTCAATTCCTGACATTTGTGAAATTTTATTTGTATGTTTCACAAAAACACAACTAAACTCTATAGTACATTTCGTGAAAAGGACAGTATGTGCCAGAGTTTCACTCAGGAGACCATGGTTCAAAACCGGTTTGGGATGTAACTTTAAATTTGTTTGACTTATTATTGTCACAGTTTGGTTAGATTGAGGCAACAAAATCACTTGGTTAGGGCCAGGCAAAAAACAAGGGCGAAAATAGCATTGTTGGCTACTGAAACCAAGGTACAAATAGCATCCATTGATATTTGTACCAGGCAAAATAGCCTTTGCCTTAAATGTATCAATGTATTTAAAAAGAAGCTGCCTTTGTTATTAGAAAGGAAGTTACTTCAATCAGAGTGGAAAAACAGAATGAGCATGAGAAAAAGAATGACACTGAAAGGTAAGCCAGGCTGTAGTAGAGTGGAGGAGGGGCAGCATGACCAGCAGGTCTGACAGGCTCCAACAAGACTTTGTTGCAACATTGAGCCAGCAATACAGTGCAAAGATTCAATGAGCACTCCCTGCTTGCATTACAGTAAATGTGGAAAAGCGTGGCTTGAAAAACTGCGAAAGTTATCATTAACACAGCTTCAAATTACTGATAATGACACTAGTTTTACAAGCAGTGATTACAACTCACTTCCTGTATTTCAATTTGCCAGGACTCTACAATGGCCGTGCGGTGTCAGGGTGCTCTGATCGATCAGGGAAGCGTGTGCACTTACAACATGGTCCTCTAATTACTTCACAATAAAAGCATTGTGTTAATAACTGAAGGGACACTAGAGGAAACGGAAACGGGAAGCACTGAGTTAAAAAAATAAATATTTAAATTTCATGTTTGTGATATATTCTACAGACATTGAAACTGTAGTGAAAGGCAGGAGCGTGGAATAATTTAGTCATTGACAGGCAACGTGCAAACGGTCTTCAATTCATGACACTTTTGCATCTCTTCATTTTGATATTCAATATAGAATGCTGTTTAGGGAAGTTAAATAAATGAATAAATAAATAATGCTACACAGCAAACAGAAGGCTTCAAATAACCCATGTGATCAGTATTGGCTGACAGTTTCCAGCGATCTGCCCCCTAAAATCGTGATCAGCGCACCCTTAATAAGGTGCACACAAAAATGCTCAATTGGCATCCAACCCATGTGTGCTTATATCTATGACAGGGGTTCGCTTACAAAGCAGCTCTAGTTTGTAAAGAAGGCGTGTCGGTCTTCAGAGTTCAAGTTTCATCCAAGTCACCGTGCCTTAGTGGCTCCACGGTCATTGTCTCTATCCAGCCATGTGCCAGCTGTACGGTGTAGCATGTACTGTATAAGGCCGTGTATGTTAGTGCAGTTAGCCAGATAAAGAACGAGCAAAGGAAAGTCCACGCCAGTCAAATGTTGACATTTTCTGTGTGGTACGGAGGCGGACACTTTAAATGCCTAATAAGCTAGCTATGCTAAACAAAAGGGTGACTATTTACAATGCTCTTACTTGCTCCTTAATATAGGGGTATAGACACTTTTTATTATCTAGAGAGGTATATGTTTTTATAGATTTGTGTGTCTTTAACATGACATGACTCTGAACAACCACACAAGTTCCTATGTGTATCTTCCGCATAAATTCATATCTATATCAGTGTTAAATAGGTCTCAGAAATGCACTTTTCTAGATTTTCAAAAAACATTGGTTATTTAAAGTTCAATAGAGCTTTACAGACTTTGCAGTGTTATGGTGACACCAGTATTTTCTCTGAGGCAGAGTCAAACTGAGCCAACCCCCAATTCCCCACACTCCTATTTTCATTTGCAAAACTGCTCAAATGTTATCAAGTTGCACAGCAGCAACCGTTATTTAACTGCTTGAAACGCTTCTATTCATTTAGTAGAAGATGCATGTTGTGTTTAGTACATTTAAAAAGTCTGCTATTGATCACTGACATGACTGACAATCACATAACAATTAAACATGTTCAGCCTTAATTTTAACATTTGCTTGGTAATCAACATTTAAAAAATGCTGTAAATCAATGGCTATTAACTATAACAGATCCGAAGCCGTGAAACTAAATAAACTCTATAGGAGGCATATAGTGTAAATGTGGTGATTAAATAAAAAGGCACAATAGCACATCTTAACAGATCTTTTCTCTGGACAACTGCAGTTTGACACAGTAAGTGCCATCATCTTAGAAGAGTCGGATAGACGTAGTAAAGCCAAAGCAGCTTTATGCATCCGCTCATGGTGAAGAAAATGCCAACTTCGTGCCTCAAACACACCAGCTGCAACAACTGGCTGTAGATTCTCTCGATCCCATCCAAACTAAATTCAAACAAGTTTGACTGGTAGAAAACTGACAATTCAAACTGTGCCTCAGGGTGATTCAGGAGGAGAGACAACAGGCTAGGGCTGGGTAATATGGACCCAAAATCATATCTGGCTGAAGGGGGATACACAATATTTATCCCTGTATTTTACAAGGATTCTAACGTTCAGTTAAAGGTCAAAGCAATATGTGAGATGCTGCCACAAGCACTTTCAATAAAACCAAACAGTGTTTCCTTCACTGTTTGAAAATGTACAGCTGAAATACATGTAAATAGAAAATGACAGCCTTTACGAGTAGCACAAGACAGATAAGGATTAGTATTACTTTTAGAGAGGGACACAAAGTCAATGGATAGCATGACAATTTGCTTATCAACAAAAGAGAGCAACAGGAACCAAAATTACCCATTTCCCTTTTTAAAAAGTATGCCCTGCTGTCAAAGATGACCCATAGGGCACACCAGTCCTCAACATTCCCTAAAATGGTAATAAATAAATAAAGCTCAGTAAACCTGCTCTATTGTTCGAATTGTGCCATGCATCTCCTCTCCCCTCAGCACAAAACATTTAACTATATAGAATTTCACATTCACTTCTAATTTTGGGGCAGAAAACATTAAAAACATGGAGTAATAACATAAAATTATAATACGATTAGACTGGTTGACCAAATAAACAATATAGGAACAGTGAAGGAATACTATAAAACACCTCTACCACTGTGGTCTACTGGTGACAAATAGTCATGGGGTAAGCACACATGGTCCCTTAAAGAGATGGTTTGGATATTTAGAAGTGTGGTAGTGTGAGGTACTCATTCATAGTCAGTGTATTACCTACAGTAGATGGCGGTCTGCACGCCCCCAGTTTGGGAAAAACACACAGGAACAGACACAGAAGCTAAGCAATGTACTGCTATGGGCGGGGACAGCGGCTAAATGTATTTTAGACACCTTTACGTGTACTTAAAACTGATATACCCGATAACTTTAAGTGTCCTCTATATCTAGAACATTTCAACCACTGTGCCTTGATGTCAGACCGTCCTTTACTTTGGGGAACTGAAGCCGTTACCCAGGCTCTCTTCAAAGACACCAGACCCCTATTAAAAAAATGTAATTTTACGTCACAGAACACAGGAGTTCCAGGTCTACCACTGCCTCTGTTGGTTAGGTTGTTTCTTAGTTCTGTTAAGTTTCCAGCTCTTTAAAACACCAAAGTCAATCAATACTACAAACTAACCAATCGAGAAACTCCCATGTGCTGTGACCTAAAGTGACTGTTTTTGTTAAAGGGGTCTGGACATAGATGTGTACACTGACTAGAGTTCCCTTAATAAAAGGACTGTCTGTCAGCAGGGTAAAGCAGTGAAATCATTCTAAAATATGTTTAGCTGCTGCCCCCATCGTCAGTAGGACATTTTTTAGCTTATGTGTTTGTACTCCTGTCCGCTTCTCCAAACCAGTGGCATGCCGACTGACATCTACTGTAAATTATACACAGACTATGGTTACGTTCCTCTTATAACCACACTTCAAAATATCAAAACTATCCCTTTAAGCTCTTGATGTACCCCACCCACAGAAAATAATAGTATCCCAAACAATCCTGCAACCGTGGCCATACAATAAATAGCTATTTATTAGATTTGTTTTATACTATTTGAACAAATGCCTTCTCATCACATGTGAAACAATAGTATACGACGTTGTAGCATACACAGAAGCATATTTATATGATAATTGCACATGACCAATATTACTAGCATGCAAAATAAATTAACCAATGCCCCCAAATATGTCAGCAATTGCTCTGCGGTAACAAGTCAATTGCCCATGCCTATCCATAACATGAACGGGATAAAAGAGGAACGATCGCGCACAGGGGTCTATTCTACAGTATCGTGTGGACCGTGGGGCACCGCTTGTCTTTCAAACGTTGCTCTGTTGGGCTACACCCCACCGACTCTTCACAGTTACTAACACAGCTAAACATGACGTGTGACCAGGTACACGGTAAGACCAGGGGCGCGACGGGGCTGAAATCCTGGGGTGAAAACACACTTCTACCGTGGGGCTCGGGTTGTTGTTTTCGCTTCTGAGCTCCGCCGCCATTTTCTAACAGGGGTAAGGAAGACATGTTGGGAGCTAACACAACAAAAGAGGAGCGGCCATTTCCAACCACACACACTTGGTTCTCCTCAACCTTAACAGCTGTTTTCCACAAGAAAAGTGCACAGCTGGAGTCTCAACGACACTGATACAAAGCGACATGTACAGTGAAAATCCAACGGGAGTTTTTTAGCCATCTCGGAAAACAGATCGTTCCTAGAATAGACTAAGTAAGTAGTATTAGGCAGATTAGCAGGCCTAATGCCCCTCTAACATTAGTTGGCTTTTTTTCCTCCAACGTAGACTTTGCCACACTCACACTGCTACACAATGACATGTACAATTAAACTGTCTTAAGTAGGATTGTGCTTACCTGATGTGTGGGATTCCGACACCCCCTTGAAGGATTTTGTACAGCTTGCTTTCATATAACAGCTGTGGATGCCTGGCTTTCTGTGACTCCAATTTTACAGCTACCTCCTGAAAGTGACACAAACAAACGTTATATATTTACTACTCACTGGGTTCATTACAGCACTGACTAATATCGCACTAATAGCACACGATGCAATTGAATGCATCATGTAGCGGCTTTAGCTCAATCATTTTTGCAGAGCGGCTAACTTACAACACTTCGGACCCAGACACGGTTGTGTTCGGCAGGGAAATTGCCATAAATGTTCTTACAGTAGCATAAACGCCGATGCAGTACATTACCTCTCCATTTGTGATGTTGATGGCCAGATATATGTCACCGAAAGATCCCGATCCAATTTTTCTGACCAGCTTGTATTTTCCACCGACTATGAACTCGGCTTTGGAGCCGCTGTTGCTCGCCATAATATCCACCAAAGCACACTCTCCACCGGATTCACTTTAGGTAAATGTTGTGCGGCAGTCTGGCCCGAGTGTCAGCAGAACATACAGAGTCCTGTGTGTCCAGTTGGCGTCGATGAGGACGAGTATGGACTATGGCTGCTGACGTTACTCCAAACTATTTGGTCGACAATTAACGCGACAAACAAGTTGTAAAGTCTCCCGGTGTTGTTCACTTTATTCAAACCTCCTCCGAGAAACACGAGCTGCCGTGTCAGTATCGAAGTATATACATCCAGGACTAAATCCGAGAACGCTTAGGGCCTTCAGCAGCCACCCAGCTCCCTCGAAGCAGCAGCTAACGTTAGTGAAACCCAACGGTGGCTAACGTTAGCATCGAGCTAACGCTGTCGCAAGGACCGCCGCGGAAAAAAGTCCGGACCTCCTCCGTGCTGAGTAGCAAAAAAACAACCCTTGGTATCACACGTCCGATTGTAATATTGTCTTTTCAATATTTAGAGTCCTTTAAGGGCGTTTTCAGCACACTTGAAGGGTCGCAACCGTCGGTAGAACGCGCAACCCACTCACTCCGCCATCTTGTCTTCTCTACCCTTTCTCTCAGCTGGTTTCCGTTGGAGAAGATTAACTTACTAAGGTTAGATAGCTCAGGACCCCTTCACGTGCTGTCGGAAACAACACTTTCAAGACCTGTGAGCGACGCAAAGTGATAAATAATTGTGAGGGGAAAACGAAAGGCACCCTTCTAAAACGACAAAAAGTGGTTTGTTGATTAGACATTTTTAGTTAGTATATTGTTAATTTATTTATTTTAATTGAATGTGAGTTGTCTTGTACGGCCTACTTTTGTGACTCTGTGCGTCTTTTGGCTCATATTTCTAACGTCAAATATAAACGAGGCGGCCCTCAAAGCTGCTCGAAACCCTGTAATTGTGTGTACATGTCATTTTTGTCTCTTGTTCTTTAATACGACGTGAAAAAAAATCTAATTAAAAACAACTTTTTGTCAAGTTCCACTCCAGAGTCCTTGAATGCATCCTCAGGTGGTATTTACGACTGACGTTGAGTAAGCTGCGTCATATCTCCATTTTCATCCCTTTGAGCCAGATGTTGTGTTGCTGTTTAGTGGATTTTTGTCTCTATTTAGCCCATCATTTTCTCTGAAGAGGGCCTCCAAAATATAAACACCCACCCATGGACAGATAACTGAATGGGCCCACCGGACACAGGCCTAGGTGCCCAAAGTGTTGAGGGACTACCTGGCCTTCACCTGCAAATGTCACTCAAAGAGACACAAGGAGATGCAAAATGACCACAAAGAAACATAAAATAACTACAAAGAGATGAAATGCAGCTGTGAAGTGACCCAAAGAGACTCACAACAACTATGAAGAGGGGCAAAACAATCACAAAGAAACTCAGAATGAACACAAAGAGACGCACGATGACTGCAAGGATACACAAAACAACTACAAAGCATCTCAAAATGACTACATAGATTCACAAAACAACTATAAATGAACTCAAAATGACTGTAAAGAGACACAAAATGAATACAAAGAGACACAAAGCAACTATAAATGAACTCAAAATGACTGTAAAGAGACACAAAATGAATACAAAGAGACACAAAGCAACTATAAATTAACTCAAAATGACTGTAAAGAGACTCAAAATGAATACAAAGGAACACAAAGCAACTATAAATTAACTCAAAATGACTGTAACGAGACACAAAATGAATACAAAGAGACACAAAGCAACTATAAATTAACTCAAACTGACTACAAAGAGGCACGCACTGACTACAAAGAGACACAAAACAACTATAAAATAACTGAAAATGACTGTAAAGAGACACAAAATGAATACAAAGAGACACAAAGCAAATATAAATTAACTCAAAATGACTGTAAAGAGACACAAAATGAATACAAAGAGACACAAAGCAACAAAAAACTAACTCAAAACGACTGTAAAGAGACACAAAACAACTATAAAGTAACTCAAAATGATTGTAAAGAGACACAAAACAACTATAAAGTAACTCAAAATGACTGTAAAGAGACACAAAACAACTATAAAGTAACTCAAAATGACTGTAAAGAGACACAAAACAACTATAAAGTAACTCAAAATGACTGTAAAGAGACACAAAACAACTATAAAGTAACTCAAAATGACTGTAAAGAGTCACAAAACAACTATAAAGTAACTCAAAATAACTGTAAAGACACACAAAACAACTATAAAGTAACTCAAAATGACTGTAAAGAGACACAAAATACATACAAAAACATGAAGCAGCAACAAAAAGAGGCTTAACAACTATAAAGTGTGCCTTGCTCCTATGTAGGAGAGGTGTTGGGGCCTTGCATGTGTGTGCCCAGGGGACCATTGTCTTACCCGTAATATGCTGATGTATCCATTGATTTGTTTTATTAACACAATGACAATATAACACTATAAAGGCATCTTAAACGTGGCATATACACTCAGCGGCCACTTTATTAGGCGCACCAGGTGCTTAATAAAGTGTCAGCGAGTCTTCTGCTGCTGTTCCCTCTCTGCTAGAAAGTAGGTCCTGAGCTGCTGCCATGTGATTGGCTGATTAGAAATTTGCGTTAACGCGCAGTTGGACAGGTGTGCCCAATAAAGTGGCCGGTGAATGTATACTGTATATATAGGCTATCTCATGTGAAAATCCTGATTTATACTCTTTTTACTTTGCTCGGACACATGTCTCTGTTAGCCAGAAGAGTTCTCATTTATCTTGGGATCCCACCACTGCAAACAGGGGAAGTGTCACACGTATCATATCAACCATGGTATCATTCCAGCAGTAATTACGGACAACCGCGCCACATAGTAGCCTCACAGTTGAAATTCCAACTCAGATATCAGGGATTTTTTAACAGTGGAGATACTGTATCTCCCACTTTAAGGGATATTCTGTCGTAAAATCATCCCCTCGTAACAACTACTAACGGAGAAATCCCGGAGAGTACCTAACATCCAAATGTGGCTAACGCTGATTAGCCTGGGGCAGCACAGTGAAGGCATTAAATCTTTTTTAACCACTAATACTGCTGAAAATAACAGCAAACCTCTGCAGCAGCACGAGAAGAGTCCCTACACAGAAAACAAAGCACCAATGGGCTTCTTCCTTTTGGATTGACTTTGGTAAACTTTACTATGAGAGGAGCTGGTACAGGGGCCAGTAGGTAAGTCTTTAAAACACTCTTTTAATAAACTCTGGGTTCATTAACTACGTTGTTGGTGCTTTGTTTTATGTGTAGGGCCTCTTCTCACGCTACTGCAGAGGTTTGATGTATTTTTGAGCAGTATTAGTGGTTAAAAAAGACGTTTGAATGCCTCCACCGCGTTCCCCCGAGCTAATCACTGTTAGCCACATCTGACTGTTAGCGATTGTCCCGGATTTCTCCGTTAATAGTACCAAAAATAATGGTCTCGATGGCTTATTTGATGAGTGTATTTGCGGAAAAAGACCCTGGGATGATTTTACGCCGGAATTGGACTTAAAGTCTCTTCCACGCAATAAATTATTGGGAGAACCTTTCAGGCGCCACAAGAAAGGTTCAGGATTCGCATGTGCGGTTACATTCAGGTACTTTTCTGACTTGCTCCTTTTTTACACTTCCCATGGCAATGATGAGATCAGCGGGGGAAGGGACAGTGATTGCTATGTTCCTCCTTGCTTTCACAACACAGTCGTACCGGCATTTCCCCTGTAATGTTTAAAGTCTTGAGGTAGCAAAATTGGCGGTTCAGATTTCCCTGAACACTGAGCTCTGCTCATACATGACTCCATGCAAGAAATGTCCCTGCACATTCCATAGAAATACTACGCAGAGCTTACTAAAATCCTGTAATTACACTAATACACTGAATTCAGCTTGCTTAAATCGAGCCATAGGAATACACTGATTTGTAGTCTCACTTGTTAACAAACCACTATAAATATATAGCACAACAAAAGCTATTTAGGCCGATTTAGCAGTGGCTGTAACCATCTTGGAATAATATGTGAACATTTCCAAATAGTTTTTCCCCTTCTTCCTTTTCTGCTGAGGTTGCATGAATGCAGCACAAGGGTGGGGACTTGACTGGCGTGGGCATGTTGCTTCAGGTACAGGTGAGAAACTCAAATAGAATCCAGAAAGTCCAGTTTGAGCCTTACATCTGTGAGTTTTTAGGCTCCTTGCCTTTCACAACTAAACACAGTTCAGGGGTTTCTAATACCTTAAGGCTGTGCCACAGCAGGGCCGGGGTAAAAGCCAGGGTTTTAGACAGACCGAGCTCATTAATACCCCAGACACCAACCTCTTTTTTTGGACAGGTTTATTAGCTGTTAACTTGTACATTTGATTTTCCAATGCAAAGGTCTAAACAATGCTCTTTTAAACCTCCTGCACTGCTGGGACTAACATTTGGATGGGGAAATAGTGTGAATCACGTTTCCTTGTTTGTGTAAGAGCAGTAGATTTGATATAAACACAGAATGACGAATACTTTCATTATCCCATCAATAAGATAAAAGACTCACCAAGAATTAGATTTTCATTGTAGCAGGAAAGTCACAGAAAATACACAGAGGGGGTCCAGAGTGTCCTCCATGGCATATAACTGAAATGGCGTTCATTATTTATTTCCCAAATGGATATTCGCCCCCAAAATGTTGACATTTTATTTGCATATTTTCATGAAAAACACAACTAAACTCTATACTAACATTTTGTGAAAAGTGGCAGGAAGGATGAAATTCATGCAAGGTGTGTTTCCTTATTGATCAATTGTGGGTTAATCACCATAACCCTAGAGACAAATATGAAAGGTTTTGATAAAACATGATAGACTGGCGTCCTGTCCAGGGTGTACCCTGCCTCACGCCCGATGTCAGCTGGGATCAGCTCTAGCCCCCCTGCGACCCCGACAGGGATAAGCGGTTGAGGATGAATGAATGAATGAATAACGTAAGGAACAGGCGCATATTCTTGTTGGAACAGTGTCACATCTTCTTGTTAGTTCACTATGTCTCGATCTTGTGAAGTGTATTAAATCAAATAAGTCACTTCAATGAGTATTAACTGCATTTTGTCATGGATCTTCACCACACAGATTTGTTTCCGCTGTAAGCTGTCACACCCTGTCCAGTGTCAAACTCTCTGTACTGCACAGCTCTCTTCTCCTGCTGATTTACCTGAAGGTAACCAGTCCACTGGCACCACCTACTGCTGATCCACTTTACACAACACATACTAAATGTAATGGTAAGAAGACATACAAGTACAGTCATGGACAAAAAGCAAGCCCCCACCACAGCGACTTCCTGGCTGATCCAATACGGAAGTGCCAAAAACGTCAGTTCTCTGAGTGTCCACTAGGGGCAGGTTTCATAACAGAGCAGTTTCTCATTGACCCCCATGTTAAACAGGCCGTTTTCACAGCATCATTAAACCTGTTTAAGGTCTGGGACAAAAAAACATTCATGTCTGTATGTTTGGGTCATATCTCCATGAAAAACACTGAGGGGGTGGATTTTTTTTGTACCAGGCTAGTTTTTATTTTATTGGAGGTGAAAGTTTATGAATAATTAGGGGTGTGGCCTCTTGAGCCGGTAAACGTCAGCCAGATGGACGTATCTCCTTCCCCCCAACGTAACATACATGCCCTTTTTTGGTAAAAGGAAAGGAGGCAGAGTCAAAGTCTGACAAGATGGAGACTCCCGTAGGCGAGGACGATTGGGTCAAGTTGAGAGAACGGACCTTGTCGGAGAGGCTATGTCCATTTTTTATATGTCTATGATAAAAAGTAGTGACGGGTGGATGGCACCTTATGGAGCTTTGGCTTTCTTTCTATTTATGCAGTGTGCAGCCTGTCCAGAATGCTTGGTCCCTGGAAGTGTTGCTTAAAGAATTCTCAAGAACGGCTCATTCAGTTGACTTCACATTCGACACTGCACTCCCCTGGCTCCTCCGCAATACACCTGCCAAGTGAGAAGTCGATTGGATAAGCACTTCTGGAGATATGCGAAGGACAGTCATACATCCATACACAGACAGACAGATTCCTTCCTTTATAGTTAGACGATGCTGCTACAGCACCATCTATCGGCCAAATGGCATCAAATTTGTCATGTCCACTGAGACATTATATCTTTACATGTCCCCCAAATGTGGTTGCAATAGCACAAAGGTTAGATATTTGACATGTGAGTCTTGTCCCCTGCATTTGAGCAAACATTGAGCGAACATCAAAAATCTAAAAAAGTCACATTTCGCTACATAGGGTGTTGACATAGCCCCGTGAGACCATCCTGATCTAGCTCCGTTGTATTTTACTCACAGATCAGTCTGAAAATGCGCAACGGAGAGAATTTGGAGAAGTTTGCCAAGTGAACGTCCAATCAGCGTTTGTTTTGAGACGCATTTAAGTGTGACCCAACCAGAAGTGACTGTTCAGTGTAAACAACATGGCAGCTTCCATGGATGAGAGCAGCTATGGAACAAGTTGCCCTCTAACTCTTTTTCTCTCTTGGATCCTTCTGTTGAACATGGACCGAGCTCCTGAAATTGGGCCTTTGATCCGTAAATTCATGTTACACAAATGGAAAATATCCTTTACCGACTTTACTTTCTGAGTTTTGCCTCAACACTGTTAGTACGTCATACGCTTCCTGGATCTAATTGGTTGATTTGGCCCTTATGTTGGTGATAGACAGATGGTTTATCCAATTAGCAACCAGTATTTTCGTCCCTTCCCAAAAGATCTCTAAACCAGAGTTCCCAGATGGAAATGCTGAGACAATGAGAATCAGTGGTGGAGTCAGGTTAGTGTCTATGTTCTCTATCACATTTGGTGATGATTGCTCAAAAATTTGTAGGAGTCGCCTATTGATTAAACAGACTGGACACGATTTAAAATGGCTGAAAATCGATCTACATGCAAACGGGCGTGGCATAAATAGATAGATCTGTCTGGACTCACAGAATCCAGGAAAAAAAAAAAAGTTTCTGAGAGTTACGGCTCAAAGCTGCTGGACAAAAGTTAAAAATAAAGTTTGTTGTTATAGTGCCACAATCTGGCCAAATTGAACCACATTGGACATTGCAATTCCTAACAATACAATGGAATGAAAAGTAGACCGGATCCTCAAGATATGTGGAGAAAGCACACACAGATTCCTTACTTTTATCGTTAGATTTGTGCCAGCAAAAGATTTGAAGCTCTGGGCTTCATTCTCAAGTAAACAGTGACATCTGGTGGCACATAGGAACTAAAGCAACCATTCATGGTTTCAATCCCATATTTCTGCAATAACCTATTCCTTTTATTGTTTATTTATTGTAGCTCTGCAGTAAATACATTATTATTACATTAATGTATTTTTCAGTTAGCCTACATATCATTTTGTTTGTTGACGTATTAATGTTGCTTATTCACCTTCACTATGGACTCGCGCATTTTTCCTTCATGGATGATATGTACATGACAAGATCTCATTTGAATGACAGTTATTTGGGGGAATTCTACACAGAGGTAAAGGGAAAGGGGTGGAGTCTAAGGAGTATAATGTATCACATATTTTTCAACAGGTTTTTAGTAAATTATAATGTTTTTTCCACATCAGTCAGATTCTCCTGGTTGGTAACTTCCCCAGCCTTTGTAAAAATACTCTCCCATGGCACAGAGGGAGCTGGTATGAGAGACAACTTAAGATCCTTTTGGTAAAGTGCATTGCCGGTGACTCAGTCCTTTAGTTGACCTTCCCAGGTGTGGTTCTCTCTAATACCTGCTGGTGTTAGGTGGAAAAACCGGTTATTCATAATCACTTTTCTTTCACTAGTACACAGTAAATCTACAACATATGCTCTGCCTCTGGACTTCGGGACAGGGCCCTGCAGTTGGTGCTGGTGGCTCACAGTCTATGATGCTGACACACTCTTTTGTAAGCCTGTCTAATGCAGTCTGAGCACTGCTTGGGTTACAAAACCCAACCGCCTTCAACCTGTAAACGGCTCTATTGCTTTTTCTGTCATGTTGAATTAGTCAGCCAAACGTAGGACAGTTTAGCCTGAGTACCATGGGGCATTAGAACACATTGTCCTGCAATAAAATGTTTCATCATTTTAAAGTGGGAACAGACAACTTTCCACACCCCGCCCTCCCTCTATCTCCATCTGCGGAGCTCTTCTTCTTTTGGCGGATAATGTTAGTTTCCACAGTTACTGCGGTTGTTCCACCATCTGCCATTCACACTACCTGATGATGGCTACTGGTGAGTTGTATGCTAGTGTGGTGAGTTGTAAGCTAGCATGTTGAGTTGTAAGCTAGCATGTTGAGTTGTGAGATAGCATGTTGAGTTGTAAGCTAGCGTGTTGAGTTGTAAGCTCTTTTGTTGAGTTTAAGCTCTTTTGTTGAGTTGTAATATAGCGTGTTGAGTTGTAAGCTAGCGCGTTGAGTTGTAAGCTCTTTTGTTAAGTTGTAAGCTAGCGTGTTGAGTTGTAAGCTCTTTTGTTGAGTTGTAAGCTCTTTTGTTGAGTTGCAAGCTAGCGTGTTGAGTTGTAAGCTCTTTTGCTGAGTTGTAAGCTAGCGTGTTGAGTTGTAACCTATTTTGTTGATTTGTAAGCTAGTGTGTTGAGTTGTAAGCTAGTGTGTTGAGTTGTAAGCTAGTATGTTGAGTTGTAAGCTAGCGTGTTGAGTTGTAAGCTAGTGTGTTGAGTTGTAAGCTAGTGTGTTGAGTTGCAAGCTAGTGTGTTGAGTTGTAAGCTCTTTTGCTGAGTTGTAAGCTAGCGTGTTGAGTTGTAACCTATTTTGTTGATTTGTAAGCTAGTGTGTTGAGTTGTAAGCTAGTGTGTTGAGTTGTAAGCTAGTATGTTGAGTTGTAAGCTAGCGTGTTGAGTTGTAAGCTAGTGTGTTGAGTTGTAAGCTAGTGTGTTGAGTTGTAAGCTAGTGTGTTGAGTTGTAAGCTAGCGTGTTGAGTTGTAAGCTAGTGTGTTGAGTTGTAAGCTAGTGTGTTGAGTTGTAAGCTAGTGTGTTGAGTTGTAAGCTAGCGCGTTGAGTTGTAAGCTAGCATGTTGAGTTGTGAGCAAGCATGTTGAGTTGTAAGCTAGCGTGTTGAGTTGTAAGCTCTTTTGTTGAGTTTAAGCTCTTTTGTTGAGTTGTAATATAGCGTGTTGAGTTGTAAGCTAGCGCGTTGAGTTGTAAGCTCTTTTGTTAAGTTGTAAGCTAGCGTGTTGAGTTGTAAGCTCTTTTGTTGAGTTGTAAGCTCTTTTGTTGAGTTGCAAGCTAGCGTGTTGAGTTGTAAGCTCTTTTGCTGAGTTGTAAGCTAGCGTGTTGAGTTGTAACCTATTTTGTTGATTTGTAAGCTAGTGTGTTGAGTTGTAAGCTAGTGTGTTGAGTTGCAGCCTATTTTGTTGAGTTGTAAGCTAGTGTGTTGAGTTGTAAGCTAGTGTGTTGAGTTGTAAGCTAGTATGTTGAGTTGTAAGCTAGCGTGTTGAGTTGTAACTAGTGTGTTGAGTTGTAAGCTAGTGTGTTGAGTTGTAAGCTAGTGTGTTGAGTTGTAAGCTAGCGTGTTGAGTTGTAAGCTAGTGTGTTGAGTTGTAAGCTAGTGTGTTGAGTTGTAAGCTAGCGTGTTGAGTTGTAAGCTAGTGTGTTGAGGTGCCTCTTATAAAAATGTTCACTGGTAAGCAGCTACGTGGTGTAATGTTATGTTTTGAGGGCTTTTATTGTGAAAGGTAAGATCAAAATAGTGACGTTGTGCTGCTGACATGTAGAAGGCGATAAATAGTTTGCCTTCTTTTTTCAACCCATCAACCGTGGTTCCTCCATGTTATTATTTTATTACCTTCATAACTACAGGCACAACCCAAGCGCTCTCCTCTTCTTGGAGTCGTCATTCTACTGGGAGATCCTACCCAGGGGCAGAAAGCCAGGCTTTAAAGAAACCAATCTAAATGCTGGTGGTGTCATCATAGAGAGGAGTCTGTAGCCACTGTAATGAGTGGGATGGTGTTTCCTCTGATAACTCGGCAGTAGCTTGGTAGAGCGGTCTCTGCACTTAAAGGCTCTGGTGGATTCTTTTTTGATCGGGCAGCCTTTGAAGCATAGCCAAGGTGCTGTTCCGCCTCGTCTCCACCTCTTGAATGAGACTTAACTGTGCCATGCCCATATTAGTCTTTACGGCACAAAGCTTTTCTTTGGCTGTGGCGGATGTTTTCCAGTTCAGGGGTTTGTCCCAGGGTTGTTTTTAACCACTTGGTTCAAAACATGAGCAAAACAGTGGCATTCGGCTGGTTGATGCTGACCATACAGGGCCATACTGTGACAAAGTCATCTGAAGTCCAGTTACAGTATACTGGTGAACTACTCCTTATTTATCTTATTTCCAACGCCAAAGATGTACTTCCACACCTACCTGTACACTCATCACATGTGTGACTGCCACATGCTGATCATATCTCTCTAACAGTGGACATGAGCCTGCTCACTGCAGCAGTAACTGAATTCATTTTCATTTTTTTTTTGACCTAGTCACGTCATGTTGTGGGCTCAGCTGGCTTCACAATGCAGCCACTCAGAGAACAGCTACAGCCAGCTAGACTGGTTTACGGCGGTATTGAAGGAAAGCATAATATGCGAAACACACACCTGCTGTCTACACAAACACGTCCGCACACTGGAGTCATGACGCTGACTGTGTTGCTCTGCTCTGCCTTGCTGTTCTCTGTCTCTGGTGAGTTCAATAACATCCTAACATAGGATTTTCTCTCACATCCTACACCCCCCCCCCCTTAATCAAAATAACTGAAAGTGGTAGGATCGTCCTCTGTGTTTTCTTGTGAAAATGAGACAGAGATACACAGAATAAAGCTGAAAACTGTATTACTGTCAAGAAAAATGACCATTTAAATTGACAATCATGGCGTAATAGAAGGTTAACCTGCTTAACTTTTACTTTTATACCTAAAAGTGCTTAAAAAGAAAAAAAAAAGGCAAAAAGTAATGTTAAAATGCCTTAAAATTATGATACCATGGATTTTTTAATGATCTGTATTCAACCTGTTAAATCAAACTGATGTCATATATGTGAGCAGAAGGGTTTTGTTTCTTTAAAAATATAAAAAATAAAATAAATGCGTTTTTGACCCGTGGCGTGACGTAAACCTTATCTATGGTAGATCATTACATCAACACAAGATTAACTGTGGGTCAGATGGCATCTTCCCATGGCTCTCTGACATGAACTGGTTTAATCAGTCATGCTTGTTTCTCCACCAAAACAGCACACATGACACTGACACCTGCATTAACATGTAAGCGGGTTCATTAGTACAGTGTGGTTTATTAGGATTAACAGCCCTTTTCAGCCAAAGGAGCATCTTCAGTTCCAACGTTGTTCCCCTAGACAACAGAAGCAAAACAAAACGCATTGGTGACACTAGGCCGGGTTACATTTCTCTGGACAAAAAGCATTCTGGCACAATACACCTGTTTTGTGTGAAGGCTGAGGGAGAGAGATAGTGTCTATGTGTGTGTGTATGTTTGGAATAAAAGCATTTCAACAAACTCTTAACAGGTTTTTTTGAGGGCTCACACTTGGTTTTAAGGTTCAGGCTTAGGGTGGGTTAGGGTTCAAGATTTAGTTGTGATGGTATACAGAATGTTTTATGTCAATTATGGTTCTCGCAAGAGCCACAATGCCGTCAAAAGAGCACATATTTACCAGGAAAACCGTTTCCTATCGAGAATGTCACCTGCGCAAGGCAAGGTTTCCGTTGCCACCGTACTCGACGGGGGAATTGTTGGGTCTATGTAAATCATAAATAAGTCATAGAGTGTGGTCTATACCTACTCCGTAAAGTGTCCTGAGATAACTTTTGTTATGATTTGGCACTATGAATAAAATTGAATTGAATTGAAATGCGTATCCACTCAACAGGTCACATACAGTAAATGGTATGTTGCCCATGTGGCCTTGCTTATGTTGGTACAAACACCAGGAAATGAAACAAAGAATAAGTGAACACAGGGGTGCGAAGCGTTGACAGGACAGCCATTATCCCGTCTAATAACATAGAAAGAGTTTCTGTGCCACCTAGGGGTGGAGAGCATGAGCTGTTATTAAAAAGAAGGGTGGCACTGTGGATATTCACATCACCAAGATGACTTCTAATAATGTAATGTTATAACTTTTTTGCTGATTCGATTCCTTTTTTTGTAATGTGGAATGCATTATTTTTTTAGACCAATACCTACCGTAGTTGGTGTATTCTGGAGGTATCAAATATTATAAATAAGTCATCACTATGCTGAACATCCCTTATTATGTCTAGATTCATTCTTTCTCTATTCCTCACAGCGATGAATAATAAATATGCACTGATTAAATCTTATTTGTCCCAGCTCTGCACTGTTTTATCCCTAGCCTCTAGAGTGTTTTTATTATTACATTTATATGGATGGAATTGTATAAATCAACAGGCAACTATGCTATTTATTTAGCATAAATACATTATTAAGATTGACCTACCCCACTGCGCAATGTGATGTGGGAGTGACATATTTTTTATGTCATTTTTGGACGTCCAGTGTCGGTCCACTGAAGGGGTCGTTTTGAGAAAACTCTGGCAAGCCCAGAGAGAGATACAAAAAAACGTCTGCACTCAGATAAGCATTTAGCCCCCTGAGACAGCACCAGATTCGGTCTGTGTGCATAGCAATGCACCAACATTGCACTGGGGGCTGTTGCTTTAACTTTGGCCTGCAAACCATTGAGAGCTGAAGCCATGACAGCAGCTCCATCATAGGTTTGTGCCGCAAGTTTCTCCCTGAAATTATAGCCCCGCATGTTCTCATTCAAGACTTCAAAAACAGAAAAGCTGATTCTGAACAAAAGATGAAGGCCATCTAGCATGTATTTAGTCAATGAAATGTACACACAGCAGCACATATTTCACATCTTTTTCTTCTTTTTTTGGCGGCATTTTAGGGCAAGCTGAGCTTCCCTTGCAGTCTTAGAGCAATCACCACTGGTTTCTAACCCCTTTAATATTATTTGTAAACTTGTATCTAGTATATGATTTTAACATTAATCAAACCAATGTCCATAGTCATTATCATCATTGGATGATTGTGTGTGTGTGTGTGTATATATATGGAAGAGTCATGGTGCTGCTCATAAACCTGATGGTCAGAAAGACCCGAATGTGTTGATAAATATAAACATAAACATGCGGCAGTTCTGCTCATTGGGTTTTCACAAGTACAGAAGTAAAAATATGTGTGTGTGTGTGTGTGTGTGTGTGTGTGTGTGCGTGTGTGTGTGTGCGTGTGTGTGTGTGTGTGTGTGTGTGTGTGTGTGTGTGTGTGTGTGTGTGTGTGTGTGTGTGTGTGTGTGTGTGTGTGTGTGTGTGTGTTTCTGTGTGTGTGTGTGTGTGTGTGTTTGTAGTCCTGTCCCAGGGGGAAGAGAATCTGACTACAGACCATGATGGGTTGGTGATGTCTGAAGAAGAATTCCTGGCTAAAACCAAAGAGGTGAGACTAGTTGTTCTGATCAGATTTATTTTTTCACTACCTGGTTTACAGATTAAAAAACCTGGTTTACAGATTAAAAAAACCTGGTTTACAGATTAAAAAACCTAGTTTACAGATTAAAAAAACCTGGTTTACAGATTAAAAAAACCTGGTTTACAGATTAAAAAAAACGGGTTTACAGATTAAAAAAACCTGGTTTACAGATTAAAAAACCTAGTTTACAGATTAAAAAAACCTGGTTTACAGATTAAAAAAACCTGGTTTACAGATTAAAAAAAACGGGTTTACAGATTAAAAAAAACCTGGTTTACAGATTAAAAAACTGGCTTACAGATTAAAAAAAACCCGGTTTACAGATTAAAAAACCTGGTTTACAGATTAAAAAACCTGGTTTACAGATTTAAAAAACCTGGTTTACAGATTAAAAAAACCTGGTTTACAGATTAAAAAAACCCGGTTTACAGATTGAAAAACCTGGTTTACAGATTAAAAAACCTGGTTTACAGATTTAAAAAAACCTGGGTTACAGATTAAAAAAAACCTGGTTTACAGATTAAAAAAAACCTGGTTTACATATTAAAAAAAACGGGTTTACAGATTAAAAAAACCTGGTTTACAGATTAAAAAACCTGGTATACAGATTAAAAAAACCTGGTTTACAGATTAAAAAAACCTGGTTTACAGATTAAAAAAAACCTGGTTTACAGATTTAAAAACCTGGTTTACAGATTAAAAAAACCTGGTTTACAGATAAAAAAAAAACCTGGTTTATAGATTAAAAAAACCTGGTTTACAAATTAAAAAAACCTGGTTTACAGATTAAAAAAACCTGGTTTACAGATTTAAAAAAACCTGGTTTACAGATTAAAAAAACCTGGTTTACAGATTAAAAAAACCTGGGTTACAGATTAAAAAACCTGTTTTACAGATAAAAAAAAACCTGGTTTACAGATTAAAAAAAACCTGGTTTACAGATAAAAAAAACCTGGTTTACAGATTAAAAAAAACCTGGTTTACAGATCAAAAAAACCTGGTTTACAGATTTAAAAAAAAGGGGTTTACAGATTAAAAAAACGGGTTTACAGATTAAAAAAAACCTGGTTTACAGATTAAAAAAACCTGGTTTAAAGATTAAAAAAACCTGGTTTACAGATTAAAAAACCTGGTTTACAGATTAAAAAACCTGGTTTACAGATTAAAAAACCTGGTTTACAGATTAAAAAAACCTGGTTTAAAGATTAAAAAACCTGGTTTACAGATTAAAAAAACCTGGTTTAAAGATTTAAAAAACCTGGTTTACAGATTAAAAAAAACCTGGTTTACAGATTAAAAAACCTGGTTTACAGATTTAAAAAAAACGGGTTTACAGATTAAAAAACCTGGTTTACAGATTAAAAAAACCTGGTTTACAGATTAAAAAACCTAGTTTACGGATTAAAAAAACCTGGTTTACAGATTAAAAAAACCTGGTTTACAGATTAAAAAAACCTGCTTTACAGATTAAAAAACCTGCTTTACAGATTAAAAAACCTGGTTTACAGATTAAAAAAACCTGGTTTACAGATTAAAAAAACCTGGTTTACAGATTAAAAAACCCGGTTTACAGATTTAAAAAACCTGGTTTACAGATTTTAAAAAAAAACCTGGTTTACAGATTTAAAAAAAAAACCTGGTTTACAGATTAAAAAACCTGGTTTACAGATTAAAAAAACCTGTTTTAAAGATTAAAAAAACCTGGTTTACAGATTAAAAAACCTGTTTTACAGATTAAAAAACCTGGTTTACAGATTAAAAAAACCTGGTTTACAGATTAAAAAAACCTGGTTTACAGATTAAAAAAATCTGGTTTAAAGATTTAAAAAACCTGGTTTACAGATTTAAAAAACCTGGTTTACAGATTAAAAAAACCTGGTTTACAGATTAAAAAAACCTGGTTTACAGATTAAAAAAACCTGGTTTACAGATTAAAAAAACCTGGTTTACAGATTAAAAAAAAACTGGTTTACAGATTAAAAAAACCTGGTTTACAGATTAAAAAAACCTGGTTTACAAATAAAAAAAACCTGGTTTACAGATTAATAAAACCTAGTTTACAGATTAAAAAACCTGGTTTAAAGATTAAAAAAACCTTGTTCACAGATTAAAATAACAGATAAAAGGGTCGATTTTCTGAGTTTACCACAAACTGCCGTCACTCCTGCAGAATTTTACAGTGCCAGGGCGGTGAATGGCTGAGTGGTTAGAACAGCAGTGGTTAGTCAGCAGCCGCGGGTTTGACACCGATCTGCGGCCCTTTGCTGCATGACCGGCCAAAAAAAAAGAAAGAAAAAAAAGAATTTTACAGTGCCATGTGTTCAATTTAGCATGGCAACTGATGTGTTCTCTACAGAAAAATATATCTTAGTCTCAATTAGAATTTCTGAATAAATGAGCCAACTAAGTAAGACCAATGCTTTGTTTATGTCTAGCTCCAAAATGTCTATAAATCAGTCACAGATCATACTGAACACTGGAACATTTGACTCCTCTTCTAAACCCACTGCACTAGCTTCCACTTCCTTTTAGGGATTACAATTAAGATTCTGTAACTCAACTCTAAATGTTGTTATGGACTCCACATCGAATCTGTTTCTCACAAAGTCGATGCTGCTTTCTGCAGTTGTGTAAAATGTCTTGCCACTGAAAATCCAAAAAGTGCAGTTTTTCAGAATATATAATCCTAACCTAAATACCTGAGTGTCTAATAATCAATAATCACATTAATACGTGTGTGTGTGTGTGTGTGTGTGTGTGTGTGTGTAAGGGCTGTGACAAGTATAGTGGGGAAGTCTGTACCAGGGAGTATGATCCAGTATGTGGCAGTGATGGAAAGACCTACAGCACCGAATGTGTTCTCTGTCAGGACAACAGGCATGTAACATGTACACACACACACACACACACACACACACACACACACACACACACACACACACACACACACACACACACACACACACACACACACACACACACACACACACACACACACACACACACACACACACACACACACACACACACACACACACACACACACACACACACACACACACACACACACACACACACACACACACACACACACACACACACACACACACAAATAAGGGTGTTATTGTAGCAATACTATCTGCAAATGTGTGTGGAGAGTTGTGGAACTCTATCTCATCTGGTCAAGTGTGTGAGAGCCTGTTTTTCTACAGCTGTTTTGGCTTCGGAGTACAAGAGAATGCTTGATAACCGGATTTGACTAACATCCCTTTCACATCAAGGGCTCAACCAGGGTTGAACCTAGATTTGTTTTGCATTAGAAAGGGTTAACCTCCATTGACAGACTCAGCTTTGAAACCCAGAGTCGTTTTCACATGTGAACCCTGGACAATGCCAGGATGACTGAGAGAGTAAGGTCCATCCATCTTCAACCGCTTGTCCCTGTCGGGGTCGCAGGGGGCCTGGAGCCGATCCCAGCTGACATCGGGAATGAGGCGGGGTCCACCCTGGACAGGGCGCCAGTCTATCACAAGGCACAAAGAGACAAACAGAGACAGACAACCACGTGCATGTCTCTGGATTGTGGGAGGAAGCTGGAGAACCCGGAGAACATGCAAACTCCACACAGAAGGGCTCTAGCCCGTATTCGAACCAGCAACCCTCTTGCTGTGAGGTGACAGTGCTAAACACCACACCTCCCTGCCGCCCAGGTCCGGAGAAAGTCACAGTTTTTCTTTTATATACAGATTCTTGTGACTCTGATGTTCTCACTTAATGGAAACACTCTGTTTGATTAGGTCAGGGGGGGCGCCTGGATGGAACCTGCAGGTGGCTCCATGACCTGGTAACAGCACACTGACAGAGCCGGTCACAGACAGCCAAGTCTCTTGCTATTCTTGAATTTGTCCAGTGATTTAGAGTGGGTCCTTACGGAGAGAAGTGAGGACTGAGAAGTCTCTCCGGTTAGATATTTTCATTGTCGTCTTTGTGAAAATCACGGTTTCGCTCCGTTGTTGGACAACACATGATATAAAGATGCGGTGGGTTGGTTGTGGATTAATTTCAATGTGAATTGTAAACTACCAGGGTCACTGATAATCAGGGTGGGAAAAATTATGTCACTGGCACTCAGGGCACACAGTTGTGATGCATGTGTCACTCAAAGGATGCCGTAGCCAATGCATCCATGTAAACAAACTGTGCGGGGGAAGCAGGAATGTTTGTTTGCAGTAACCTTAATGCATCTAAACGCCACCCACTATAAAACTGAGCAGAAATGTAGCTGTACAAGAGGCCCAACTCCTGCTGCAGAAAACATCCTCCAAACCATGACACTTCCTCCTCCAAATGGAACTGACTTCTTTACACACTTTGGGTTCAGCCTTTCCCCAGTCCTACGCCCAACATAATGTTTCCCATCAGACCCAAATAAACTGAACATACTCTCATCACTGAAGTCACTCTGGAGCAGCCTACATGTGTTCACTTAGCAGGGACAACATATAATAATAATACATCAAATTTATATAACGCTTCTAAATATTTGAAAGCAATACAGGATGCCTGAGCACTTTACTGCATTATTCCATTCATTTTTTATATTTCAGATTGTCACCTTGGACCTCAGTTTTTGATTTCCTTTACATAAATAAAGACATTTCCAGTATGAGTTAAAAAAAATAAATAAATAAAAAGTACCAAATGCAGCAAATTAAGTGTTTGACACTCAATATTCAAGGACTGCTGGTTGTAATATTAAAAAGTATATATATATATATATATATATATATATATATATATATATATATATATATATATACACATGTATATATACATATATATATGTATATATATATATACATATATGTATATATACATATATGTATGATGATTTACAGAAAAAGACTAGAAGCTAATGCTAGAAGACCCCACGTAATAAAGAACAGATGAGGATTGTGCAGACCAATTCTAATGGGTCTAATGTTAGCCACAAACAGAGTATTTTACTCATGACGTCAGTTGTTTCAGGAAACAACACTGATTGCAGAGTGAAAGAGATGCCAGTCATGACAACGTGCGCGCTTGTTTTTGCTCGTTGTCGGGTTTTCTTTCTGCTTGTATTATTGCTACAAAAACACCTCATACACATACACAAAAGCGCAAAGCTGTAATGCATCCTGTTTTACTCCACAGACAACATATGAGAGATGTGAAAGTGTCAAGAAAAGGGCCGTGCCCTCCAGCATCAACTACTCCGGCTGTGTAATAGGCATCACGTCTGTTCCCTGGGTCATGTCTTCTCAATAAAGTTACACACTGCAACATGTCTCCTGTGTTTTCAGCTCATGA
Source organism: Echiichthys vipera (assembly GCF_963691815.1). Taxonomy (NCBI): domain Eukaryota; kingdom Metazoa; phylum Chordata; class Actinopteri; order Perciformes; family Trachinidae; genus Echiichthys; species Echiichthys vipera. The sequence continues at coordinate 28,513,418 of NC_139831.1, forward strand.
AGCATGATATTCATTCTGACAAAGTTAAGTTACACCCTGAGCTCTATGTGGGATCTCTCTGATCTCCTTTAGTTCTCAAACACCAAGGATTATGTAACACCATCCATCATATATATATATATATATATATATATATATATATATATATATATATATATATATATACATACGATGCTGGAGATCTATAAAGTTGTCATCATCATCAACCTAACACCTGCACGTCTTTGGACTGTGGGAAGAAGCTGGAGAACCCGGAGAAAACCCACGCAGACACGAGGAGAACATGCAAACTCCACACAGAAGGTCCCCAGCCGGGATTTGAACCAGGAACCCTCCTGCTGTGAGGCGACAGTGCTCATGATCTGTCTTGTTGCATCTAAAAAACACAATTTAGATATTTTAACAAGGTTTTAAAACTTGATGTTCACTGGACATGGTCTTTAACTGAAAGTATGCAGTAGATTGCTTCTGACCAGGCCCGCGGTCAAAGGGTGAATACCTGTACAGTTGTAAAGGGCCCTGGAGGGGGGAGAGGGCCCAGGGTCGTCTCTTTCTTCTTCTCTTGTGCTACAAGTATTGCAAACAAAGAGCAGTCATGTCAAGAGAGCTTTATTGTCCCCGGGGGGCAATCTGCAGTGCAGCCAGCAACAAAAAACAACGGTAAAAAGCACAATAGTGACCCAAACGATGACATGAAGCTAATAATTAAAAGAGATGGAATACACAACAACATGGATGACATGGAAAAACGACACAGGACGACGACAATTAACAATCATCAGTCCAACGAACAAGTGCAACAGTGCCACACTGGATACAAACAAAGACTTATAGTGACCACAGTGCTATCAGTTGTTAAGAAGGCCAACAGCCACTGGAACCCAGGATTTTTTTAATCTGTCAGTCCTGCATCTCATTAAGTTCAGGTGCTAGAGGATGGCTAGAGTCAGACAGGACAGGTTTCCCTTTCAGAACCGTTTGGTGCGCTGTCACTTTAGATCAAGAGTTAACCGTTGATCAGATTCACCATGTGAAAAAAATATACAATGCAAAGTTTGAAGCTAACCCCGGGCCTCTGGGACTACTGAATGCCAGAGCACGTTATAGTGTAGTTCCTCTCAGGCGTGTGTGTGTAGGTGAAGAGAGAGAAAGTGGATGAATGATGTGTTTATTCTTGCGCTTCCCCTCCAACAATAGTAGCTCACGTTGTATCCCTGTAGGGACGGGATCCCACTATGAAAAAAAAAACCTGGGCACGGGAAAGACAGGCGGCGGGCCTGCTACTGACTATCTTATCCAGGAAAGAAATCTATGACGGGGATGGGTTTTGCCTTTCTCAGGGCACAGAGCAGATGGCACTGGACACAGGCATGTGCTGTCGTGTTCTTACTCAAGGAAATCAGACTTCTTCTTAAAGTTTAAAAAGTTTATTATAAAAACAGCATAGAATAGTCTTCTTGGCCAAGGGGTCTCTCTGGGGTCAGAAATCACAATCATCCTGGCTTTAAGCAAAGCTGTTGCTGCAACCAATGAGCCAGAAAGAGCACCGAGCCCTCCCTTCACATGTTGCTGAGGCAGTCCCTGGTTCAGCCTTAGAATGTCCAGGCTCTCATTCGTTCAGGAGTTGAATCCTCCACCCCCTGGTCACACGGTTCATCCAATGAACCACCAGCTCCTGTAGAAAGAACACTCCCCTCTGTAGTTTCACTTCCTGGGGCTAATCCCCCTCTCATCTTACTGAACCTGCTGTAGTTTTAACCTGGAGTTTATCTGCAACATCCTTTAATTATGCGTCTGTGTTAAATTGTTAATCATGTGAAAGAATGCTAAATAATTTTTATTCAAAGGTTGAATATGGAGAATGAGCAGAACAGCGCCATCTAGAGTCTCAAGATCGTAGTCGCAACAACAGAAAATAATTCCAGCAGTCGGGTTGCCAGGTTGGTCAGACCCGGTCCAGTAGCCTACGGGAGACCAGAGTGAGCCTGTTTGAACCCGTCCCCTCTGGAAATCACACCATAAAAACAAGTATTAGAGGAGTTTGACTGACAGTTAGCGTTAGCGTTAGCCATTCCAGCTAAGTAAAGATGAAAGTGATGTTTTAATGTGGTTTCTCTCCTTTCTCTCAGTCCATGGAGTGAATGCTTGGCCTATACTGACTCTGGTTTTTGCCCGTCTCCGCTGACTCAGCTGCAGAGACAAATAAGCATCTGCAGGATTGATAAACTCCATTTCACCCAGTGCCAGTCTACAGTAGCTGCACCCAACAACAGTCAACCCTGGCAACCAGCAATGCCCAACGCTATTGGCTGCTACAATGGAAACAGATCGGGACAGAAAGTCATTGTCAAACCTGTCAAAAAGTTTTTAAAATATTAATTCAGACTAAATATTCTCTTGAATGGAAAAGCAATACTTTCATTCTGTACCCCTTGAAACGCCCGATGGGTGTATTATTATTATTATTATTATTTTAAATATAGCTTTTAATAAAGATTCTACATTTTCAATCTTTAACTTCTATACTTACACAGTGAGTAATAACAAAACTCTAATTTTATTGTGACAAAAATAAACATTGTTGGACGGCCACTCTCTTTCTATAGCCCCAGTGCACCTGCAGCGCCTGCACCATCTTTATGTGCGCCCCTGGTACCATCTGCGCCTAATAGTGAAAAATACCTCTTTGACAGTATTGTACTCGTGCCAGCTGAATATCAACAGTGAGTTGAGCTTATTACTTCCCAAACGACTTGTTGCGTTATGAGTCTTAATTTGAAAATGCGGCCGGAAGACGGTGCGCTCGGTGGTTACCGCTGCCTTCACGCATGCCTCATACCTCCCATCACTGTACCTGAGGAGACGTTCCTGCATCCAGCGGTGTCCTCCCACCGTGCCGAAGCGTGTCGGGCGCGAGACGGGACCATATCACCGGAGCTGCGGGGTTCGTGTCCTCGTGAACCGCGAGGGCTGACAGAAAAACATACAGGTGTCCCACGAGACCCGGCTGCTGCTGCCTGGTGACGAGAGAAGGGGGGGGGATGTCCGCATCTGTTGCCTGGGTGAATTCATTAACACGTTAGCATCCAGCTAGCTAGGCTTATTCCAAGGTACCGAAGGCACCGTTACACCGAAAATCACGAATGTCATCTCTCGTGTCCGGTGGGCAGCGCTCGGCATGAGTCTTCGGTAAATACCGGTGTCGGTTACGGAGCGATATATTCCGTCGGGAGAAGCAGACGGACCTGGAGGTGTAGGAATGGGCTTCATGTAAGGAGCTAACGGGGGCTAACGGGAGCTAGCGGGCTAGCTTCATGGGTCCAGTGGTGGGCTATGCGGCTGCTGCAGAGGAGCTGCTAGCTCCACACCCTGCTGGCTAACATGGAGTGTTTGTTTCCCAGTTAACCCGCCGGTGTCTCGCATACATAATACAATGATAATACTGATAGTCAGCTAGGAGGCCGACGCGACAATGGAGTCTTTCCTGCAGATAGCGCCCCACTCCCTGGCTATAGTGCTGTCCAGGGTCGGGGCTGGGGAGGCGGTGGGGGCGGCCGGGGTGTCGGAGAGCGACGCGCTGCCGAGACACCACACCGGCTATGAGATTTTCGCCGATTTCAAAGCAGAAAATACCCAGCAACATGTGTGGAACCAGAGGATTACCGAAGCTGTGTCCGAGACCTTCTTCCTGGGATGGATAGACGAGCATGTGCTGCTGATCCAGGGCAAGGAGGACCATCTGGAGGTGCTGAGGGAGGGATGGATGCGGAGATCCCTTAATCCGCCGCGGGGATTCACCATCAAATACCTGGGTAAGGCCTCAACACCCTCCCCTCTGTGCTTAGGTTTAGGCCCACTAATGTTCGTGTGATTGTGTTTCCATTGACACCACACTACACGACACGCACCACTACCTCCATTCAGCAGAAGGAGACATTGATGCTGCTCCTCCTCCTCCTCCTCCTCATCATCATCATCATTGGTCTGTGTCTCTGTTGCATTCAATTCTAAAACAGATTAGTCAGACGTTAAAGGTAGCATGAGCCACATTTTAATCACATCATAGGGAATAAACTGTATGTATATTATAATTGCTTTAAAATAAATGACATGGACGGGAAATTATAATCACTTTGTACCAAATCATTTGGTTTGATTATTGCTTTCCTACCTTTTGTGTGTGCACATTTTATACTTAACATGCTCAGAATAAGGGGTTGTTCATCATAATTAATAAATAATCACTTACTGACCTAAGCCTTTTGATTAGATTTCTTTCCTGCACGTTAACCTGTATGAGAGAGCGTTAGAGCCAACCAACAACGTGCTGAGAAATGAGACCAACCATAGACTGTGTCAAAAATGGACGTAGCATACCCGTCAAGGTCCGTTTTCCCAACTTGATCCAATCTTCCTCGCCTATGTAAGTGGCCATCTTGTCAGACTTTCCTCTTACCATAAAAGGGCATGTATGTGACGCTGGGGGGAGGGGCATACATCCATCTGGCTGACGTTTACCACCAAGGAGAAGTGAGGGCCAGCGGCTAGCTATCACTCAAGAGGCTGCACCCCTAATTATTCATAAACTTTAACCTACAATAAAATAAAAACAAGCCTGTTCACCCCCCTCGGTGTTGTCATGGAGACATGAACTTAACATACAGACTAGAATGTTTTTTGTACCAGGCCTTAAACAGGTTTAATGATGCTGTGAAAACGGCCTGTTTAACATGGGGGTCAATGAGAAACTGCTCTATTATGAAACCTGCCCCTAGTGGACACTCAGAACTGCAGTTTTTGGCACTTCTGTATTTGATCAACCAGGAAGTCGCTGTGGAGGGGGCTTGCGTTTTCTGCGGTACATGCTCAGAATAAGGGGTTGTTCCATCATAATTAATAAATAATCCCTTACTGACCTAAGCCTTTCGATGAGTTTTTTTTTTTCTGTCAGCACATGTAAGAGAGCGTTAGAGCCAACCAACAACGTGCTGTAAAATGAAGCTGAACACAGAAGTGCCACAAACTGCAGTTCATCAGGCGACCACTTGAGACTGGCTCCAAAAGCAAGTCAATCCCCATAGACCCCCATGTTAAAATGCCCACCGTTACAGCAGAAATAAACATATTTACAGCCTGGTATAAAAAAAACGTTTTGGTCTTTATAGTTAATTTCACTATTCATGTCAACTGTACAGGGGTTACATTTGTATATATCTCACCTGTGTATATTGTATAAAGGCTTAAAGCTAAGCATAATTAAGGGCACGCAGCTTTGAGTTGCCCTCAGCAACCAGGCATCATTGGGCCCTCAGCTCCACCACGCTCCACCTCTCTGCCCATTTGTGGATTACCTGGCTAATCCAAAGATTGGCAGGCAGGGTCAGGCGCCGTTTAAGATGGCGAGGGCTTGAGTCACCGGGAGTCGCTCAGATTGAGCTTCATTTCGGCTCTTCAGAAACCTATTGGTGACATCACAGAGACTATGGCTGTATTCAAAATCACCTTTTATTATAGGAGCAGGACTAAATTCAATCCTGATAATCTTTTACACGAGAAAGTCTGTGGGACGACTTGCACATCACTACTGCGTGTAGTTCCGCCCTGCCCACTGTTAAATTCACATAGTGACTGTGAGAGCCACTGGTACAGTTGCAAACACTCTTATTACAGCCTAAGAAACGTGTCTTTTTATTTGAAATGGTAGATAGCTCTTGGCATCGGTTTTGTGCCCATGTGATTAAGGTTTCAATTTTAATGACGACTGCAGCCCGTGTTCCCTTAATTTGGCCTGAATCTGAAGTAATACACATATAGCTCTATGGTTTATTTGACCCTAAATGGGACCATGATTTACTGAATGAACATCCTGCTGTTTTGTAAAAGACTTGAAAACCGGTGATTGATAGTGAGAAGTCGGTTCATTTTCTCGTCGACTCCTGCTGGACAATAGAATAAGGCACGTTTAAGGAACTTTCACACTGGCATCATTTTTAAGACCCAGGATCTACCTCGATCTCTATTATACAGTCTATGGTTTCAACTCTCTGTCACTGTTTTGGCATGGAGGGAATGAGTTTGAGGAAAGGGGGGGGGGGGGGGGGGGGGGGGGTGGTGTTCTGGACCCACAGCTCCAAAGCATGCCATCACCACGCAGCGAGCACGAGTTAATGTTCTGCACGAGTTCACCTGTGCAACTTCAGAAAATGAGTACCGTCAGGTGTTCAGAATGTTGGCATCGACTGGATCAAAGCATCTGTTCTTGTGACATCCCTAATGGAGCCAGCCTCAAGTGGTCGTTCAAGGAAGTGTGTGTGTGTGTGTGTGTGTGTGTGTGTGTGTGTGTGTGTGTGTGTGTGTGTGTGTGTGTGTGTGTGTGTGTGTGTGTGTGTGTGTGTGTGTGTGTGTGTGTGTGTGTGTGTGTGTGTGTGTGTGTGTGTGTGTGTGTGTGTGTGTGTGTGTGTGTGTGTGTGTGTGTGTGTGTGTGTGTGTGTGTGTGTGTGTGTGTGTGTGTGTGTGTGTGTGTGTGTGTGTGTGTGTGTGTGTGTGTGTGTGTGTGTGTGTGTGTGTGTGTGTGTGTGTGTGTGTTCTGCTCTGATTAAAGAGAAGAAAGGCAGTGCCATAAATAAGGTCTTATTCTCCCCACTCTCCCCACCACCGCAGGCGATCAGGCATGTACACACACACACACACAGGAGTGATGGTGGTCAAATGGAGTAGCACCACACAGTACACATATACGTACACAGATAATATGTGTATCAGATATTTGCCCTCTGCTAAGGGCTGAGATTACGTGCTCACTGCCTTTGTCCATGAAAATACAGAGAACACAAGGTTGCCCACTCTGGCATGATGTTTTCTCTGCACATATGAGCAGCCCGAGGGCTAGTCTAGGGCTGACAACAAATGTTCTCAATTCAACCATTTATTTGAATATTTAAAACTGTCATTAACACGTTTGAATATGTAAATCAACATTCAATGGTGAGACAAAAGCTACTAACCTACTTTGCCTGAGGAAAGCTGATGCCGGAGACTGTCAGGTTGTACGTCTCTTAAGCTGCCGTCCACTCACCGTGCTCTCCACAGTGAAATAATCCACGTTGAGTGAGGCAGGGGGACCAGCCTGCTGTAGACACCCACACCTCTAGAGTCAAATTAGCCACCTCTAAATAAATCATGCTAAATACAAACTCTAAACTCTCTAAACTGGCGATAGCAATGTCCTTTACTATGCTGTGACGAGAGGGCAGGCGCGTCCTTAGATCTGGGGAATTACCCCGGATCTCTTCAGAATAGCCCCGGACCTCTGTGCCCTCTAATAAAAAAAACAAAAAACATAATGATGAAATTAGCCCAGTACAGTAGGGGCAGTAGAGTACAATAAGGGCGACTTTCAGCTGAGTGCCTCTGCGGTTGCCGTAGTGACTGCAGATGATGAAAACAGGATTATGTTTTTAAGATACTCATAGACTGTATAAAAAGGAGATACTCTGAGCTATGTTTTACTACACCAGGGTGACTGGCTGGTGGAGCACCGGGTCACTCGATAAACCCAAACAGCAGTCAGGAGAGAAAACGCGCGACACGATCGAGCATCAGCGATAAAAATGAGTTTGGGTACATCGCTTTTGATTTTACTAAGCAGTAGCGAGCAACGCAGCTTTATTAACCATTGTTCCACACATTCTATGACAAATTGCGGATTGTAGTTAGGACACAGACTGTCCCATTACCCAGGACTCCAGGCTTACCAAGTCCATCTCTGGGCTGCTACTGCAGAGCGTCTAACGGGAACACAGCATGTATGGACTCTGTTGTGGTGGGTGCCAGTCTTGACATCAGTGGACTCCATTTCTAAGCTGACGTAAGTTAATGTTGCACACTGTTGGCTGCAGGGGAGCTGAAAAAAGGCAAGAGACTCAGGAGCACACACACAACGTTGCACCTTTTGGATTTTCCTGGAAAATCGCTCCCAAATCCTTTACAAAGAAGTCAGTCTACAGGCTGTGCAAGCAACTGAGAGAGTCGGGGAAGGTCTCATTTTTTAAGTTAAGTTAGAACAGCCCCCCCCCCCCACCAAAAAAAAAACAATTAATGCACGTAAAAAGGTACATGCAGAACATTTAATGTTGCTAACATTCCAAAACAGGTGCGAATAGCATCATTTGTTGTCTGTAATGCAGTGTTTTTAAGTGTCTCTAGGGCTGTAAAGAAATTCTTGGTCCACTGAAGTCCTGCCTACTCTTCAACCAATCGATTGGTCCATGTGGCGGGGGGTAGATGAACGTAATTGTCCACAGTCCACCTGGTAGCATTGTGTGGCCGCCAAGGTGTTTCGTCCTGAGGGTAGTGTTGTTTTTTTATCCTTTTCCATGGGAGTGCTGTGTATTTACTCTTTGTTACACTCTTTGCTGAGTGTCTATGCTATGGTGAAAGTTGCATGTTTGGATTTTTTCTGGTCTCAGAGGGTTGAAAATGAACATTTGAGCTGTCGATGTCACATTTTTTTACCCAGCCGTCCAATCACAGTGGAGTAGGGCTTGAACACAAAGACACACCATCACCTCCTTCATGTAGTGCTGAACACCCACACCACCAACGAAGGATAATTGAATCCTGCTGAACCATATATATCTGTAAAATTACAGGGTTCGTACGGGTGCTGGAAATCCTTCCAAGTGCTTGAATTTTGGATAAAGTACTTGGAAATGCGTGAAGTTGCATTTGCATTTCTTTCACAAGAAATGGCTATAGAAAATAAGTTTAAATATTTTAAATTTCGTATTATCTGGTATTACGAAACAGAATTTTAGGTTAATACCGTCTCTTTTAACGTGATTACAAAAAGTGAAATAATCATTTTCAATATGTGTGTGAGATGATGGAAAAGCTTGAAAATGGACCTGAAAAGGGCCTGAATTTGACCTTGGAAAAAGTGTACGAACCCTGAATTATCCGTCCCCTCTCCCTACGTGCTTCAGCCTTCATCCAGAACAGGTATTCTACCTTACTGTGCCAATATTTCTACATCCGTGGATATTCCACAGCACTGCAGCGGGAGTCTTGTGATATTTGTTTACAAATCTTTCCGTAGACCTCAGAGTTTTTGTGCATCTTGTCCGACTGTTTTTGAATATTTTCATCCGACCAAATCTGCAGTTAACACTCCATCTCCGCATCACACCAACGTGAACCTTTCGCCGCCATTGTTTTAAATGTCCGCGCATGGTCCGACCTTCTTTTTTCTATGTCCCAACAGGCGCACATAAAATGACCTCAGAACCGCTGTAGGCCTCATGATCCTTGCACTCACACTGGTCAAACGAACTAGACTTTAGCCGTGAAACGTGCTTGGGCACGGTACGGATGGACAGTGTGAGTGCGCCCTGAGACTAGCAGGATCAAGGGATCTCAGCTGGAAAAATCTCTGCACCACCCTCCAAAGTGCTCTGGAGGTGACTGCTGTGCATTGTAACAAGTGCACGTGGCTTTGTCAGCCGGGATAAAATGCTTTTGTGAACACCTGGCCTTATGAAAATAACACCAGCGATTCTCCTCAGTCGGACAAGCATATGGACCAAACAATCGGCCCCAGAAGAAATCAGCCCTAGAATGTCGTTTCAGTGAGCGTGAAAGCATGGACGGCCTCCTCCAACAGATGGATGCAGCCCAGTCAGTGAATATGGAAATGGTTTAGTCAGAAAGGATAAGGCTGAAAAGATGTTCTATTCTTTATCTTCTACGGTATTGTCACCAAATTCCAAAACCACTCTAACTGATAAGTCTCACTAATATGTATTCTCTCTTTTTTTTGTGGCAACCTCTTTTCTAAAACAGCTGGTTGCTGTAGTTTTTATCATGTATTATTACACAAACAGAAAGAAAGAGTGCATTTTTCGCTATTTTCATTGGAGGAGCAATCTACATTTGATGCCTAAGTGAGTATTTGCAGCTTTGACTTTGCACATGGGAGAACAAGAGAAACAGAAAATTCCAGACTGACCTTAAGGCTTATTTCTGCTCTACGTTAGAGATGCATACAGATACAGACGGAGCCTTCTGTCCGTACTCTGAGTACATTTTATCCGGATTTCTGCACGCATCCTGCAAGCTCGCTGACGCGTATTGATACGGACCAAACGTTGCAGTACCACCAGAAATCTTGGGGGCAGTGTCAGGCACTGGACACAAAGAGTGCTGCCCATAGCAGGAGCGAGCAAGTCATCAAAGCCCCCACGGAAATCCTGAAAGAGTATTTTGCGTCAGTTTGTCTCATCTGTCAAACCAATGGCTGGAATTCTCCGTCCACACTCTGGGATGTCTTTAGTGTCTTACAGACCACCGCCGCCTACAACGCTGCCGGCCATTTTACCTCCTCAACAGACGCAGGATCATAAGCTCCTCCGTCATTGCCATGATTGTTGTTATAACCTAAACAACGCCCTTTTGGAGCAGGGGTCACCAACCACATTTGTCAAAGGGCCAGAATTTGACTGGACAGTCACTTTGGGAGCCGGACTCTCATCTCATCTTCAACCGCTTATCCGGGGTCTGGCCGCGGGGGCAGCAGCTTTAGCAGGGGACCCCAAACTTTCCTTTCCCGGGCCACATTAACCAGCTCTAACTGGGGGATCCCGAGGTGTTCCCAGGCCAGTGTGGAGATCTAATCTCTCCACCTGGTCCTGGGTCTTCCCCGAGGCCTCATCCCAGCTGGACGTGCCTGGAACACCTCCCTATGGAGGCGCCCAGGGTTCATCCTTACTAGATGATCCTGAACCACCTCAACTGGCTCCTTTCAACGAGTTCCTCGCTGAACTTCTCACCCTATCTCTAAGGGAGACTCCAGCCACCCTCCTGAGAAAACCCATTTCGGCCGCTTGTACCTGTGACCTCGTTCTTTTGGTCATGACCCAGCTTTCATGACCACAGGTGAGGATAGGAACGAAGATTGACCGGTAGATCGAGAGCTTTGCCTTCCGACTCAGCTCTCTTTCGTCTTTCGCCTCTCATATAAAATGAAATTAAAATCATTATTTTATGTTTATTGTTTATATTTTTTCATTTCATTACAAAAACTGAAGGCGTTTTTTGGCCTTTATGAGTCAGGCTCCTGTCACTTATACCACAGTCAACCACCAGGAGTGATAGAGAACTTTATTTATAGAGTCCTTGAAAATCCGACACAGCTTAAACAAAGCCTGGATTATAGGGCTGTCGTCCCTGACTTCAGCGCTACTACAGTTCCAGTTAGTGGAGGGAAAAGACCTTAACACAGGTAGGCTAAACTGGCGCTCTCAAAGGCCATTAAACCAAAAGGAAAACAGATCTTTTTTAATGATGAATGGACTGAAAAGTACGCATTTATCATAACAAACCTTCAGAAATGCGTTACCTGTAAGCCTCATTTGCAACGCAACTGTTTTTGTTGCAAAAGAAAAGAATATAATCTGCGCCGTCACCACAACACAAAACACGCACATTTCAAAGATTCCTATCCTGAGCAGTCAGAGGCCCGGCAGAGAAACATAGCCACATTTAGTGGCAATATTACTCAAACTTTAACTGATCAAGAGAGAGTCACATGTGCATCTCTGCAGGCTGCCTGGGTGCTTTGCAAACCTAACCTTTCACTTAAAGTGAGGTTTTAAAGGAGTGCATGGTTTCCGTTTTGGAGGAGCTTGCCCCCAACAAATCCATGGACAGAATTATTGCAACTGTCAAACAAACACCTCTCTCTGCTTCTCCTGCTGCACATTGAGTATACGTCTTGGCAGAGCATGTCCAGCAGGTTGTCACTGACGGGATAAAGGAAGCCAAATACATTTCACTGGCTATTGATGAGTCCACTGACAACACGGAGATCTCACAGTTGTGCGTTTTTGTCAGATTCTTTGATGGCAAAGATTTCTGAGAGGAGCAGCTGGCATTTCTCCCGCTGGAGGACAACACCACTGCTGACATGATCTTTGGAAAACTGGAGGATTTTTTTTAAAAGTCATGGATTGTCCTGTCTAAAGATTGTGGCTCCTAAAACTAACGCGCTTCACTGTATTATCCATCAAAGCGTGCTGTGTGTAAAGCTAAGCGGGGAGCTCAAAGAGGTGATGGAGAAAACAATGAAAATGATCGACCACATCAGAGGATATTCAAGCACAACCTTTTTCGCTAATTTGTGCTTGAATCCCAGGCTTCTCTTGATGACCTGTTACTCCACAATGATATGCGCGGGCTCAGTCCGGGCAAAGCACTGAAGCACTTTGTTAAACTCCGTGCCCGAGTATTGGATTTATTTAAACAAGTAAATCAAAAGCGGCAGCCGACCATCTCCGCGTCATGCAAGGCAGAGAATACATGTGCAACGTTGCGTTTTTAACAGACATTTTCTCCAATACACTGTGGAACCACATGCTATTTTCTCCTCGACCCTCACAATTCTGGAATCCAGCCACTGGCCGGATTGGACGGTTTGGAGACCACCAGTTGATAACTGCTCTGGAGGATGTTTTGCTCAACATCCATTCCAGCGTAAAGGACTCATGAAAGCACGAGGGCAACGGCGTTAGAATGTTGATAACCTAAGTCTCTATTTATGAACGAAATGGGAGCATAAATGAGCCTTTACTCATCTTAGTGCCTGTTTTCTGCCCTGTACCGCTCTCCTCAGCAGACTAAACATGTTAGGGTGTCAGTTTGGCTCAAGGGCACTCAAACAGCTAGGTCTATGTGCTGCAGTGAACAGTGGAGTCTGGAGCTGCCATGAGTCAGGAGATCATGTTACAACAACTGTTACCCATCTTTCTCTCTCTCTCTCTCTCACACTCTCTCTCACACACACACACACACACACACACACACACACACACACACACACACACACAAAATCATGTACAGACAGATGAAGTGAATTTTGAAAGTAATTGAGCTTAGCCTTTCATCAGGAGAAAATTACTTTTCCCACTCACAGGTGCTAGTGTGTGTGTGTGTCTGTTTGTTGTGTCTGTGTTGGGGTGCCAGCTGTCTCTGCCTGCAGGCGTGGAGTTTCCTGCACCCTTACCTCCCTCTCTGTCTCTCCGTCTCCTCTTCTGTTCGTGTGACTCTCATTCCTGAAACCTTTTAATTCATTTCATTTTGAATTCAAAGCTGTGCGCTGACAGGAGTTTCCAGCAACACCAAAGCAAAAACACAGCAGCCGCATTAACCACCACAACAACTCACATGTAAATCAGTTTTCTTCCGCTCCGCTGTCTTTAACTCATTAAAAAAGCAGAGCTGGAGAAAATATTTGACGAAGCCCTGCTGAGGAAAGAGGGAGAATGAGCCAGTGAGGTGACTCTTTTTACAGTACAGCCCTGCAGGGAGTTTACTTGCTTTGGTGTTTAATTTGTAAGTAACTACAGGAAGTGACCACATCACAGTGACATCACAGCTGTCTCCAGACCATGTGGCGTTGTGATGGTCAGAGTAGTTTCAAACATATGTTTCCCAGCAGTCAGTTGCCCACATTAGTGTACACACACACAAGGCTGTTTAATGCTGATGATTTTTTTACTTAGCTGTTCACTAGGGGAATAAATCACAAATGTAATCACTATATGATCTATAGATTCTTTCAACAATGATAAGATACTTTCTGATTTCACGAAGTCTGCCACGATACAATTTCTATTTGATTCAACTCAGGGGGCCATTGTTGCTGAGTCTTTCCAGACATTTAATGAAAAACTAACTATTTAATAATGTATTTATTATTTCATACAAGGAAGGAATTTCAAGATAAAGGAGTATCTTAAAGATGACAAAGATATTGGATTGTTGATCGTTGAATGGACATGTTGATCTAGATTGATGTGTCTTGCACCCCTACAGTTCAGTGTTACCGTGGTGACCACAAAAACCATAGGACAGAAACTAGAGACCATCTTGTGATGGGATCACACCGGCCGCGACACCAAATCAGGCCAGGGGCGTAAAGTGGTGAGTGTAGTGGCCCTACGTTACACACTGCTTCCACAGGCTTGTACGCGGGCTGGTAACGAGGTGTAGGGTCACAAAAATCAATGTCCAGCATTTACCTTTCCTTTTGTGTTGCTTTATTTTAGCCCATTGAGGAACAATAAACTTCTTTACTTCATTCACCATAAACTTATAATTAAGTGGCCGTTAAACACAAAGTGGCGCGTTGCTGCCATGTAATTGCACGGTCAAAAACTCTATGGCTTCCTGGTGTGTGCACCTGCGCTGATTGACTCACATACCACATAAGTTACAGAAAAACCTGAGGCCTTAACAAACACTGCCACCTATTGGCATAAATGTGCACAAGCCATAAACAAAACAGAAAAGGAACAATATGGCTGCTACAGCGGGGCAGCGACCCCTTTCCTACTTCGTGCCCCCCTACTTCTGGCGCCCTAGCTCAGGCAGCACGCGTCTTTGAATTCGGCCTTCCTTTTGATCTGAACAACACACCTGTAAAGTTTTATGACTGGATGTTGCTCGATCGTGAAACTATCACAGTGACAAAATCTGCCAGATTGTAAACACCTATCAAGATACCAAAACCGCCTCTGTGGTAGTTCCTGCTACAGTAGGTGTCTCATGATTACACACGCACACGCACACACAGAAAACACCGCTCCCTCTCATCAATACACTATCACAGCCACTTCTATCATGTAGGAAACTATGCTTTCATCATGGGAACAACTCTGCTCTGTGGTAGTTCCTGCTACAGTAGGTGTCTCATGATGACACACACACACACACACACATGTCTTGTGATGCTTTGTTCCCGTACTACTGCGATGCAATGTGTGGCAGAATTCTGCTTAGATAGAATGTGTTTGTGGTGATCTCATAATAAATCATTTTATGTCTGCAGATGCTTTTTGAACCTTTAAATCCTGTTAACTGTTAGCGTATTAGTCCACTAGATGGCAGCAGTTCACAGTGAAATGTGAAGCATATCTCTCTGTCAGCACTGGTCAAATGATCAAATAACATCACATAAAAACTCTTTCTAAATCCCCACAGAAGGAGGGTGGATTTAGCATTATGGAAAGAAACGAAGCTCACCCTGCTGCAGAGCTGCATCAGTCAGTGAGTTTCCTACCTATTCCTCACTATCACTAAAAGTGTTGTTGCATAGTCAGTAGGACTGCAACTAACTGTTATTTTCATTAGCGATTGATCCGCTAAAATGTCAGAAAATAGTATTAAAAAAATGTCCATTCCAGTTTCTGAGTATTCAGTTTGATACTACTGCTAATAATAATAATAATAATTCATTTTATTTGCACTTTACATTCAACAATCTCAAAGTGCGACAGAGCACAATAGAAAATAAAAGTAAAAAGAAAAATAAGTAATGCTTTGGTGAGGCAGAGGAAAAGGCCCAATCACCCAATGGTGTGAGCTTGGTTTTGGGGGCTTGGGGTGTGTGAGGTACCAGAACAGAGGGTGTGTGAGGAGGAGGTATGGAGGGTGAGGAGCAGGGCATGAAATTGGCACCCGCCCACACGCCAAGACACGCCAAGACAACACAACACTGGGCAAGTGCGTGTTGTTGACCAATCAGGTAGCCTATTGTTGCTAAGCAAGCCCCGCTGTTTTCTTGGACTTTCAAAATAAAAAACGAGAACCAGGTCAGGCACAGTTGTAAGTCATTATGTAGGTCTAGTCATGAATGAGATGTAGTTGGTTAATAACTCAACAGCACTTTAATGTGGATTCTGTACAAGTTCAAGAACCAGTCTTGTGCCTTTTCTGAGTCTTTCAAAAAATGTGGCTGGTAAAAAACCACTGTGGCTGGTGGCCAAAAACGTTAACTTCAGGCCCTGGTGAGGAGTCTTCTCTAAAGCAGTTTAACTTTAAATAGAGTCATTGAGGCTAATGCTTTCTCAACCAACAGAGTTTTTGTTTGAGACCTTACAAACATTATCGATTATCATTATTATCATTTTCTTACTCATAAAACATTTGTAATGTCAATTTATTGAATTATAATTATTATTATTACTATTATCATTATTTAGAAACCTGCATTGACTATATTTACGTTAGCTTGGTCTTCTTCTCCCCTGCTGTTTTCAGGCACATTGAGAAGGTAGAGTTGCTGCCCCCAGCTGTCCATTGGCAGAATAACATTTGCTGCACAGCTCTCTACAGTTGGCAGGAATGTGTGTTAAGTCACTAGCCTGTACGTGCGTTCTGGTAGAGCATGAAATATCAACTAACTGGGTCTGCAGGGTACACCGAAGTGCCGTGTGTAAATGCTATAGTATCCAGAATAAACAGTTGTTGAGATCCCTTCAAGTTATTATTTTTTCTAATAGGCCATAGATGAGGGCAACCACCTCCAGATGTAGGTTTTGTGCCAGTGTCGTCTGGGAAAGGGTCAAATGCGCCCGGCTCTGCATTACGGCGTAACTGCCGGGTGAGGGCTACAAAATACCAGAGCTGCACAATTAAAGGTTGATTATGTAGAATCTTTATTAAAAGCTGTATTTTTTTTATTTAAATAATACACTCACAGGGCGGTTTGATGGGTACTGAATGAAAGTATTGCTTAAGTTGACTTTTATTTTGAAGCAGACCCGCAGCATCAGTCCCGGTCTATGGTCACGGTACAACAAAAAGACAGGGCAGAATTATATAAATATACAATCCTGATCAAAATCTTAAGACCAGTTAAAAAATGGCTTGAATTTGTATTTTGCACTGTTGGAACTTAACAAGGTTCTAAGTAGAGCTTCAAGATGCAAAAAGAAGAAATGGGAACAAGAGAGCAAACGTTTTGATCAGGTAATTTATTGAAAACAACAATTTAACTGAAGTAGGCTGTTCATCAGCTGATCAAAAGTTTAAGACCACAGCTCCAAAAACACTCAAAAACCTCCTAAAACTCAAATTAAAGTGTCAAAAACTGACTCGTTAATGAGTAGCTCCTCCATTATTGTGGATCACTTCAAAATGCTTGATGCAAGCGTTTCCAAAAGGCTAGTGGGAATGATGGTCCAAGCGGTGAAGATGGCTTCATGAATGGCGTCCACTGTCTGGAACTGATGTCCACTGTCTGGAACTGATGTCCATTTTTGTAAACTTCCCTCGCCATCCATCCCCAAATGTTCTCAGTTGGGTTAAGATCCGTGGAACATGCAGGATGGTCCAAAAGAGTGATGTTATTCTCCTGGAAAAAAGTCTTGGTCAGACGAGCATTGTGAATTGGAGCATTGTCCTGCTGAATAACCAAGTCATTACCACACAGACGAGGGTCCTCAGTCATGAGGGATGCCCGCTGCAACATCTCCACGTAGCCAGCTGCTGTTTGACTCCCCCGCACAACCTGGAGCTCCATTGTTCCATTGAAGGAAAAAGCACCCCAGATCACGATGGCACCCCCTCCACTGTGCTGCGTAGAAAACATCTCAGGAGGCATCTCCTTGTGATGCCAGTAACGTTGGAAGCCATCAGGACCATCAAGGTTAAATTTTTTCTCGTCAGAGAATAAAACTTTCTTCCATCTTTGAATGTCCCAAGTTTGGTGCTCCCTTGCAAAGTCCAAACGGGCAAATTTGTGGCGTTGAAGTAGACGTGGCCTTTGAAGACGTTTCTTGTATTTGAAGCCCTTCCTGTGCAGATGCCGTCTGATGGTTATTGAGCTGCAGTCAGCACCAGTAATGGCCTTAATTTGGGACAAGGATCGCCCCGTGTCTTGACGGACAGCCATTCGGATCCTCCGGCTCAGTGCCGGTGAGATTTTTTGGGGTCTACCACTTGATTTTTTTGTTCCATAGCCCTCAAGATCTTTTAAGAAATGGAAAATGACTGTTTTACTGCGTCCAACCTCAGCAGCCATGGCCCTTTGTGAGAGGCCTTGTTTATGCAGCTCAACAATCCTACCACGTTCAAAGACGGTCAACTTCTTTGCCATTGCCATCAAGAGATCCTCACAGTATGATTACTTGACAAGAAATGACAGGGAATCCAAATTTTTGCACAGATTGTGGCTTTTAAAGGCTGTGGTCTTAAACTTTTGATCAGCTGATGAACAGCCTACTTCAGTTAAATTGTTGTTTTCAATAAATTACCTGCTCAAAACGTTTGATCTCTTGTTCCCATTTCTTCTTTTTGCATCTTGAAGCTCCACTTAGAACCTTGTTAAGTACCAACAGTGCAAAATACAGATTCAAGCCATTTTTTAACTGGTCTTAAGATTTTGATTTTGATTTCTCCATCCTCCATTTTGGAGGCTCTGAATGAGATCAGTGTAGATAAAAATACAATAGAATGATTGAAATGTCATAGACACGCCCACTCGCTCAACACAATAAGTTGTGTTATTCTCACATGGGCTCAATCGGACGTCACCCAGACTTTGCATTAGGGAGCTGACAGGGTAAATTCTGGTCCGGTCCAAGTGATGGGGGCCTTTGTGTTCTTGTGGTCCAGAGGAGTTCAGGGTCGCAGTGCATGTGTGACAGGGGCTTTAGCAACAGCACAGTAATGACTATAAACACCGTCTCTGGCTGTGTTGCTGTGTGTTGCAGCATTTGGTCAGTGTGCTGCCAATTTCAAGTCAACCTAAGAACCTCGCTGATTGGCTGGTGCATGGACTTGGCTTCTGCCCAACTAGACTTTGAACACACACACACACACACACACACACACACACAGGTCTTAAAAACACAAATGTGTTCACAAAGTAGCATTTAGCTGTAAGATATCAGCGTGTAGAAGTGTGTTTTCAATGAATGGGTCACACCGCTCAGCTTTAACAACAGGGGGAGTGTGTGTTAAAGCACCCCCCTCCCACCTCCTCCCTCCTCTCCCACTCTCTCTCCTCTCCAACAACAACACGGTGTGGGTGACAGAGGGAGCGCAGACAGGCGAGCAGCGAGCAGAAAAAGAGAGGCGAACGGACGGAGGAGAAGACAAAGGAGAGGCAGAGGCAGCGCGAGCTCGCTCGGCTCTGGATTAACCCTTTCTCCTCACTGCTTTGTGTGGATCTCTCCCTTTTACGCGTCTTCCATCATTTCTTTTGCTCCGCTGTGGTAGATTCTCTCTCTCTCTCACACACACACACACACACACACACACACACACACACACACACACACACACACACACACACACACACACACACACACACACACACACACACACACACACACACACACACACACACACACACACACACACACACAGGATCAGCTACTGGTGTGTGTGAATGGAGTCCTGGAGGAATGGTCACGGCTGGATGGAGGTAGAAGGGAGGAGGGTGTCTGCTTTTCCCATGGAGATTGTGTCGTTCTCTCTCCTCCCGCTGGCTGAGCAGCCTCTTTCCTCCCGCTTTCTTTTGTATTAGCACCCCCTCACTCCCTCCTCTCCGTCTTCCCTCCCTTCGCCGCACTGGCTTTTATGTATCCGACAGGGACCCGGGCTCGTCTTTTTACTCCTACCCGACCGACTCAGAGAGTGTCCTCCCCTCGGTCCTCATGCTCCTGTTAAAGCCCGGACCAAACAGGTCTGACGCCGAGCGAAGGCACCAGGCTAGGCTAACCGCTAGCTACCGGAGTGGTGTAGACATCTCCGCTTGTCACCGCTAAGTGTGTGCGAGTGTATGAATTCAGACATCACAGCAGAAGCTTTGGCTGACACTTGAGCAGTCACCCCATCATGGATTTGGTGTGACCTGAGAAGGAAGGAGAGGCGGCGGTGACAGTGACAGGACCATGACAAAGTCTGGCCAACCCAGGACTGGAAATCTTCATTTCACAACATGGTCGATTCATTACCACTAACGCTCCAGGATGGAATTTACGTGAGGAACTTGAACTCGCAGCTTTGGGTCGACCGTTTGGCCCGAATATTCAGACGTCTGCTTGCGGGAAAAACAATATTTTGACTTGTAGATAGATTTCTATCTGTCTGCCACCCAGCGCGGCGAGGATGAAGAAGACAAGCAGCCGCACGCTCAGGCGGGCATGGCCCAGCTCTGAACTGTTGGAGCGCCTGCTGCCACCAGCAGCCTCCGTAGAGCCTCACAAGAGCCGACGCTCTCGCAGCGAGAAGGACTACAGGATCCACAAACACAGCAAGAGGAACCACCACCCTCCACAGTATCTGTGTCAGAGCCCGCCTGCTTACATACACACAGGTACTGTACAACCGCACTGATGGACGCACTAAAGGGTTTGCTACAGTCTGGGAATGGCTTTACAGTGGTTTTTACAAGTTTATATCTGGTTAGAGAGGTCATTTTAACATTATATATTTCCACATGAATACACTATAAATGCACTGGGGAAGGAGATTCCACTTCAACATAGAGATTCTCAGTGTACAGCTAAACCCAGAATCCAATCAGCATATTCCAAAAAAATGTGAAAAGGTACCACATTGCAAGTTTCCAAGTCGAGGAGTACAAAAAGGTCACATTTCACTTCTTTGTTTGGCTGGAAATGAGGTGTAGTACCTTTTCACAGTATAAACGCCCCTTTATTCAAGTGTTTACCACTATGACTACATCCACACCACTACATTTTCATTTAAAAAACACTTATCTTTTGCTACATTAACGCCTGGCATCCACACTACTCTGGCATTTCCGAGCTTTTGAACTTTTAAAAATGCGTTTTAGTTAGAGAACATCAGGGTTGTGTTTTCCGTCTGGACGGGCAGAAACGGAGCCGTTTGGAAACGATGACGCAGACACCCGCGTCAGTCAGTCTCATCAGACTGACTGACGTGACCTTTTGTGGTTTCATCCTTTCCCTTTGTCATTGATTCCTCTGGCGATGAATAATGTTCCCGTACCGCTCTAATGTGGCATTCATGTTGTACTCGGAAGTCAACTGTAACACCCCTATAAAGGTGGAATTTACATGTGAGAGAGATAGCTCAGCCCCAAACTACATGACTACATGCCGTCTTATTTGTGTCCGCACACGTAGTACTGTTCATCTTTCATCTGTGGACATGTTGCTACAGTGTTTGTAAGCACAAAATACAGCACAATGCATTGTTATCAGCTGCTATTGCTATCAGTGGCCAACTTGGCTAACCCGTTAAAAATAATGGTTTCTGACTTTGTAACTGGAACAGGCTGAACTCAGGTGTGACGTAATCCCCAGTTCTGAGTTCCGACCTCCCAGGTTAATGGAACGTTAATAAGCATAAGTATTTTCTTTTCCGTGCTCCCAATCTGTTTTCCACGCTTTTACGGCCTTATACTGGTGTTACTTTCAGTAACAATTCCATCTTGTCGTGGGACGTAGCATTTCCTATATTTCTAACTTCTACATCCATGATTGTCAACCACAGAGTAATGTTAGACAGTCTGCTTCCTGTTTACACCAAGCAAGTACATAGCCAGTGATGATGAATGGTCATTTGATGTGTTTTCAGGCGAGTTAATATGGAAGATGATTTCTGATACAGAGTTAAAATGTTTTTTTGTGGACAGAGATCAATTTTTGTTTTGAAACTATCAAAATAAGGAGAACAAAGTATTAATAATTGATTTATTTCTGAAATACTGTTATTTTTTTATTGTCCAGAATTTGATAGAATATCAGCTGTGTCTATACCACTGCTGTACTATCATGTTTTTTAAATAACCAAGGCACTTCAACAAAAACCTTTATTTTGCTCCTCAGCAAAGGCAAGTCTGGCCTTTTTATTCTTTCTGCTGATGAGAGGTTTGGTCACTGCAGAGTGGGCTTTCAGTACAAAAAGTCTTAAACGGTGAGACACTGTGTGTTGAGACAGATCCTTGTCCTGCACTGAACTGGAGACCAACCCCAGCTGCAGTGTTGAACTGATTCCCAATTGAGAGTCTTCTCATAATCCTGTCCTCTCTCATGCACTTTTTTCACGTGGACGACCAGCCTTTTTGAGGGACTTAAATGAATCTGTGTCCTTCTAAAGTTCCAATCTTCTTGAAATCACAGACTGATCTTGGGTCTGCGGTGTATTTAAGTGTACTCCAGTGATTTAGTGCTCTACACGTATAAAGTTGGGGGACTTGCATTCTGAATCCTGAGTTCCTGGTATGAGTCAAATTTCAAAAACGAACATAATGCAATCTGATGAAATTATTCCTGATCCTTGTCACATAATGTCCGACTCCCTAGTTTGTGATGGAGTGTGGTCTCCAAGACGGCGGTGCTCAGTGAGCATCAGGTCAGACTGGTGATAGTGAGCAGCTTCAGATGTGAATGTTTGTAACTGTGGTCAGGTCAGGACACTCACTGAATCTTTTGTTTTTAATCAAAAACAAGTGGATTTCCCCCTTTAATTTGCTTTTGATGTCAAATATGATCACGGAGTATCTGCATCGGTGCCACACACACACACACACACACACACACAAAAAAAGCAGTGCCCTACTTCATGATCACAGCCAGCTACTTGGCTAAGGGACCTGATGATGGTTGTTGCCATGGATACTGAATGGTTTCCATGGAAATGGTATTGTAACTCTAACTACCACAGTTTGTGCCAGTTCATTACACATTCGGGTTACCTTGAGTGGAATGCAGGTGATCTGTGGTGTTTCTTTGCTTGTGCTTGTGCTTGTGCTTGTGCGTGTGCGTGTGCGTGTGCGTGTGCGTGTGTGTGTGTGCGCGTGTGTGTGTGTGTGTGTGTGTGTGTGTGTGAGCATAAGAACTCACATGCATGGATGTTTTTGGCTGGATTCGTTTAACATTTGTCGTTTTCACTACCTGATAATTGCTGCTATAACTCAGGGCTCAACACTAAGTTATAAAAGTGGTTGCCTGGCAACCAGGCATCAGGTTCCAATTTTAGTCATCTTTTATTTTGAGAACCTAATTATGATACTATGCTGTTGGTCTGATGGTCATTTTTAAAAAATTTTTTTACATGTGTCCTGTTTTTTTTTTTTTTCATTCAGGTTTATCTTCTTTTCACCCACAGTCAAAATACTTTATTTCTTTATTCTTTATTACTTTATTTCAAGGGAGTTTGAAAGTATTTTTCATTTTTATATACACCCTACTGTTAGGTTTCATTTTTTATTTTCACTGCGTCAGGCAACTTTTTAAGTGTTGTTTGTATTGTTCTAATCTTTAATTAAAAAAATCTGCCTTCATTTTTTGTAACTAACTCCCCATGGTATAGAGCATTCAGTATTCCATTTTGAAGTTCTACCCACATGCAGTAGGTCTAGCTGTTAGAATTAGTAAGCTCTGAAACAGACGTTTATATTTAAATGTGACGGCCCTGGCTGGCGTGGATGGAGAGGTTTCTTTGTGTCAATCAAGCCGTAACAACAGTGTGGTGGAGGTTCTGAGAGTTTACCAGTAAGTGATTTAACTGTTGAAACCGAGGGAGGCAGTGGGCTGAAAAGATCTGGTCGGGGGTTGAGTTTAGTTCTGAATGGGATATTTCCATGGTGTCACATGCTTTGACAAATGGGGCTGAGCTGAGCGGCATACTCCACAGCTTCCTCTGGTCTCATAGTAACCTTAGCAGGGCTCTCAGCAGGACTGACTCCTCCTGCATCCTGCAGCTCGGTTTGGACCTCTGGCTTGTTCTCTGGGGTCAGTTAGAGCTGCATGCATGGAACTTTGCTGTTATTTAATAATGACTCAGCTAATCTAAGTTAAAGTTGTAGTCTGTAAGATTCTAGTTAATTGTCTCTATCAAAGAATGAGTTAAAACAATTTTGATTCATCATATGACCCTCTGATTGTATGTGGCGACTTTCCCTGCCTTCAGCCAGCCCCTTCAACATTGAAGGCAAGTACTTCAACAACTACGAACACACACTGGTGAAGTGAGCCGTCATTACTGGTCAAACCGGTTGCCCCATATTTGTAGTGCACCTGTACTCTGACATTTATGGTAAATGCACTAAAACTGCTCTGAGCGAGCTTATTTGCACATATACTGCAGTATAAAACATTTACCCGCAGTTTTCAAAATAAAATGTTACACAACCAAGCTCGGGTGGGCACGGTGGTGTGGTGGTTAGCACTGTCGCCTCACAGAAAGAGGGATGCTGGTTTGCATGTTCTCCCCGTGTCTGATAGGATTCTCTCCGGGTTCTCCTGCTTCCTCCCTAAGTCCAAAGACATACACATGTCAGGTTAATTGATGACTCTAAATTGCCCGTAGGTGTGAATGGTTGTCTGTCTCTGTTTGTCTCTATGTGCCCTGTGATAGACTGGCGTCCTGTCCAGGATGTACCCCGCCTCATGCCCTGGGATCAGCTCCAGCCAAGCTCATATACCAAAAAAATTTGGAAATAAGATTCAGAATCGATTCTAAATCGAATCAGGACCCCAAGAATCGTAATGGAACCGTGAGACCTCCTATCAGTGTGGAGCATGTAAAGGCATTACGCTGCATTTAGCAGATGAGAGTTTTTTTTCACCTAGTCCCGCCCTACTGTACTGTGATTGACTTGATCTGCTTGTGATTGGCGGATTGTTGTGACTAGCTAGTTTGCTAATCCCCCCACATGCTGTTGATAAACAGTATAAACGTAATAATCTATGATGCACCATGCTTTTGTGCTACACTGTAAAGTGAAGTTTAACGTTAGAGTCAGTCAAACTGACTTGAGCAGCGTGGTCTGTCTGTGGCTGTAGGACCAGTCTTCCTGGGAGCTAACACCGGGGTGAGAGCTGCCAAACCACTGACGTCATACAGTCGACTCAGTTTGGAAAAGAACTCTGGGAGATGCGGTCCCAGAGGCTCGCCTCCAATGACATCTTAGTTTGACAATGATCACAGCTGTCCACAGTCACCCTGGGATACTTAACAGAAAGCACGAGTGCCACATGAATTGCCGTGTGCTTTGAAGCGAATAGTTTTGTCTTTTTTTTGTGTTTATATTCGGATCCCCATTGGCACCAGCATAAACATGGATTATTCTCCCAGGGGTGCACGCACATGCAGTCATACACACGTACACCCATAAACATAAACAGCTCCTCTCATTGATAAGCAAAAAAGTATGGAAGAGAAACAGAATAGTCACAAAATCATTCGGTGCAGACAGATGTCCGTCCTCCACAGAGCTGGGTCTGTCTCACGTTCCTGCCTGTTATAGTGAAGGTTTTCGTTGCCACCGTACTCTACGGGGGAATTGTTGGGTCTATGTAAATCATAAATAAGTCATAAAGTGTGGTCTTTACCTACTCTGTAAAGTGTCCTGAGATAACTTTTGATATGATTTGGCACTATGAATAAAATTGAATTGAAATTGAATTGAACATTTTCTTCTCTTTCTGTCTGGCAATGAGATGTTCCGACTGATACCAGCCTCACATCTGTGTGTTCAGTACAAAGCTGAAGTCAGGATGTGTTTAGCCTAGCTTAGGGTACAACACACACTTACAAACTACTTCGGGTGTGTGTAATCCTACTGTACGTGTGCGCATTGCATGTTGCTCACTTTTGCTCATCGTATCCTGCAGATTGAACAGGTTGTCAGGCTATTTCCACACTACTGCCTTTTCATCTTTCTCTACATTTACGCCTCATGTCCACACTACTCCGGCGTTTTCAAGCCCCTATGATAGGGACATCTGGTGTTGTGTTTTAGTCTGGACGGGCAGAAAAAGAGACATTTGGAAACGATGACGCACGAACACCCACATTGGTGATTTCATCCTTCTTGTGTGGGTGCTCTTTTCCCTTTGCATTGGCTTCCTCTGGCGATGTCACCGTATTTGCTTTCCAATGACGCCCAGTGTTTTTATCCCCTTGTACTAATGTGTTACTCTTAACAGTTCCACCTCGTCGTTGGGTAAAGCAAAGAAATCTCTGGTTTTCTGGACTTTTTGTCATTGCTGTTATCCCTCCAAAGTATTTTGCAGAGTAACGTTAGACAATCATCTTCCTGTTTACACCAGGAAAAGTGCCTAGTAGTCTGACACCCTCATGGTTGTGTGTGTGTGCGATCCTTGACTTATCTCTCTGACTCTGTTCACAGAAGTCTCTCCACAGTTTTCAGCTAACCACGACTGCTCTATCAACTTTTGAAATGTTCAAATGACATTCAGTAAATGAAAGAGGCCGTTCGTAAAGGGAAGACTCATAGAACCCATTTATATTCAGATATCTTGAGGTCAAGTGTGTTTCTCTCAAAAAAATGTAGCCTTACTTTGGAGCATTAATTCTCTATCTGCAGTGTTTCTCCAGCGGTTAACCATCATGACTGCATGGACGAAGCAACTGTCTGTGGTTAGTTTAAGCGTCTGTAATAACTGCAGGACAGTTGAGTGTCTGTCAGTAGAACACATGAAGTAAAGATCATCCTCGGTTACAAACCAGCTTGTAAACGACATGCTCATGTACTGACAGATTCTGTGACCTGAGAATATTCTGTTAAAACAGATCGGTGTTGCTGTTTTCGTCCTCGCTGTTCTCCGTGACGTTTGTTGGATGTGATGTACGTTAATGTAACGTTGGTGCCCGGTGTGTATACTGTGGACCGAGCATTGCCCTGGACTCTGGTAGCCAGCTGCTAAATGAAAAAAAGAGTAAAAGGTAAGGCTCCATCACAGCCTAGGAAAGCACATTGCTATCCCAGGATGAGTGACAACCGTGTTCAGCTCATTTTCTGTAACAAGTGAAGCATTAATGTATGACGGAATTAGCAAGCGAGCTAACAAGCCAGTTAGTTAGTTAGCTTGTTTTTCACAGTGTTTTTATGCAGAATGGTGGTAGAAGCAGCAGGGAGCATTCGCCAGCGGACCAAAGTGTCAATGGAAAAGTCTGGAGAGTAAATGGACACATCCCACTGGAGCACACCATGAATTAAAGTTCAATATTCACTCCCCTTTAGCTCTGGGTCGGTCTCCACCAACTCCTGAAGGGGATCTGTCACCTTTTGTCTGTCTGCTGATGGTGCTGGGCGGGTGGTGTACGGTGGGTTCATCAGAGCTTTTGCACTGAAACTGTTGCCTGAAGAAGACCACAACAATAATCTCACAGAGGCTAAAATAGCAAACATTTAAGACAGAGACCCCATCTTTATTTGGACATCTTTTCTGGATCAGTTAAAAAAAAAACATAGTTACACAGGTGTAACTGTATTAGTGCAGCTGTGAATGCAAGAGATCCAGATACACAGCAGCGTGCGTGCGTGCGTGCGTGCGTGCGTGCGTGCGTGCGTGCGTGCGTGCGTGCGTGCGTGCGTGCGTGCGTTCTACTTTTTACTCCACTAAATTGATCTAACTTATGTTACCAATTTAGATTTTTACTTCACACCTGTATACACTGGCTGCATAGTAAACGCACAGGCTTACAGTGACCGTTATAAACGAATACTTCTCTCTCCGTTCACTGTTGATTTGCCGGTTTTCTGTGTCAACCTTTCATTTTTTCAAAGTAGAAAGAGACACTGTGGTGATGACTTAACCATGGATAACAATACATTACAGCTGCTCTGCCAATAGAATCCAAATATACCCATACCGTAGAGCAAATTCCTACCTGTGTACTCTATACCGTTTATGCCATACACCCCAATATGACCCTTCATATTACACATATATGTTTGACTGGGGCCATTTATTGATTCATCAACAAGTATTGGTTACACTGAAATGGACCATTAGTCAGCTGTTACAGCTTTTGAATCTTAATTGAAAAGTAGGCAAAACTTAATTTGTGTTGAACATTTCATTCCAGGTGAAAAAAACAACATTAATTTATGCGCACATGAATTCATACTTTACTAACCAACAAAGGAGCGTTTGCATTTATTCATTTAAAATATTTCTTTTTTTGAGTGTTTGCGATCACGCTGGCAGAACAGTGAAGTGACGTAAGCCAAGCGGTTACTCTAGCTTGTCTGTATGGGGTCTTCCCTGTGTTCCCCTTTTGCATCAGCCTCTGCCTCCACTGATTTAATTCAGCATTTTGTCAGGGTCAGGGGTTACGGTTAGGGTCAGGGGTTACGGTTAGGGTCAGGGGTTACGGTTAGGGACAGGGGTAACGGTAAGGGTCAGGGGTTAGGTGGTAGTGTTAGGGTCTACATAGACCTATCTGCCCGGGAATTCGACACTGATTGTTGGAAAAAACAACAGACAAACAAAGTGGGGAACATGGGACCGGGGCAGTGGCGGATTAAGGTGGTCAGGGGCCCCTAGGCTACTGTTTGTTTGGGCCCCCACATTATTAATCATGCTTCATCAGAAAAAACCTGCTAGAACAGAAGAAAAGTCTGCAACATTGAAAAACCCTGAATTTTTCTCCAGTAGATCTTGGTCCTGGTGTTCTTTCAGGCGTTGTGCTTTTCTTTGTGGTGCTCCACCATCACATTTCCTTTCTGACATTTTTGCCTCTACACTGTCCAGTTACAGTGAGCGACGTATCATTTAACAACAAAACTGACCTCATGAACCTGGCCACATGAAGGCAGCTGATTGGGTAAATGTGTCCCATATCTATAAATGTGTCCCATATCTATCTATTTGCAATATTTCTAAGGGTCCAAATGAGGTAAACAGGGATCCGACTCCTTTTCCAAGGTCAAATTTGTGCTTTCAAGGTCCATTTTCAAGCTTGTCCAGCACCTTACAGCTGTGGTAAATAATAGATTTCTACAAATACATACATATTGAAAAGTATTACTTTTTAACCATGTTAAAATAGATGGTATTATCCTATAAACAACGAAAATTGTGTTTTGTAATGACAGAAGGAGAAAAAATTAAATAAAAAGAATTCTGTAGCTATTTGTTGTGAAAGAATTTCAAGTACTTAATCCAAAATTCAAGAACGTTTCAAACCGTGAAAACACAACACTAAAATGTAAGCATTTTCAAGGATTTCAAGCACCTGTGCGAACCCTGTGTGAATTAAAAACATTTAAAATAGTCTGGCTAATCCGGGCTGCAGCCTAGGCCAGCCTGTGCAGTAATCCACGTCTGGACCCGGGGAACATAGGTACGCTTCCGTCTGTATCCCGTGCTGGCTAGTTAGCTTGCTAGCATCGAAGTGTGGTGTAAGTGCTCAGCCTCTAGCTAGCTATCCAGCAGACAGGTAGAAAGTAGTTCCTCTCGTTGCTGGGAGAGTACCTACTCTGAAGATAGCCCTGTCAAAACAATCATCCCAGTTCTTGCAGTGCAGACACAATAAAAGTGGGGTTGTTAGAACCACTGTTCTCAAGTTTTATCTTAGTTCTTTGGTTGAGAAAATGTCAAAAAAAAAATGGTGAAAAGAGTCCAAGATGATGTCCTCAAAGTCTGGTTTTGTCCTCAACTCAAACATATTCAGTCCAGAGGAGGAAAGAAACCAGAAGATATTCTAATAAAAAAAAGCTTGAATCAGACAGTAAGACTTTTTTGGGGTTGTTTTTTGTTTGTTTTACAAAGTGACTCAAATATGTTGTTCCACATGTGTTAAACTGCTCTTCAGTACAGTGTTCACAATGATGGTGGCTGCTGAGGTCAATTTACTCTTAGTTTAGTTTATGTTTTAGGTAAACAAACTTTTGGTAATCAGTAATTCAAATAAATGATGCTCACAAGAGGAATAGCAGGCGGCCCCCATGCTGCTGTTTTACTCATGTTCCGCTCTTCATCACCTCCTTCCATGCTCTGGAAGCATGTAAAGCTGCACTTTTGCATGCTTACTGTGAACTCATTAACCCTGCAGCTGCACATGTCTCTCTCTCTCTCTCTCTCTCTCTCTCTCTCTCTCTCTCTCTCTCTCTCTCTCTCTCTCTCTCTCTCTCTCTCTCTCTCTCTCTCTCTCTCTCTCTCTCTCTCTCTCTCTCTCTCTCTCTCTCTCTCTCTCTCTCTCTCTCTCTCTCTCTCTCTCTCTCTCTCTCTCTCACGCACACACACACACACACACACAGGCGCACACACACACAAGCTGATGTAATGGGTGCTCCTCTCCTGTAATGCGATTGTAGCTCCTCCTTTTCTCTGTCTGCTGAGTTATGCTCAAGGCAGCCACACACACACACAAACACACACACGCACACCAAAAGCCTCACCATCTTGCCCTGTTTTCTCGCTCTCACACACACTCACATTCATTCTCACAATTGACATCCTCTCTCTGTCACACACACACACACACACACACACACACACACACACTTCTAATGGCCTTATGACCAATCAGATCGCTCCGTGGCCCTGGCCTGGTTTAGAATGGCCGGGCCCCTGCAGTGCTGGGCCTGCAGCGGCTGGGGCTATTTCTGTCCACTCTCTCTGTCCCTGTCTATTAGACACACACACACACACACACTCACACACACCGACCCAATCACCAAAGATGCACCCACTACAGGACTTTAGACGTGATTTTCCATTCACAGACAGTTGTCGGAGCTAAGTGTGTTTATATTCTTACCTAGAAGGCAAACTATTGTTTACCTTTTTGCCAAATAAATATGTAAACGCATAAATGCAGCAATGCCTCTCCTACTGTTTCAAAATCTCACTTCATTTTCATTTAAGATTGTTACAGTAATCCCTAGACAAGCTGCCTCATTATTTCAGTTTTGCATGATTGCATGACATGTCCTTAAGAATATCTGAATAATAAAAGAATCTAATTATTAGGCCGTAGATCTGACGCATGGTATTTTTAGAATCTAAAAGAAATAGAAAAAAACAACCAAACGGAACACCCTGACCCCAAAACCGTGATATGAACCGAACAGTGGATTTTGTTAACCGCTCCACCCCTATTATCCTCCTACATGGACATGATCAAGGTCAGCCGCACACACCATGGATGCAATGTAGGCTACTCCCGTTATCGGCTTGGAGGACGAGTTTCTCGCGTGCACAGCAGATCTATGTGCCACCTCTTGCAGCGTAGTGGTAGTGTGGACATGTCAGGACATGTCTGCGTGGTCACAACAGATGGTGGTACTTGGGAATCTACACAGAGTCTAGAGTCTCCGCATTCGCCCTTTGATGACAGCATTTATGTGACATCCCTAGTGCAGACACGGGCAGTATCCTTTCAGCTTTCATGTACACACCCAGCTGTTGCGCTGACCTCCAGATCAGACACACACAAAACTGTTTCTACCGTAGACAGAGAATGAGACTAGTAGGGTGACCCCGATTAGTCGACTATTCGACGATTGGCTCCGAGGAGCCTGATTACACTGCCAATCTCACAGTCGAATCGTGGCAAAATGATCAAAATGTGGTTATGAAACAATGGATTATTCCATTCTGGCTCTGGGGATGCTGAATGTCTGATTTTACATATAGAAGCTTGGTTTCTCCCAATAAACCATGATAAAAAGCCTATTTTGGTATAACTATAAGCCTGTTAATAAATACTGTTGCTAAAAATGTGACAATAACTAATGTGCTTTTAATCTATCTCCTTAGTGTGCAGGATAAACCCCCTCCCCCTCTTAGACTAAGTTGTTCTATCCAGGATCCAGCACCGTCAGAGCCCAACTTGGCAGGGCTTTAAATCTATCTGGGCGTCAGAAATACAACAGTCTGCTCCTGTTTAATCATCAGCATCATTGCATTTGTTGTTTTTCATTATAGACGTTCAATCCGACACAGTCTGACACAACGCTGTGGAAGTGAAGCTACAGTTCTAAATATACCGTCAGCTATTGTCAAAGAAAGATACAAACAAAACACATTTATGTTAGAACAACAAATATTTTTAATAAGATGCTCCTATCAGAAATCAGAAATCACATCTCTCAGCAAACCCCTGCCTGACAGGTGTGACCACACAGTGCTGGACTCACGGGCACCCGCAGCTGTCTGCTTCATGTCCATGGCTCCACCCCGGATCACAGGGTTTTTCATGAGCAAAAAAAACAAAAACTGATTAAACAATTAGTCTATTACTATAGGCAAGACGTGACCAATTAGATTTGGCTATGAAAATTATTAGTCGGGGACACCCCTAGAGACTAGAATGGACATTCTTGTTCAAATCAACTTAGCAGGATGGGCAGAGTGGCGGCCATTTTGATGTGTGACATTGTGAAGAACTGTGACCATTCTTCCGTACAAACCGACTTGTGACTTACAATGAGAGTGGGTGGAGTCAGGTGGGGGCCCCTTAGAAAGGTCACGTCTTCTACTGTCATTGCAAACTTTTTGCATTGTCACTGCTGTAGTTTAATGATATTCAGCCCTCGGGGCCTCTCCTGGCCTGGGGCCCTAAGCAGTGGCCTGCCTTGCCTGCTGGCAAGCAGCGTCTCTGTCCATCACCTTTCTGCTAGAGAGGAACTGAGGATTTGATTGCTTCATATTTCTATTGATGAGTCATCAAATTCAATGAATGAAATGATAAAACAGACTAGCCAGTGTGACACACACACACACTAATACATACAGGTCCAGTACTGTTCCGGCAGCAGCACTGAGTCTCTTGTCTGTGGATTAGGTTTAGACATGTTCACGTTGACCAATCAGATGTCAGTGTGACTCAACAGATGTGCACTGCTAAGAGCAAAGCCTCTTTCTGATGTCAATCTGTAACATGGCTGCCTTCATCTGGTACTAATGTTGGTCACACGTGTTCCATGTTGACTGTGTTCAAACAGGGGCAGAGTTTGTTGTATTTGATCTCCAGTGCATAAGAGGAAGCTCAGAAGGCCTCGTATGCTTCAAAGAAGAGTGTCAGTGCTCGGAGTGTTGCTGTAGGGGTGGTCCATGAGTCAAAGCTTCTTTTTTTGTCTTCTGCAGTTATCCCCACTCTGTATTTTCCTTTATGAATGTCCTTCATTTCATGCACTAGTTGGCTAAGACGTAAAAGCTGTTGTTGTTGCACCACTCACTATCAGCCATGGTTAGTGTAGCCTGAACGTTATGAGGCTCCTCACATGGATACCTGCTTAATGAGCAGGCTGACAATTAGCTGCACATATACTGGACTAGTCAAGAGTCTTTATTGCTCTTTGGATATGGCAACATACGTCCTACAGTATCGCAGTATCATTGATACAGAGACCCGAGACAGCCAATCACAGTTTGATAAAACATGACATCATCCAAAGCACAGGGTCAATATTTCTCTTAGTTTAAGAGTTGTTCAGGTTCTTAGTAAATGTTGGTCTCAGCAGCTTTAGGGACATGTTTGAAGAAGACATTCTTAGGGTACGTCCACACAATCGACCTTTTTTTCTCCGTCATTCTTAAAAAGTTTTCCATCCACACGGCCTTGGCTCAAGAAATATGTGTCCACACAAGACCAGGGAAACGTGCTGAAAACGCTGTAGTACACATGCCAGGCCTGGATGTGGTGCTGTAACTGCCACAGAAATACACCAACAACAGAGAAGAAGAGACGGGGAGACGCTGTGGAGAATACAAACACCGGAGAGTTTCTCTCCAAATCTGGAGACTCAGAACAAATCTCAAATCTTCCCACTCTGGGACCAGGTTACAAAATATCCTGTTTTCAGACTCCAATAACTCCAGCTGCGTGTGGATGGTCGGACAAAACGATTCTAAAGTTGTGCGGTTACAGGAACAAGTGTCTTCGTGTGGACGGGCCCCTAGTCCGTGAGTTTACATGCAGTTTAAAAACCCCGATCATATTTTGGTTAAGGGCAGACTCCGGTTTCTCAAACACCATGTAAACACCATACCCCGGGTAAAATCGGAGTTCTCATACCCCTGTCAACAAACTTAGAGAACTCCTTTCGTAACCGGGGGTTTTCATGACTGTAAACATCTTACCTGATGTGATATCAGGTTTCAGTTCTGCGCATGTGCCAAGAGCCATAACTGCCCCTCCCCACTCCGCAGGAGTGGTTTCTGAACTGGAAATAGAATAAACCAGGAACCAAAGGCGCTAAAAACAATGTGAAAAAAATAACAATAGAGCGTTACCTTTAATCCGAGGGAGGACTTCACCATGGCGAGTAACATCACTACCAAGAAGACCCGTTTCTGTCGTAATTCTGTCCAAACGTCGCCCGTTTTCCCATTTTCACTGGTGAACCGGAAAATAAAGCTGTATTCAGTCCAGCTGTATGTTGGCGGAGCGCCACCTACTGTACCGGAGGAAGCGTTACTCCCTCATTTTCCCATTCAACCCCCTCTCATGTATACTAGGTGAACTTCAATAATCTGAATATTCCTTTAACCCTTTTCAGGTTACTGATGTGCATGTTAACACACTGAATAAGGAATTGCAAGTGTTGTGTAAGAGTCTCCTGGTGGGAAGATCAGATGTTTTGGGAATACAGGCCCAGATTGACGCTAAAACACTGAAGTGCAGGACTTTTGGGAGAGGAGGCATCTCTTACATGTGACCGACATGAATTAGACAATGACAGTGTTGACATGGCCCCTGTACTGTTGTATAAATGTGTGTGTGGATTAGAAAGCTTTACTCGCTGTAGGAAATGTGTGCTGGCTGCTTGTTGCAGCATGACGTCTATGGGAGTTGAGGGAGGCCCAAATCAGGGGGCCCTGAGAATAAAGGGGGGAGTCCCTCCTCCCCTCATTTCACCTCTTTTTCTTTCTTCATCCCCTGCAGTCCACCCCGGTTCAACAGGCCCCAACCAGCCTGATCACACTGTCCTCCCGGACCACGACCTAAGAGTGGTCTTTTCATATGCTAATCGCTCTCACATTACCACAGGCACGTCTGTCTGCAGGCCCTCTGACACTCCACACACCAGCCTGTTGCATCTGCCTCTGCTTTTCTATCATTTCACTCTTCTTCGGGGGATGTGAACGTTGTGTTGTTGTATATTTTGGGAAATGTGCTTAGGAGTCAGGATGTGGTTAGCCTAGCTTAGCATAAAGACTGGAAGCGGGGAAACGGCTAGCCTGGCTCTAAAGTTCACTGATTAACACATATGTAATTTGTTTAATCTGTAAACAAGCGATGTGGGAGTTACAAGCTGGAACTATTTCTTGGTGAACAACAATGTGGCACATCTGGACATCTTCTATATTTGAAACTTTCTATGGGAATTATGGAAATTTATAGAACTGAATTGGAAATTGGGGGTAATTTAAACAAACTGTGTCATATCCAAACATAAATATAAACATTTTGTTGTGTCATAGGCAGACATCCATGCAAAATAATAACATATAAAAAATGTATTAAATTAAATGGAGGAATGCACAGTGCATGTAGACTGCATGCCTTCAGTACCCCTGCAGCAAGCAGTGTGCTAAGTGCATGTGATTGAGGAATAGCATCGATATTTTTAAGTGTACTTGCATGAAATCTGGTTGTTTTAGTCAAGATATGTATCCCCCAACTATATTTAAATCCCTGATAAGGGCCAACCTTCAATTTAGTAAGTTCCAGGTATATTCCTGTTTATCCCAAAGAATCCTGTTAATTCCCATAAATTACCCGGAATTTTGCAACCCTAATTGAAACTGAAAATATACTCATTAAATTGGCTCTGATTTCACGGTTGCAAGTCAAACCCTATGCCCTATACCCGTGGGGATTTCGACAAGTTGTGGGAACGATCTAGAGTCACGTAGACTGAGGTTGCTGATCTGCCATGTAGATTTTAATGAAACCCTGTGAATGTTCTGACGTTTGAGAATTCACCTCATTTAGGACTATCTTCTCTACAGTTTTAGCAGTTGTTTGAATTATTAAGACATTTTTACCCTGAAGACATTCAAGAGCGTAGGCCCAATTGAACCCCTGTACATATAAATAGACATGTATGTAGAACTACTTCAACCTCCTTATAATGCTAGTCTACTGTAACCCTACTGCGATATTTATATAAGCAATCGTTTCATAGTTCTGGAATGTTCTGTGTGTGTGTGTGTGTGTGTGTGCGTGTGTGTGCGTGTGTGTGTGTGTCCTACATCCAGCTTTAGTGTTCTAACTGGGTCACACCAGAACCCAGCTGCAGTACTGCAACACCGGCTGAGAGAGCATGTGCAGACACACACACACACACACACACACACACACACACACACACACACACACACACACACATATACAGTGTAGCAGAGCAAAGGCATGCTACAGAGATCTTAAAAGAGAAAGACTGTGGAGACTGCTGTGTGTGTGTGCGTGTACGTACGAAAGATGGCAACAAAGAGCAACTGGGGATGCGTTGTCATGGCAACCCTCTTGGCAGCCCGCCCACTAGCTTGTATGTCGGTGGGCATCACACAGTGAGGGAGGGGTGCAGAGTGAGGCGGTGTGTGATTGGTCACACCCCCTTGTCTTTGTGTGGCGCAAGGGATTGTGGGAAGCCCTTGACTGAATGCTCATTTGTGTGTGTGAGTGGGAAAAGAGGGAAGGGGGGGGCTGAAAGTGTGTGTGTGTGTGTGTGCGCGTGAGAACAGAGGAGGACGACGACGCCTGTGTGTGTGTGTGTTTGAGGGGAGGGGGAGGAGCAGGATATATGTGTGTGTGTTTGAGAGGAGGATGAGCTAGTGTGTGTGTGTGAGAGAGAGAGAGCTGCGCTGCCATCAGAAGGCTTTTTAACTGGATTCTGTTTTCTACTAAAGGAGAGGATTACTATCAGCCAAGGTTTGAATCTCACTCTGTCTGTCTATCTGTCTGTGAGTGTGTGTGTGTGTGTGTGTGTGTGTGTGTGTGTGTTTTCATTAGTTAGCCTGTTAGCGGCAGCTGCTAGTTAGCATTAGCAGCATGGCGTCACAGCTCTACAGAAAGACAGAAAGAGAGACGGAGGGAGGGACGAGTAATAGAGAGGTAGATGCAGACATACTGCAGGAAAGAGAGATAACAGAGGGTTGTAGAAGGCAAGAGAAATGGAGGGATGGAAGGAGAGAGAAATGGAGGGTGAGAGAGAGAGGGAGGGAGGGAGGGAGTGCATGATAAAAGGAGGGGGGTGTGGTTTAGTGCTGTGGACAAAGGAGGCTGGCTGATTGTTTACTACCACTGCAGTGAGAGAGACACGGACGATCAATGCTCCATCCCTCTCTCTCTTTTTATTCTCTCACCACTCTGCTTCACACAGCTGCTCCCCTCCTTCATCCTTTCCTCTGCATCACAGTCCCCCCCCCCCCCCCCCCCCCCCACGTATCATTTTCTCGTCCTCCTTCCCTGACTGTCTCTCTCTCTATCTCTCTCTCTGTCTGTCTCAGTTTTTTGGACAGGCTTGTAGTAATGGAGTGAGCAGGGTTGGAAGCTAACGGCTGCTGCTGCTACAAAATGGCTCTCCTTTACCTTCAACTCAGGGTTTTATTGGCAGGAGTGGATCAGAAATGCTCGTGCTGATGCAGATTGTGAAGCAGTGAAGAGACCATACTGATGACATGTGTCTGTAATGAGATACTACGCTCTGCCTCCATGTATGTGAGCCTGCTTTGTGACTTTGGTCAGTCTGTGCACTCTCCAGTGTCTGTGGTAGTCATGGAAGTACCAACAGCACAATTTGTTCAACTGCAACTCCGAGCAGGCAAATATGGCAGCGCTAGTGATAGTGTTCGCGGTGGTGCCAGGCCACATCCACACTTCTACATTTAAGTTTGAAAACACATATATTTTGCTACATCAACGCCTCGTTTCCACACTACTCTGGCGTTTCCAAGCCCATAAAACAGAGACGTTTGGAAACACTGTAAAGCCTGTTTTAGTTTAAAAACTCCATGGTTGTGTTTTAGTCTGGAGGGGCAGAAACAGAGACGTTTGGAAACGCTCTTAAGCCTGTTTTAGTTTAAAAACTCCATGGTTGTGTTTTAGTCTGGAGGGGCAGAAACAGAGACGTTTGGAAACGCTCTTAAGCCTGTTTTAGTTTAAAAACTCCATGGTTGTGTTTTAGTCTGGAGGGGCAGAAACAGAGACGTTTGGAAACGCTCTTAAGTCTGTTTTAGTTTAAAAACTCCATGGTTGTGTTTTAGTCTGGAGGGGCAGAAACAGAGACGTTTGGAAACGCTCTTAAGCTTAGTTTGAAAACTCCATGGTTGTGTTTTAGTCTGGAGGGGCAGAAACAGAGACGTTTGGAAACGCTCTTAAGCCTGTTTTAGTTTGAAAACTCCATGGTTGTGTTTTAGTCTGGAGGGGCAGAAACAGAGACGTTTGAAACGCTCTTAAGCCTGTTTTAGTTTAAAAACTCCATGGTTGTGTTTTAGTCTGGAGGGGCAGAAACAGAGACGTTTGGAAACGCTCTTAAGTCTGTTTTAGTTTAAAAACTCCATGGTTGTGTTTTAGTCTGGAGGGGCAGAAACAGAGACGTTTGGAAACGCTCTTAAGCTTAGTTTGAAAACTCCATGGTTGTGTTTTAGTCTGGATGGGCAGAAACAGAGACGTTTGGAAACGCTCTTAAGCCTGTTTTAGTTTGAAAACTCCATGGTTGTGTTTTAGTCTGGAGGGGCAGAAACAGAGACGTTTGTAAACGCTGTAAAGCCTGTTTTAGTTTGAAAACTCCATGGTTGTGTTTTAGTCTGGAGGGGCAGAAACAGAGAGGCTTGTTAACGCTGTTAAGCCTGTTTTAGTTTGAAAACTCCATGGTTGTGTTTTAGTGTGGAGGGGCAGAAATGGAGACATTTGGAAATGACGTAAACACCCACGTCAATCAGTCTTATCAGTAAGGTAGACTGACATCACAGCGTTTGTGATTTGATCCCTCCTGTGTGGGTCCTCTTTTCCCATTGCCATGGCTTCCTCTGCATTGAGTAATGCTCCCGGTACAGCTCTAATAGGTCACAGTATTTGCTTTGCAATGAGTCCAAATCTCAAATCAAAGAACCAGAACTGTTTCTAGTCATCCAGTTGACGTGTAAGTTCCCGTCCTCTATTTGCCAACCATATCCAGCAGGTGATAGAGCACTCATACATATTTTCTGAGACAGGGGCGCATCGGTACTGCTCGATGAAGCCGCGGAGGACGCCATCTTTCCATTCTGTTGACAAAAAGCTGCTACCTTATTGGTTTAGCTATTGCGCTCTGAAAAAAACTAGTCCTGCATAAAACATAGACGCATGGATAATCATCTGGAATTTCAGCGACAATTGTTTTCTTTTGGTAGCATGACTTGTTCTTTTTTATGAACTAAAGATTGTGCAGATGCCAGACTGCGGAGCGGAAATCATTTCTAAAATACTTTTCGTGGTTCACCTTACGGCCTACGAGGGATGGAGTCTGAACGCCCTCTGTCTTTCACCCCCCCAATAAAAGATGAAGAAAGCACGGTGATGACCATGGTGAGAATGAGGCTAGATAGGTTAGGTTGGGTAAAGTGAGGGGGAGGTGGGGCTGTGTTGTCTGGCAACAATATTTCCAAAAGGAAATTAGGGATGGGCCGCCATGAAATTCAAAGTGTACTTCCCCAAATTTCCGTGTTTGGTAACAGCACTTTGAAATCCCGTAAAAAGTAAATAGTGTCCAGCATCAACCAAAGTGAGCACACGCAGCAAGATGGGTTTGTTTTGTCCGCTCTCCGGTGTGTGTCAGTACATTTTGTGTCAAACGTTGTCAGCACAGATCACTAATGGAGATTATTTCTGATATGGAGCTAAAACACTTGTGCTTGTGATTTTGTTCTGAAACGCCGTTTTAAGAAGTAAACGGGATGTGGATGTAGACTTAGGGTTTAGGGTATTTGTCTTTTCTTTTTTCTTATTTCGCCAAGTTAAAGGGAGCACAGATTTTACTCAACAAGATGAAAATAGCTGTCTCGGCTTCTCGTGATATCCTGGGATGATCACAAAAATCCATCCTGCCAGGCTTCAAGTAAAGGCTAATTTGTGCATTTTTTCTGAAGGCTACTTTTTTGCACTTTTATTTCAGATATTCCCTTTGAAATCCCAGTTTTAGATTTGGATTAGAAAGATTTTATAAGGCATGGTTGTATCCTTCCTTTAAACATTTTACCCCCAGAGCGGTTCTGCTCACTTTCTGTTCAGCTTTCTGCTTAGTGTTGTTTCTGTGGCTTTTAATCAAATGGCTCATTTGTGTGACGTCATATTGTGTACCTTAACCCCCAAATGTAGCACAAGAAGACTTTATATTTCATATGTATTGTTTAGTGTAAGAATGTCCTAGAGTTTGAATATGTAGAATCTTTATTAAAAGCTATATTTAAAAAAAATATATACACTCACTGGGTGTTTTGAGCGGTACAGAATTAAACTATTGCTTTTCCATTAAAAAAACAAAAAAAACAAATTTTGTCGGAATTAATATTAAAACATTTTTTGACAGGTTTGACTGACTTTCTGTACCGTACTGTTTCCATGGTAGCAGCCAATAGCGTTGGTCGTTGCTGGTTGCCAGGGTTGTCTGTTGTTTGATTGCAGCTACTGTAGGCTGGCACTGGTCAGTATAGGCCGAACATTCCCTCCATGGACTGAGAGAAAGGAGAGAAACGCCATAAAACGCACGCCCAAATGGCTACGTTTCTCCTTGATCACTAACATCACTTTCATCTTTACTTAGCTGGAACGGCTAACGCTAACTGTCAGCCAAACTCCTCTAATACTTGTTTTTATGGTGTGATTTTCTGGAGGGGACGGGTTTAAACAGACTCAAACAGACTCTAGTCTCCTGTAGCTACTGGGCCGGGTCTGACCAACCTGGCAACCCGACTGCTTGAATTATTTTTGGTTGTTGCGACTACGATCTTGAGACTCTAGATGACGCTGTCCTGCTCATTCTACATATTCAACCTTTAATGTTTTTTTTGTATATCGTTTCATCTCAGTTCTGTTAAGCTTACACCACAATGCAGTTATCAAATACAAAATTTCTGCCTCTGCCTTCTTAGGTTTTTTTCTTCTTCTTTAGTTACACAGATATTGTGATACCTAATTATGTGGGCGACAGACATTCCTGTTGTAATCACACTGATGACCCGTGGAAAGAAACTATTCTTGCACATCCCAGCATGGATGAAGGCCTGCATGTTTCCTGACTCTGGAGGAGTACAAGTCCTGGATAGAGGGTAGCTGACGCCGATGAATCTTCCTGCAGACCTGACTGTATAAACCACACAGTGACGGGTGTGCAGATGAGAGACAGGATTATTGGTGTGTAGAGCTGGATCAGCAGCTCTCGAGGCAGGACGTTCAACCTCTGCTGCCTTTTTTCCACTTTGATTGTGGATCCCAGAAACCTGGAGGTCTCCACAGCAGACACAGTGTTGTTCAGAATGGTGAAGGGGCAAGTGTTGGTGCCGGGGACTGCACTATGGTGAGAGCAAATTAAATGGCGGATCTTGAAGACCCACCTGCGGGTTCCTGGTCAGCTGCAGCAGCATCAGAGAGAGTTGTGTACAAGACGAGGATGTCACCTGCTTGTTCACAGTTAACATTATACGTACAGTGCAATATACGTACATGTTTGGGTGCTTTTGGTGTGTAAATATAGCCACGGTGAAACTAATTGAAACACTAAGGTTTTTTTTGTATTTAATTTAGTATTTTCAATTTCACAGCATCAGAGATGCTTTTCAGTTTTATGGCCTGATGTTGCCTTTTGGTAAAGTTCTAGTTCAGTGTTGGTACAGTGTAATACACAAGTGTTTGAAATGTTCCTCATATTTCTACTCTCAGTCCGCAGCAGAAGGATTGTGTCTGTCTTTAGGTGGAGTGTTTATTGTAGATTTGCTCGATGAAAATATTCAAAAACAGTCGATAAGACGCACAAAAACTCAGAGGTCTATGGAAAGATTTGTAAACAAAGCGACGCATCGCCATGATGTCAATCAATGCGTGTGACATGTTACGGCGGGATGACGTATGGACAGGCAAGAAGCATTTGCGCGAGGCCCAGGCAGTGTGAGTACAAACGGGCTGGCCAGCGGGGGGAAAGGGAGGGGGGGGACAAGTACCCTAAAGCCCGGGGCACGTTACGGGCGGACAGTGTGAGTGCGCCCAAAAGTTATCTCAGGGCTCTTTTCATATGGAGTAGCTCTAGACCACACTATAGTTTATCTATGATCTCAAACATTGTGCATTCTCTTGGACAAGTGAGGTGAACCATACACACTGCTTTGCTATTGGTCAAGGCTATAACTTCGTAAGTGCATAAAAGTTAAACTCTTGAAAAATTTGCTTTTCCACCGGAAGCAAATGTTTATCCGCCCCTTCGCTCGTATTGAATGGAAGTGAGAGGAAGGTGGATAATTGCCAGTGTTGAAAACAAAGTGTTTTGAGCTGTTAGGAACGGCTACACTGGATAGTGTGGTGAAAGTAGAGAGCAGAGACATATTATTTGAACGCGAGATAACAGCACACATCTTCAGACTGTCTTTACTGGAAGATGCTCATTGTGTTGCACTCAGTGGTCACATGAAAAGTGACAGAATGTTGTGTCAAGAATGAAACGAGAGAGCTAGAGAGAGAAGTTTTATTTCTCACCTCCACACATGGTGTGAGATGGTTGTGAATGTCGCATCGTTGCATAAAGTTACAGAAAAGGTTGGAAAGGGGTGGGGGGAGGGAGGGAGGTTCTGAAGCCATCCAACCATCTGGCAAGCAGATCTGATGGAGTGTACTGGCCCTGTTGGTGTCGAAGCAACAGGAAATGGCCTCTCACTCAGCTGTTCTGTAGAACGCATGCTTTCCACCCCCACTCACCACTCACTCAGTGCGTTTACATGCAGATTATATTCCGGTTAAGGTCATACCCCGGTTTCTTAAACACCATGTAAACACCATATCCCGGTTAACAGACCTAGAGAACTCCTTCAGTTCCCTGATTATTTGCGCATGTAAACAGCGTTCTCGGATTATTATTATTTCTTGTCTATGCATGCTCCCCACTCCGCGGCAGTGGCTTTTGACTCGGAGATAGAATAAACCAGGAAGCAAAAGCGCTAAACACAAAGTGAAAAAACAATAATAAAAGAGCGTTGCATTTAAACATAGAAGACATTGAGGACTTTGCAACAGCAAGTAACATCAATACTAAAAAACGTTTTGGTTGTAATTATGTCCAAAAGTCGTCTGATTGTGATTATGACAAAGGTGAACCAGAAAAAAAAGCTGTATTCAGTCCAGCTGTATGTTGACGCAGCGCCACCTACTGTACCGGAGGAAGAGTTACTCCCTCATTTTCCCAT
Source organism: Echiichthys vipera (assembly GCF_963691815.1). Lineage (NCBI taxonomy): Eukaryota > Metazoa > Chordata > Actinopteri > Perciformes > Trachinidae > Echiichthys > Echiichthys vipera. The sequence goes on from NC_139831.1 coordinate 28,556,392, forward strand.
TCAGCCTCTGCTCATGTATACGAAGGGAACTTCAATAATCTGGTAATTCCTTAAACCAGGGTAAGGCCATTTTTGGGTTACTGATGTGCATGGAAATGCAGTGTGTGTGTGGGGGGTTGTGGCTTTGTCCTATGATCCTTTTCCATGTGGAGGCCTGCAGCTCTGTGCTGCAGTCAGTGTGTGTGGAGGTGGCCTATGCAGCGGTGCTCTGTCCCCTTCTGTCTTTAGAGGCTGCTATGTAATGTGTCTGTTAACTCTGTCTCTCTCATTTTGCATAATGTTGCTACTAAATATTTGGTAGTTTAGCCACCCTCGGTAAGTGAACCAAAAACTTGTATGGTAATGGACTTGTATTATAGCACCTTTCCAGTTTTCCAATCCACTCAAAGAGCTATACACTACATCAGGACTATTCAATTGGCGGCCCCCGGGCCGGGTCCAGCCCACGTGGGAGTATTTACTGGCCCTTGGAGTAGAAGCCTATGTGAAGCAGTAATTCATGGCAGCTGTCCTCAGCCCAACTGTCTCAGCGCGTCAAATACCGGCCGGGAGACTTGCTCCACGAGCTCCCTGTAGGTGCACGGCCACAACGCCCCTCTACGTGGGTTTCTGAATCCTCTTGGCAACAGCTCGCCAAGTTCCAGCCTGTCTTTGCTCTCAATCGTTTCTGTCTGGTTAAATATGTGTATAAATCACCACATCACTGTCTCTTGCTACTCTGAAAAAGAAAGGTTGACATAGAAAACTTCACCAGTGAATGGACAGAGAAGTTTTAGTGTCTGTCTCTGTGAAGCCTGTGTTTACTCTGCAGCCATATCTGAGTGGAAAGACGATATTTTATTAAAGCATTTTCAGAAAAATCATGCTACTCTGCATTTATGTTACGTTCATTTGTGTCAGTCCAGTTCTTTATTAATAAACTGTTTCATATGTGCTTGTAAGCCTGGCAAAGTAAATAGTAACTGAAGTAATCAGATAATAAATATATATATATATATATTATTGTTTATTGTTTATAGCACACTGTGCACTGTAAATATACACTATGTATATATTTAATTCTATTTATGTTATGTACAAAGTTTTTATTTACTGACCCACTACTGCTTTAACAAAATAATTTCCCAGTCTGGGATCATTAAAGTAATTCTATTCTATTCTATTCTATTCTAAATGTAGTGGAGTAAGAAGTAGAATATTTCCACTGACCTGTAGTGGAGTAGAAGAATAAAGTAGCATGTAAATAAAATACTCAAGTAAAGGAGAAGAGCATCAAACTTGACTTTAGTCCAATAATGGAGTGAAAACCTATAGGTCAGTGGGTCGGGTTTCTGTCCAAGCACTACTACCTGGCAAGATTGAACACTCACACATAGGAACTGAAATGGCTGCGTCTTCTACTGGTCAATCAGACCGGTAATCACCTTGTATGGATGACCTGTCAACATGGACCTACTGGAAAGGCACAGACCTTTAAAACAGTCTTTTTTAATAAACTCTGGGTTCACTAACTAAGTTGTTGGTGCTTTGTTTTCTGTGTAAGGACTCATGCTTCTCATGCTACTGCAGAGGTTTGCTGTTATTTTGAGCAGTATTAGTGGTTAAAAAAAGACGTTTTGGATGTGTTCACCAAACCGCCCCAACCTAATCAGTGTTAGCCCTTTGGTTCTGATGAGTGAAAAAACTGTCTCGGTGGCCCATCTGATGTATTTTCATGCCGAAAAAGACAATGGGCTCCATTTTCGCCGGACTTACACTTTAACCTTTTGTGACTTGCTTGTTTTACTTAGTCGTCTGTAGGCCTAGCTAGGTCTTTTCAAAAATAAAATCAACAGTTCATTTATTAATCTACAAAACAAAACAACGCTGGGACTTTTCTAACTTCTTCCCTTAATTACAGGAGGAACAGGTGCTTTCTCAGCTGTTGTGTCAGAGTGTGTGCCTTCTGCTGAGCCCTCTCAGCTGGAGCCGTGTGTGAGTGTTTCAAGAATGGAATAATTCTTGCACCCATTTTCCTTATTAGAGCTGCAGTTGGTAAAAGGCAAAAGTGCGAGTGAGACCTCTTCCTGCTGCTCTCCCTCTCCCCTCTCTGTCCTGAGCCCCTCTCACCACGTTTCACACAGTTTCACACAGTTTTGCGCAGTAACCTGAACGAGGAGCCATTCTTTCACAATGTTGCTGTTATAAAGCAACATTTCTCTGAGGGTTCCTGTTTGTTGTAAACTCGTGGGCCTCTAAAGCTCTTTGAGGTGACAGACTGTGATTCGAGGCTCCACCTAAGAGCGAACTACAATTACCTGCAGCCTTAAGCCTATGGCTACGGTTAGCAGAAGGCTAACTATTAGCAACAATTTCTCGCCAATGTTGACACTTGTTTTATTGTATTTAATAGTCTGTGGTTTTACTGCATTGGTCAGACTCTCTTTTAGGACGCACTCACACTGTCCATCCGTACCGTGACCAAGCACGTTTCACGTCTAAAGTCTAGTTAGTTTGACCAGTGTGAGTGCAACCGTACTGCACCTAGTTTGCACATGTACGAGCACGAGCGTGTGCACGTGTACGAGCACGAGGCCTACAGCTGTTCTGACGTCATTTTATGTGCGCCTTTTTCGGACATAGAAAAAAGAAGGAGGGACCATGCGCGGACATTTAAAAGAATGGCGGCGAAAGGTTCACGTTGGTGTGATACGGAGGTGGAGTGTTTACTGCAGATTTGGTCGATGAAAATATTCAAAAACAGTCGACAAGACGCACAAAAACTCTGAGGTCTATTGAAAGATTTGTAAACAAAGGGACGTATCGCGATGACGTCATCAATGCGTGTTACGGCGTGGTGACGTATAGGCAGCAAGAAGCATCCGCCGAGGCCCAGGTAGTGTGAGTACAAACGGGCCTGGAGGGGGGGACAAGTACCCTAAAGCACGGGGCACGGTATGGATGGAGAGTGTGAGTGCATCCTAAGACTTTGGCCGTGGCTCTCAGAGATGGAGAGAAAAGGTTGCTATTAGTTTGATTAATCATTAGTTTGATATGTCTCTGGCTGTCAGACATAGCTGGAATTTAGGAACCAGTTTCCAGTTTCTTTCCACAATCTTGAAGCGCAGCTGGTCCATGAATACCGACCCGTCTGCTGCATTAACATTTCCTCTCACCATGTCACGGACATTGAAAGAGTTAAAGCTAAAGTTTCTATGAAAAAATATGCTGTTTTAAAAAAAAAAGAACTATATCCAGACTATGAGTCGACTGATATTGTTTTATCAGTGCCAAGACTGATTATTAGAACGATTTCAACACACAATTGAAATAAGGTTACCAAATTGTAATTACCTGTATTGGCCCAGAATTTCACCTTTAGTGCATCACTTCTTGTAACTGTATCTTCATTTGTGGATAGAGCACCCCCATATACAACCAAAACAATTTCAACACATCAATTTCTGATTCTGATGTATACACGTGTGTGTATATATATATATATATATATATATATATATATTCCGTCCAGGGCTTTACACAACTTTTTTTGCTCACCAGTCACTGTGGCCAGTGGTTTTCAAAAGTTACTAGCCACTTAGCATTGTCACTAACCACACATTTGTATACATAGTACATTAAGAAATTAACTTTTTTTCTCATTACTGAAACTTCGTGTTCTTTTACAGTTTCAAATTTGAAGTTTGTTTTACAAATCCCAAACGAAATCCCTTTTCCTTTTTTCCCCATGCGTAAGAAAATACAATCTGCTCAGTACTTTGTTTTCCTAACGCCATCATACGTTAGCCTCTCTCTACCTGCCTTCCACTTGTCGTTGAAGACTCTTCTTTTTCCACCACATAACGATAGTTGCTAATCACGCCTGGAGCTATTTCTCTAGTTTTAGCTGAATTTTTCAACTTAACTGTTTTTTTTGTTAGTCCAACACTGAAGTGTCGTCCGTCAAGAGTGCTCATGGGAGTTGTAGTGTCATTGTATCACTTTGCCAACAGTTTATTGATTCAGATGCCCTTTGAGAAGACTACAATTAAATTCAACCAGCCAAAGTGGCAACTATGTTAGTGTCGAGCCCTGATTCCGTCCCAAACTTCCCTTTCCCGGGCCACATTAACCAGCTCTAACTGGGGGATCCCGAGGCGTTCCCAGGCCAGTATGGAGATATAATCTCTCCACCTGGTCCTGGGTCTTCCCCGAGGCCTCCTCCCAGCTGGACGTGCCTGGAACACCTCCGTAGGGAGGCGCCCAGGAGGCATCCTTACTAGATGCCCCAACCACCTCACCATACGTATCAATTCAATATATTGCAATTTAATCCATTGCGATACTGTAAGCAAGGCACTATATTGTAGTAAAACTCATCCAACTTAACCACCATTTGCATATGTTGTTTAGTTGAAGTGGTAGAGTCAAACGGCTGAAAATGCATTACAACACGGCGTACGCCTTTTCCCACCCAATCTGGTATTTATAAGAGAAGAATGCACAGTGAGAATGAGTCACCTCACGCACACTTCAGGCCAGCGTACATTCAGTTTCATCTGAGACATCTGCAGTGATCTGATGAGGAGGAGATTGAATAGAGACGGGTAACATTGTTTTTAGGTTATCTGGCACTTTTACTGATTGTGTTATTATTTTTGCAGTCTCACTTTTATTTACATTTGATCATCACATCCAGCTGACCGTGGAGCTGAGAGCCACAGACAGGAAGTTGGAAAGTATTGAGCGCCGAGCGATTGTGATTGGTTTAAAAGAAACACAAACAAGGCGGATTCAAGATTCAAGAAGCTTTATTTATCCCGAGGGAAATTATTGTGCAACAGTTTCAATACAAAGGTGGGAAAGGATCAGAGTGACAATAAGCTAACATAATTAAATTAAATAAAGCTAACATCAAATAAATCAAACAATAACTAAGTGTGACAGAGTGCAACAGACATCGTGGTTAAGCGTAGGTATATACAATATACAAAAATACGCAGTGTGCAGTTTAGCAGCAGATTGAAATGAAATAAGTACAAACTAAATAAGTGAGAAGGAGCGATAAGTGATAACAGTGTTAAAAATGTAGCAGCATTTCCTACTGATGTTTTGCCCCTATCCCAGAATGTTAACTTGTGCAACTTCAATGACTTGTGTTGGTGCTGTTGAGGTGCTGTGCTCTCTCTCTCTCTCTCTCTCTCTCTCTCTCTCTCTCTCTCTCTCTCTCTCTCTCTCTCTCTCTCTCTCTCTCTCTCTCTCTCTCTCTCTCTCTCTCTCTCTCTCTCTCTCTCTCTCTCTCTCTCTCTCTCTCGTTAGATATTGTGCCATAGTTTCCACCAGGCAGGCTTTAAAATGTTCGTATGTATGTGGAAATGCTCTGGCAGTAAAAAAGACAGCATTCATATTAGTTTTGGACATGTAATGCCTCCATTGGATAACCAACAGTAGAGACACGACAGGAAAAAAGGGAAGAGAGAGATGGGGAATGACAGCTGGGAGAGCCAGGGCTTTTATTTTGAAATGTTTCTGAGACTGCATGGTGTTCATACCTGTATGTCCTACAGGTCCTGGTTATTCACCAGTATTACTCAGTAAGTGACTGATTTCTTTCTTTTCACAGGTGATGTGTCACCCATCAGTATGTCCCCGATCAGCCAATCGCAGTTCATCCCTTTGGGAGAAGTATTGCTATTGGCTATCTCTGCTATGAACTCCGCCCACAAGCCTGTCACTCAGGAGGCCCTAACTGAACACCTGCAGACATGTTTTCCAGGTAACACACCAACATCAGTCAACACACTATACTATCCATGAGCCTGTGTTCTCCGCGGCACAGTTACAGTGTCAAATAAAAACATGTCTGATGAATATTGTAGTGTAACAGTTCAACAGTCGTTGTGCTTCTGTTATTTTTATCAGACACAATCAACATTTTCTACTGTAAGGCTCTTACAAGTTGAAACATTTTTAACTCGCACAGACGACGTCATCACCTCTGCCTGTGCTGTCTAAGGGCCTGTGTCCATATCAAGTCTTAAGTCTGACATAAAACCCCTTCAATATACTGTTCCCAGGTCCAAACGTGCCGTCGAACAAAACAAACAGCCACCGCCTAACCTGTGAACCTTTAACAAACTTTTTTCTTCAGTGATTGGGATTTTTTTCACTCAGATTTGTTCAAGCGACGACGAATACAGAACTGCAGTGGGGTAGAATACAAGGCTTGGACCAGCTTGGACCTAGAATTAGTACTTTGAAAGGGTGTTACGTTACAACTTAAAGATTGTATAGAGTTTTTCTCTGGCAGAAAGGCACTGGCAGGACACTGGGGAGCACCGTCCGTAATTTTTGTTTCTATGACAACGAAAATAATGTTGGCTAGTTAGCAAGGACGAAATTCTTACTCAGATTTAATAAGCTAACCATACTTATATAGCATGTAACACTGCAACACTGACTGAGATTTGGGTTTACAGCTATCTTCAGGCTTAAACGTATTGTATCACCACGGTAATTTGCTGCATACCTGCTGAGGATCAGGTTAACTTCAATATATCATCATATAAAAGTCATCAGTTCCTGACGAAAGTCCTCTTGAGTTTAAAATAATGTGACAAGGAGCCTTATATGGACCACATTCTCAGCAGCACATTCTCTGAATAGTTTGTTTATCCGACTAAAAACAAAAAGTACTCACGCAGTATATTATGATACTGTAGCATAGTTTGTAAGTGTTTCTATAATGTATTTTTAATCTATTTTTATCTCATCTCAGTACTTCATCTTTGTGATTATGTGGCTGTTAACTCCAGTGCTAACATAGACAGGTGATAACCATCTTAATCCAGGTCAATCTCTGTATAAGTGAAGCCCCCATAGAGAAAAAGAGAGCTCACCTAGAACCTGCATCTTATCAGACCTCCTTCTGTCTGGATCCACTCCGTTGTCTCTCTTTACTGGAATGTGTGCACGCAAACACACACACGGGAGATTTTTGTGGTACACCACTATGCTTACAGTGAATAATTGAAAGAGATTTCCTACTTCGTACTTTCCCCAGTCCTCCATAACAAAAGTGCTATTCTAGGGTTATCAGAGGGTTGACTACACTAGCTAACAAGAAGCAAACAAGAACAATACAACAATACAACAACAAGCTAACAACAAACTAACATCATTCTAACAACAAGTTTACAACATTCTAACAACCTAACAACAAGCTAACATCATTCTAACAAGCTTACAACATTCTAGAAAGCTTACAACAAGCTAACACCATTCTAACAACAAGCTTACAATATTCTAGAAAGCTAACAACAAGCTTACAACAAGCTAACACCATTCTAACAACAAGCTTACAATATTCTAGAAAGCTAACAACAAGCTAACACCATTCTAACAACAAGCTTCCAACATTCTAGCAAGCTAATAACAGGTTACAACAAGATAACACCATTCTAACAACAAGCTTATAACAAGCTAACACCATTCTAACAACAAGCTTTCAACATTTTAACAAGCTAATAACATTCTAACAAGCTTATAACATTCTAACAAGCTAACAACAAGCTTACAACATTCTAACAAGCTAATAACATTCTAACAAGCTAAAAACATTCTAACAAGCTTACAACAATCTTGCAACATTCTAACAACAAGCTAATAACGAGGTTACAACAAGCTAACAACAAGCTTACAACATTCTATCAAGCTAACAACAAGCTCACAACAATGCATACGATAATAAAAGCAAGACATTCACAAGCAACATTCAGTGTTATAGAAAAAATGTTGGGGCCAAGACCTTTTTTATGGCGGCCACATACATATATATAAATCTCCTCATCGGGAACAAGTGAAAAAGACACTGACACTCATATTACTGACATATACTGAAAAGTGTCACTTGCCATTGTAAGTTACAGAACTAAACCACACAGTGGTAACACTACTCACTGAGGGTTTTGATAGTCCACCCACTACTGACGTCTTTCAAACTATCTCAGAGCCTGTAGGACTATAAGGGGAAACATTGTTTCGTGTGAGATCCTAGCAAAACTTCACTGCACAGAATGTTTGGTAATTCTCGACACTTTGAAATGCCAGATGAAATGGTTATAGACAGTCACTTCAGCGTCGCCTGAATGCTGTAGACATGCGAGTGCGCTGCTGACGTGCCATTTGCGGTCTAGACGAGGGGTCAGCCAGTTGGACAGAAGGGGCAGAAACCTGTGGTGTGGACCAATGGTGTCGTTGATGGGAGAGGTAGTAAACATGTTGACTTGAATCTTTTATGATATTTTGAGATATTTAAGGGGAGTGACCTGACTAAAGATGACTCTCAGAGTAGATGCTGAATAGAAGTACAGTCAAGAAATAACTCCAGCCCTTGCACTTGTTAGGAAACCAACAACATACATTGTGTTAGTTGGTGAGTTTATGAGGTGTTGGAAAGTGTTTTTAACTAGGACAGAGCCAGGCTAGATGGTCTTCCGGCTTTAGTCTTTAGGCTAAGTTAGGCTATCATGACCTGACCCCAGCTCTCTTCTGAACACAGACGTGAGACTGATATCACCCGGACATCTCACTCTCAGACAGAAACTTCTTTCAAACAAAATACGGCTGATCAGTTCAGGACGGGTTTGATTGGTCGCTCTGTTTCTGATGTTGCCGCTACAACTTACTGGGGGAATTGTTGGATCTCTTTAAATCAAACAATGTAGTCTAGATCTGCTCTACATGGAAAGTCTTCTGTCTGGATCCACTCCGTTGTCTCTCTTTACTGGAATGTGTGCACGCAAACACACACAGGACAGTTTTGTGATAAACCACTGTGCTTACAGTGAATATCGGAAGGAGGTTTCCTACTTTTGTACTTTTCCCAGTCCTCCATAACAAAGGTGCAATTCTAGGGTTACCAGAGGGTTGACTACACAAGCTAACAAGAACAAAACAACAATTCAACACAAGCTTACAACATTCTAACAAGCTAACAACAAGCTTACACCATTACAACAACAAGCTTCCAACATTGTGGAATGTTTGTGTGTACAGCAAACTGACAACTTTGGACTTCTTATAGTGGGAACTTTGTGTTAGTCGACTAACACCGTAAGGGGTGATTCCTATGTTCCCCGGGTCCCATGTTCCCCGGGTCCCATGTACCCTGGGTCCCATGTACCCTGGGTACTATGTGCCCCGGTCCTATGTTCCCCGGTTCCTATGTTCCCCGGGTCCGTTGTTCCCCGGTTCCTATGTTCCCCAGGTCCCGTGTTCCCCGGGTCCCGTGTTCCCTGGTCACATAAGCTTCTGCCTTCGCTGATTTAATTCAGCATTTGGTTAGGGTCAGGGTCAGGGTTAGGGGATAGTGTTAGGGTCCATTTGCTGAGGAATTCGGCACTGATTGTGAAAAAATAACAGACAATTTTCTTAAAAAAGGGTCCGATGGAACATAGGACCGGGGAACAAATGATGTGCAATGAGTTGACGGATCGAGTAAGAGGGGGCAGCTCGAAATATATTTCCGAGTGAAATAGATGCTGCTCCTCCCCACAGTCTGGTTCAGGGCTTAAGCTAATGGTTATCCTTGGTAAATGTGCTGAGTTATTATACAAACAAGTCATTTATTAGGTCTGTGATGTCATGGAATTTCAATGTAATGAAAAAAGAAACATTTTCCCAGTGTTCAAGCAAGGTTTTCAAATCTTTTGTCCAAAGATATTCAGTTTACTGTGATATCATATCATCACATTGGCAAAGCTAGAAGCAACAATAAATCAATCATCATAATTGTTGCTCATAAATTTGTCAGTCGGCTGACTCCTTGATTAAAATGATTCTTCCAGTTATTATTTCTCAGTAGTAATTATTTTCATTGATCAGGCAGTAAATGGTGATGTTCCATGGCAGACCTAATCTGTCTTTTTATATTGCATGGGCTTCCCTCTTTAGAGAACTTGCGTCATGTCACCAAAGCAACTGCACTTGTATGATGTAATGACAGGCAACACACACACACACACACACACACACACACACACACACGCATCTGTCTGCCCAGCTTTCATGCTGTCTATCAATTGTGACAGTGAATAAAGCCTACCTGTTGATATTTTTAACCAGAACCATAATTTCTGTGGTCCTGTCAGCTTTAATGTTCAATCCAATATTTTCTTTGTCAATGTTGACCTGTAACAAGCAACAGTCTTGATTACTTTAAAGGGATGGATCAGTAGTTTAGGAAATATGCTTATTTGATAACAATTTTTTATTTTAGGTGGCCTTTACAATTTTTTGACACTTTTCTGCAGGGACTGCGAGCAGCCCCCTGAGGGTGTTTTTTCCACGGTTGCCCGGATTGGTACTAAGTGCCTGTACAGAGACCAGGGGAGATTGTCTGTGTCAGATGGGTTCTAGTGTTGCTCCTTGGCAGAGCGTGCAGGAGACTGGACATGACACAGATTTCCCTGCAGCCACAGAGCTGCTTTGTAATTTGGTCATAGCAACCAAGTCTCTTGCCACTCAAATTTGTGTGACGATTTAAGTGTCGGCCCGTACGATGGCAGGTTTCTGAATGTCGACTCTCTTGAATTAGACATTTACGTTCGTGTCTTCATGTAAATCAGTTTTCTTCTTCACCCTCAGAGGTTTGTATTCTTGTGGTTTCATGCGAGAAACGCCGTCAACCTGCCTAGTCGATCACTGAAAATTCTCCGGGCTGATCTGCTCTATTCACACATTGGAATATCGGACGTTATACTGACAAGGACGCTGGGGATCCTGACGAATGTCTAGATAAGTTCAGGGTTGCAGTCCGAGGTGTGTGTTCCAGCTAAGAGTTTCCACTTAAGTCATATTCACAAAGTGGCTGACACTTTTACTAGAAAGAGAAAAGGCAGAATTTCTTTGGATGACATTGCGTTCCATGAATGTACTCACCATGTCCACAGTGATTATTGTTTCAAGAGGCTACAGACATTGTCATTGAATTAGTGTTGGGAAAGAAAGTACACACCACTGAATCTTCAGCAGAGTCAAACAGGACAAACACAAAATGCGTCCATACTTCACTGTCTGCCGGGGCGGCAGCTTGAAAGCCAAATAAGACGTTAGCTAGCAAGCTGTAGCAGCTGTGTAGTCTCGCATTGCCAGACCAATCTCCACAGTGCTGTGTCAGCTGTGTGAGCGAGGGGCACCCATCAGACCTCCCTGTAGGTGCTGCAGCTGAAGCCTGACGCTGCTGGAGAATATCTGGATTTTGATGTGTTGTGGTGTTATTGTATGGTACGGGTTCTTGGAGCTAACAAATAGATGAAGAAGGAAACATATGTCATGCGCTAATTTCTCACATTTAATATACTGTGTATATGTGTGTGCGTGTGTGTCCCTGTCCAAAGCTAATTTCAATATACTACTGGACCCCTCAGCCTAATATTCTTTGTGCACATTTATGACTGAATAAATGTACCTCCTGACTTTTGGACCTTTTAGAAAAACCTGTCTTACTGACTGCGTCTTACTGTCATTAACTGCTGACTCTTCACTCCTTTAAACCAGCCGCTGTAGGGGCCACCAGTGATTGACTGCTTCAGTTGCAAAAGGTATTTTTGCCCAGCAGCTAGGCTAAACCCCAGGAGGTGCTATTGAAGCCAATAGTGACATCGTGGAAAATACAACATCTGTGTCGGTCATGGGATGCCAAGTTGCCCCAAAAAGATTTATTTCAAATTTAAGATCATAAAGAAGGACTAACATTTTGAAAATCATTAGAATCAGGTGTGTTAAAGCAGGGAGAAACCTAAAACATGCAGGACAGAGGCCCTCCAAGACCTGAATTGGGCACCCCCGGTCTAGAAGAATGGCTCTGCTGACTTGAATGCACCATTTAAGTCAGCAGAGCGCTAAACTGGTACTAGCCGACTGGTGGAAATCTCTAGTGCATCTGCTCTACGGGCCACACAGTGCTGAAGCAGTGTTATCCAGGTATTTTCAGATGCGGCAGTTGAAATGTTGCGGCTTAATGTGCTAGTGAGCAGCTTTCACAGGAATGTAAGGGTCTCCACCTTGAGCGCTGTATCCAGTTCTCTTTATACATCAATGCTAAAAAAAAAAGCTGTTGCAGGACACATTTTGGTCTTTTTTGTGGCTCAAACATCCTTAAAAAGGTTGGTCTCATTTTCAACTGGACCATCTGGTGGAAGGGAAACACAAGGCAAACACACGACTTTCACCCAGGACTAGGGTTGCAAAGGGGCGTTCAGTTTTCTTTCCAGAAATATCCCATCGGAAGTTAAGTTGGGGAATTTTGGAGATTTCCAAATTGGAAACTTTCCATGGGAATTAAAAGAATTAACTGGAATTTGGGGGTAAATTTAACAAACTGTATCATATCCAAATATAAATAAAAACATTTTTTTTGTCATTTGAAGACATCCGTGCAAAATAATACAATAAAAAAACATTACATTTTAACAGATATAATTGTAAGTAGAACTTTATCAAATTTTAATTATTTTATTGAACAATCAACTCTTTCATTGAACAACAAAAACATGAATGTTGAGTAAAATGTTACATGGTTTCGACTCCGACCTGCGGCCCTTTGCTGCATGCAACCCTACCCAGGACACAGGAGTTGGCATCCTGTGTGAAACTAATGACAGGGAGTGCACTTTTCTAGTTCAACTTGACTCTTACTTTCAGAGGTTTGGCAATTATTGCTGTCAGTATAACAACATTATACACACCAAGTTAATTACTGATGAGGGAACACAGGGACATCAGTAATAAGAAATGTAACAGGTCAGCCGCTGGAATACCTGACAAAATGAGTCAAACTTTTTAGGAAGACAAAGGAAAACAGCAAAATGATTCTCCAGACTATCCATTCTAACCATCCCTCAGTTTACACACTTTGACCCACTGTACTTGAAATGAGAGATTATTAGCAAGGTTTCAGGTGCACTCATTTTGAGTTTGTGCGGTCTGGACCTGCAACTCACAGACTTTCACTCACACTGTTCTCATCGCAGTTTCTCCCCTGATGGCAGTGCAATGAGAGCAGAGAGTGACCAATGTAACACCATACATTTGGATGTGTTGTCAGGATTAACAGCAGCTTTCAGACACAGACTGCTTCTGTCTCCACCTCCCCTCTGCTTGGCCTTCTTATCAACAAGATGGAGAGGAAAGTGTGTGTGTGTGCGTGTGTGCGTGTGTGCGTGTGTGTGTGTGTGTGTGTGTGTGTGTGTGTGTGTGTGTGTGTGTGTGTGTGTGTGTGTGTGTGTGTGTGTGTGTGTGTGTGTGTGTGTGTGTGTGTGTGTGTGTGTGTGTGTGTGTGTGTGTGTGTGTGTGTGTGTGTGTGTGTGTGTGTGTGTGTGTGTGTGTGTGTGTGTGTGTGTGCGCGCGCACATGTAGTCTGTCTGCTTGGAGTTGCATCACTCTGGCTGGGCTGAAAGGCTGCTATGATGTAACTGGCAGTAATAGCTCGAGACTGACAGAGGGAGAGAGAGCAGGAGATACTGAGAAGAGAGAGAGGGATAGAGGTGAATTAAGGAGAGAGAGAGAAAGCAGGAAGGAAGAATAGAGACGAAGCAGAGAGCAAACACCAGAAGTCACACCAACCACTGAAGTGACTGGACCAGTGACTGGTCAAATCACAAATAGTCCACAAGGACCAGTTAGGGAAACTGTGGTATTGCAGAACAAGTGGCTTGATAGGGTGTCCAGGGATACCTTTGTTTGCAGTTTGTGTGTGTGTGTCTGTGCGTGTGTGTGTATTCATACTTCATATATCTTCAGATCAAGTGGAGGAGTTGAATACCCCCTATATTGAATCAGTTACTTCAGTTTTTGGCCTCCCAGCAGAGTACTATAAAAAACCCATCGATACGCTAGCACTTGTTTTGACGGCAGTTTATTCAGAGTCAATTTCACAAATATCCCAGAGGATAAGGGTCCACTGGATCAGCAGATGAAATACCAAAACCATGTGTAGAATACCTTGTAAATAGTTGTATGTTGCCCCCTTTATAAGAACTGATTATCTCATTAACAGTCATCTAAATTAATGTAATGTAATAAAAACAAATTGTAGAGGTTTCTCATTGTTTTGATACACATAATCATAACTTTGTTTCTAATGCACAGAGAATCTTATCTACTTCTTGTCCCTGGTTTTGCTCAGGTGTTCCCACACCAACGGAGGAGGTTCTGCACCACACGTTAAGCATGCTGGTCCGTGAGCGGAAGATCTACCCAACACCCGACGGATATTTTATTGTGACCCCACAGACTTACTTCATCACTCCGAGCCTAATCCGAACCAGCTCCAAGTGGTACCACTTGGACGAGCGATCCGCCGACCGACACGGGCAGCAGCAACATCAGAACCAACAGCAGCATCAGCAGACGCAGTGCACCTCTCCTCTCTCTGGCACCATCACCCCGTCCACCTCTGGAGCCGTGCGAGATCGAACGCACCCGAAGTCCAGCCAAAACCACAGTGGGGGAGGTGGAGGAGGTGGGGATTCTTTTTTCAACGACCCCCCTAGCCACCACACCACCCTGCAGCGTCGATCTCCCAAAGACCACCGGGAGGCGTACTCGTCCCCGCACTCTCCTCAAACGCCTCCTCAGCAAGCAGGAGGCAACACAGAGAAGAGTCGCAGCACCCTTGGGTTCCCCTTCAAGACGGACACGCTCACCAAGCACCGCAGCGGGGGAGGAGGGGGAGGAGGAGGTGGAGGAACTGGAGAGATAGAGAAACAAGCAGGTGGAGGAAGTGGTACAGGAAGTCGTAAATTTGGTTTGAAGCTGTTCCGTCTGAGCTTTAAGAAGGACAAGGCCAAACAGCTGGCCACCTTCTCTGCACAGTTCCCCCCCGAGGAGTGGCCGCTTCGTGACGAGGAGGCGCCCAGCCAGCTGCCTCGCCAGGTAGAGATGGAGATCATCCGCAGAATCAACCCTGACCTCACTGTGGAGAACCTCGCCCGGCACACAGCAGTCATGAAGCGCCTAGAAGAAGAGCGCGCTCAGAGGAGCAAAGCGTCGTCAGCAAATCAGAGCTCCCGGAGTAGGAGAAGTGGGGGACGACACAGGAAGCAGTCTCAGACCAAACTCAGCCGCTCACATAGCAAGACGAGGGCGTCCCGCGGCGAGCCCAGCGACGGCTCCCACCTGGAGCTGGCCGACAGGGACTACAGAGCCTACTCGTCCTCGCTGGCTCGGTCACCGAGGGAACACGCCCTGGCCATGGAGCGACAACGGGCCCGCCTTCACCTGGCGCACAGCAACCCCAACATCCTCGACTCCTCCCACCTTCCTGTCACGCCAGAGTGGGATGTGTCTGGAGAGCTCGCCAAGCGGCGCACAGAAATGCCTTTCCCAGAGCCAAGCCATGGCCCGTCAGCCCACCACTCCAAAGTCCACCGCTCACACTCCCACACCCAGGAGAGGAAGTCCAGGAACGAACGCAGCGACAAGGCCAAGGAGCGCTCCAGATCCATGGACAACTCTAAAGGACCCCTTGCAGCTGGGTTGATTGGACCGCCCGATTACTACGACGAACGGAGCCGTTACTATACTGACGACGGCACCCTGCGAGCCAATCAGAGCTCCTCTCACTACTCTCGTGCCACCCCTCCCTCTGCTAAGCTGCCTGTGGATTCTCTGGGGTTGGATGGTGGCAGGAGTCTAGAGAAGAGTAAGAGCAGGGACAGCCTGCCCGCATACTCACCCAAACCACTGCTCGCCGCCGTCCCTCCCGATGATTACTTCCAATGTGCGGGTTCCTCTGAGGCTGCACTCACAGCGGCTAACCCACTGGGAACTCTAGGCAAGAGTAGCCATGACGGATTAAAACTAGGCAGTGCTGACAGGCAAACGGACAGACAGACGCCCCATCCTCTAGAAAATAAGGAGGACTTGTCAAAGGTGGGACCTAAGGGTGGCAGCCTGCCTCCAATACCGCTCTCTATACCTGATCCACCCCTTCCTAATGGACGACCTCCCCACAGTGCCTCCTCTGGTCAGGAGAAACGTAAGGAGATCTTTAGTAAAGACACACTCTTCAAACCTCCTCCTAGCCTCCCTTTGCCCGGCTACAGCTCCCTGAGAAATGCCCCGACCCTCGCCTCCTCTAC
Source organism: Echiichthys vipera (assembly GCF_963691815.1). Taxonomy (NCBI): domain Eukaryota; kingdom Metazoa; phylum Chordata; class Actinopteri; order Perciformes; family Trachinidae; genus Echiichthys; species Echiichthys vipera. The sequence continues at coordinate 28,572,516 of NC_139831.1, forward strand.
TCTGTCCTCGCCCTGCGATGCACTTGATTCCCAGGAGGCCTTCGATGCTCCCAAACCTCTGGTGGCCACACCGTCTGTTCCCCCCCAGGGGATCGAGCCAACTACCAGTGCTGCAGAGGCCTCCTTTGACTACTACAACGTCTCGGACGATGAGGAGCTCGAGGAGGGGGGCACTAAAAGTCGAGGGGAGGACGATAAGGCCGGAGGAGGTGTTGTTGGGATGGGAGGAGGTGGAGCAGGGACCATGCAGTGGCTGTTGGAGAGAGAGAAGGAGAGGGATCTACAGAGGAGGTTTGAAAGAACCCTCACCTTCCCTGGTGCTAAAGAGAACCTTCCAGAGCCCAGTCAGAACCAGCAGTCAGCCCACTCTGCTAGACTGGATAGTATGGACTCCAGCTCCGTCACTGTTGACAGCGGATTCAACTCACCCCGGTGAGAACATTTTCAATTTATCGAATGCTATAAATTTCATTGTGGGCTTGTTAGCTAAAATATTTTATTCCTTTTTCATTAGTTTTGGGTTAAGCAGATTATGTTTTCAGCCCCACTGGCACATGAGAATAGAGACATCTGCAGTGAACATCATGTCCTACTTTTGCATTTGTAAAAGTTATCAGATATAAGACCTAGAACCAGAGGAGCGTAAGTGACATTTGATCAGCTTCACAGGAGAGCCGAAACAAAAAAAATGACCAAACTTTTTCCTGACTTTGTTTATTAATGTGTAACTCGAGCGAAATTGGAACCCACTGTCTTTTTCAGCATGAATGGTTATCAAATAAGTCATTGAGACAAGTTTTTTGGGTGATCCATCTATTACCAGAGATATCCAGTAGAGTCGCTAACAGCCATACGTGGCTAACAGTGATTAGCTCGGGGCAGTTCAGTGAAGGCATTCAAACGTCTTTTTTAACCACTAATACTGCTGAAAATAACAGCAAACCTCTGCAGTAGCATGAGAAGAGTCCCTACACTGAAAACAAAGCACCAACAACGTAGTTAGAGAACCCAGAGTTGAAAAACCAGAGTTCAGTTCTATTGACCCTCAATAGAACTGAACTACGTTGCATTCGGTAATCGACTTGTATGCAGAAACGAAATATCCTGCGAGATCTCGGGGGGTGGGGTCCCTATAGGTCAGTGGGTCTCGTTTCCGTCCACCTTTTTAATAGACTCCAGGTTCACTAACTACGTTGTTGGTGCTTTGTTTTCTGTGTAAGGACTCTTCTCATGCTACTGCAGAGGTTTGCTGTTATTTAGAGCAGTATTAGTGGTTAAAAAAGACGTTTTAGATGGGTTCGACGCTCTGCCCCGAGCTACTCAGTGTTAGCCACGTCTAGCTGCTAGTGACTGTCCGGGATTACGGGATAACGTTAATAGGTGATCACCCTAAAAACTTGTCTCAATGGCTTCTTTGATGTATATTCACAATGAAAAAGACCCTGGGGTCCAATTTCACTTACAGTTACACTTTAAAATCAATCTTTAATATTAAAACATCATAAACATGTGGATGACAATATACTTAACAAACAATATTTTGACATCTATTTCAAATACATTTTTCTATCTTTTAAAGGTCACTCGTGCCCTTTTGGCCACAAAAAGTTCAGTGTCCATTAGTGTTTGGTTAATAACTCTGGATTGGTTTAGAATTAACTTGTTCCTTTTTGGCAGTAGAAAGAGCTCATCGAGAGCTTCAGTTTGGTATGTATAACTCATTTGATTATACGCACACACACACACACACACACACACACACACACACACACACACATATGAAAAAGTGAGGACCAGCCAAAATGTCCACACTATGATGGGAAAATTATAAAATGGGTCCTCACAAAGATAGTTGCAGAAGTACACACACACAATATAGGTCACCTTGCTAATTAACCAGCTGACTTAGTTATATTCCACAGCATATGTAATATTATGTAACCCCTCTGGTTCTCACCCCTATGTCTACAGTTAGCATTCAACACTAATAACTTGATTGAAACTGAATCCTTATAAAGTTCTGAAACTCAAAGGCTGCTGTGAGTTTACCCAGTGTTAAAAGTGCAACATTTCTTTTATTTATTTTTTGATAGAAGACACTATTCTCTGAAACAAAATCAGTGGCAAGAATGGAAATAGTCAGGCTATTTCCACACCGCCTTTTATACCTTATAGCTCTTCTCATTTTTATATTTTCATGTCTGTCAGCAAAATTGATGACTTCAACCCATACCTACTACTTTCTTAAGCTGCAGTCACTCCCAAGCTGCTGCGCTGCGGTGATAACATCTTTATTTTGGAATCGTAGTCCAGCAGAATCAACATAAATCCACAAATAATGATAACAGCTGTGCTCTGTATGCGGCTATATTGCAATTTAAAATGAGCGCACAGTACCAGCCCTCACCAGAGAGGCTTACATCATCCGTTTGTAAAAACTCAGTTTAACCCATTTTAATGTATGCACTCCCGAGGCCGGTTTGGAAATACAGTTTTAGGGTGTCATCAAAAGGCACAGATTTAATTGGCTGAGTAGCATCACATGAGATGATTTACAACACATGGAATTGGCCTCTGACTGATGACACATACAGAAAGTATAATGTGCTCAGAGTCGGAAGACAGCTGTGCTGCGGTCCGGAGCTGCTAACATTTTCCCAGGGAGGACCTCCACCACATGCTTAAACTGAAATTCTGCCGTAAAATCATCACATGGTCTTTTTCAGATCCCACACACATCAAAAAAGCCATCGAGACTGTTTTATCGTTTATCAACTATGAACGGAGAAATCTGTGAGAGTCGCTAACAGCCGGACGTGGCAAACATTGATTAGCTCAGGGCAGTACGATAAAGACATTCAAACGTCTTTTTTAACCACTAATACTGCTCAAAATAACAGCAAACCTCTGCAGCAGCATGAGAAGAGTCCCTACACAGAAAACAAAGCACCAACAACGTAGTTAGTGAACCCAGAGTTTATTAAGAGTGTTTTAATGACTTACTTAATGGCCCCTGTACCAGCTCCTCTCATAGTAAAGTCCATTCAAGTTGATTACCAAAGTCAATCCCAAAGGAAGGAGCCCATTGGTGCTTTGTTTTCTGTGTAGGGACTCTTCTCATGCTGCTGCAGAGGTTTGCTGTTATTTTCAGCACTATTAGTGGTTAAAAAAGACGTTTGAATGCCTTCACCGTACTGCCCCGAGCTAATCAGTGTTAGCCATGTCCAGCTTTTAGCGACTCTCTCAGACTTCTTCGTTAATAGCTCATACACTAAAAAAAATGTCTTGATGGCTCATTTGATGTGCAAGTGTCTTAAAAGACCATGTATTCCCCCAACGTTTGAAGGAAACCTCCGCCCGTGGTTAAGCGCCTGTTCCTCTGTGGCGATGAACACAAATCTGAGTGTAAGCTTTGTGCTTTATCATTTCTCATGCTGTGTCACTGTGTCTCTGCAGAACAAGGGAGAGCCTAGCGTCCAACACCTCTTCCATAGTGGAGAGTAACCGTCGGCAGAACCTGGCGCTGAGCCCCGGCCATCTCGGCATCACTAGCGGCACCGCCCCGCCCTTCTCCTTCCGTGCCATCCCAGAACCTGCCGGCACCCAACCGGAGAAACTCCAGAAGCCCAGCGCTTGCCTTGCATCAATCACCAGCGTCTAGGGGCAGAACTAAGGGCTGGGTGGAGTGCCGAGACCAGAGGAGAGGGGCCAGAAAATAAAAGTCCCACCCCAAGGACTGTTACATCTTTAGACAGTGGAGCTGCCACCGGCCTACTGAGGAACTATAGCTACTCACTCATACACTCACACACACACAAACCTGGACAGATACAAACAGAGACTTTAAGACCACCAGGAAACTGCTCACAAACACACACACACACACACACACACACACACACACACAGTATATACACCAGGCCACTGGGCAGACTCTGACCATGTCATTCTACAGCCTCTAGTTTACACACTGCTGTTGTGTTGTTTCACATTCACGTGTGTGTGTGTGTGTGTGTGTGTGTGTGTGTGTGTGTGTGTGTGTGTGTGTGTGTGTGTGTGTGTGTGTGTGTGTGTGTGTGTGTGTGTGTGTGTGTGTGTGTGTGTGTGTGTGTGTGTGTGTGTGTGTGTGTGTGTGTGTGTGTGTGTGTGTGTGTGTGTGTGTGTGTGTGTGTGTGTGTGTGTGTGTGTGTGTGTGTGTGTGTGTGTGTGTGTGTGTGTGTGTGTGTGTGTGTGTAATCTGTAATCTCAGGTCATGTTATTTCCACTCTCATTCCAGCTGCTCCAAATCAGTGCATCTCCCTCTTGTGGTGTCTTGTGGTATTACACACTGAAGAGACGCAGCTCTGCTGACTACTGTCACTGACGGTACACACACTCTCACTGGTCGGTTAGCTCTTCTCTAAATCCACCTCTGGCAGACACCCCGTAAGGTGACAATGTATACCCTTGACCATCACGCCAAAGTGCAACAGTCCGACAGTTAGATGAGTCCAGCGGGACTGTTTTTACTGTAACACTCTCTGTAGGATGAAGCTGAGCAGTCCTTGTGTCTGTTGGATGCCATGATGCCCATTTGAACTGCCAGTTTGAAGCCGCTTTTCTCCTCCAGCTGTTGTCAGATACACGGACAGTCGGAGGTGTAGCTCCAGGGATGAGATGTGCCACTGTTCAGACTTTCTTGGGGACAGACCTTCTTCCACTTGTTCTGTCTTTTTACGTTCCCTGTCATGTCTACCGGGTGCAGCCGCGTCATGTTTCAGCTCTGTCGTGGCTGCTGGAAACGATCCTCTGCACACGTGCTCTTTTCTCCACTCCACTATCGTAACAGATAAGTACGGCGGCCCCGAAAGCTCCACGCACTGCAAATTAAGCAACAAGGGACAGCTCTCAGGGCCACCGTATAACAGACTTTATTTATAATTATTATTATTCTATATATATATATATTATTACCCCTGAGTGGAAATTCACGTTACAGCAGCACAGCGGCAGGATGAGAGGCAAGACAACAGCAAAGAAAAAAAAGAAGATATTAAAGAACTTAGAGCGGTGACATTATATACATACTTTACACACTATAAGTGAATTTATATATACAGTGTATAAATGCCTATATATATTGACAGTTGACATGAAATTAATATTTAATGACATGCATCATCTTGTGACTCGTCTTTATGTACATATAGAAAATCTAGTTTTTCTTGTTGGTCGTGGTCACTTCACAGCGGTGTTCAGATATGAGCTGCTGGGGTCCTGCAGATGATGTCACAGCCTGAACCAGCAGACATGTAGATGTATTCATACAGAGCGCTGAGGTAGCCCCGTTCACATGACATAAGAACATTTTGTCACAATGCTAAACCCACAATTAAACGTCATCACATTCCTTTCAATAGAGATGCTAAGTCCCTCCTTTTCCGGGGGACCACAGTGTGACCTAAAGTATTTATGGTAGTGAGCGGGGAGAGACCGATCTTTTTTTTAATCCTGTTTGAATTGTGCCATGAATTACACCTATGATGTTTGTTTTTATTTTTAAAGTCAGGAAAGTCACCCTTCATCTAAGTTTTGTGTGAACTACATCTCTTATGTCCTACAATGTAAGTCACCTATCCTGTACGCTAGCTAGCTAGTCTCACACAATACAGCTGGCTAGCTCGCGAGTAAGCAAGGTGACCGTTATTTTAGGAGAGATGTAGTTCACTGAGCGGTCAGCTAACTACTAGTCTCACACAATATTGCTAGTGAGCAAAGCAAGGTGACTTGTATTGTGCGAGATGAGAAATGTAGTTCACAGTGATTAGCTAGCTCGTTTAGCACAATATTGCTTACCTGGCTTGCTCGCTAGCTAGCTAACTAGCTAACTTAGCTATATTCCAAACCACAGGTAAAATTATCTTACCTTATGTGTTTTATTCAGCGACTCGAAACATAGAGCAAAACCTGTTGCTCATATGAGCAGCCCGGTACAAAACAAACACAGACACACACACACATAGGCATCATAGCTTCAGCGAGACATCACTCACGAATTTGGGGTGTAGTTTTTTTTAATGACGTGTTTCTATTGTTAAACTTTCACGGTTTTATGACAAACTGTGGCCCTCTTGACTAATAATTATGTTTTAAATTGTAGCTCATGGTACGATTCAAATGTGAACAGAAAATAATTAGTCTTACCCCGTTCACTACCATACATATATTCTCCAAAATAAGGTCCTTCAGTCGTCCACCAGAAGGGGAGGGACTTTGTGTCTCTTTAAACATCACTTATATTCGTGGATTTTCTAGTCTGTAACAGCAGTGTGGTGGTGGGACTACTGCGTAAGAGGGCTTGCAGTGATTTTCATACTTCTAAACTGTAGACAGAGTGTTAAAGAAGGCGTAGCAGAGTGATTTGGGAGGTGTCGGCTACTCATGAAGGTACTGTGGTCCTTATTGATATGGACTCACTCAGCTAATGTTTATTTTATCACCATGGTCGGCTCATAGGAATCCTGCTGCACGATGAGTGTCTGTTGCAATGTTAGCTACGCTAGCTCATTAAGAAACGGACGCAGCTCATTCTGTGCTGAACCTGGACACACAGTGATACAGACGAGGGATCGACCAATATGGATTTTTTAGGGCCGTTTTTTTTTTTCAACGATTTTCTTGAGCCGATATTTGAAGCCGATACTACTTTTGCTCCCTCAATTGACATCATAAAAACTACACAATGATGAAACAAATCAATATAAAAAAAGGAACATTTATTGAACTTAAAAAGGCGTCTCCAGCAACACGGAGCTGCCTGTGGACGCCTATCACTAATACGGACCAAAGTTGGGGAAGTCAGTATGTGCTCGCTAACACGGTTTCTCTCGCTCTTTTGTGCGTAGATGAGACCTTGTGTGGTCAGAGGTGGAAACCATGAATTAGCCGTCGCCTTGTTTTTGCTCTTCAGTGTGGCACTCAGCGCTGTATGGCAACATCACAGCAGGACCTCAATAAACCTTTATGACACAGAAAGCACACAGAAACTTTTTTATATAGACAGTCTCCACCAGTTAGTGCTTATGTACATATCCAGCTGACGTGAGAGGAGGGTGGAGAGAAACAGCAGAAAATGTCGGCTAAACAGCACGAAAAACAAAGCTCCTTCATTTCAAAGCAGAGCCCAGTAGCAGTAAACGCGTGAAGACGTGACGCAGCTGCGTCCAGTGGACATGAGGGGTTACAATCAGATCCCTGTGGAGTCTCACTGCTCTGCTGATAAAAAAGAGTCGGGGAATCTTTAACCAGCAAACATCACAGGGCGCTTTCAGTGGACGGGTAGTGAATCTGAAATGACATGTATGAATCCCGGCTGCAGCAGGTTAAAGGGCAGCCCAGGGTCCATGGGCGTCTGTGATTGGGAGCAGCTGTACTGGCACCTGAGATGGCTGAGCGTCCAACAGAGACCGTGAGATATGAGGTGAATCAGTGTTATACATAACAAGCAGGGATGTGATTTCAGTATTTCTTTAGTTCTACACAACCTTACCGTTAATTTACATCTATCACGACTACTTGAGTTCTTCTTCAAAGTGTTTGAATCCAATCCCTGAGCCACTCTCACTCCTGGTGCTAAGATGTATTATGGCCAGTGACGGCCATGATAATAGTCATAATAAAAAGGGTGATGAGAGAGTAGAATTATACAGTAGTAAATGGTTAATAAACATTTTTTTTAAACTATGGTAAAGCATGTGGGTGAACAGGACTGGGAACAGACGGGCGGGGCGACCATTGACTGATGTGAAATAAGACCCACACTCCGAATGTGTTGGTCTCATTGTAACCAGACCTGAGCTGGGCTGGGGGGAAAAAAACCTCCTGCAGTCCTATAGGTCAATCATTTCCCATCCTCCTATAGGCTCAGGGAGCTGTCAGTCATCCCAGTGTTGTCGTCGTCGTCGTCGTCCTTAAGGCTCCTCTACAACTACCTCCACAGCAGCAAAAACACAGCCCGTCCTTTCTACTATCACACTGTCATCAGCCTCTAGCCTGTGAATGTCTGCACGCACACACACACAAACACACACACACACACACACACATATACTCTAACACACTACACATCAAAGTGCTGGACTCCCTATTGTTTTAAAGGTTTCTCCTAACTGTACATGATAGCATTGTGGTTCAGTTGCCAACCCCACTCCCCAAACACACACACACACTCCTCCCTTCCTCATTAGTGGTACACGACTTCCTCTGCAGAGCGACCCTCTGCCCAGATCCCAGAAACGGACTTCAACCCAAACACTGTTGGCCTTTCGCACCAATACCATATAGAACACAAAATCCTGACGTACAGCTATGCAAGCTAATCGCTGAGACGTGGCACAAAGATTCACAGGACATGCACGCTGTAGACTCCAGGGGCCGCGTTCACAAAACATTGGAAGGCTAAAAGTAGCTCCCTGCTTTCTGATTTGGGAGGAACGGCTTGCACTTGACGAGTCAGGAGCCGACATTCCTCTTTGTTTCATGTTCAATCGTGCTATTTTCAACTCTTTATTTGGATACGGCAACGCACCTCCTACAGTATTTCTATCAAGAACCACCACATCATCCAGAGCAACGGGGTCAATCCCGCCCTTTCTTTAATCTTAAGACTCCTCCCAGTTCCTCAGTGAAAGTCTGTGAGCAGGTATGAAGAGTTTTCGTGCTATTTAGGAGTCTCCTGTTGGGAAGATCAAATGTTTTGTGAATACGGACCCCGGTATACACTTTGGTTGTCTGCATGGACGCCCTCAGACGCGAGCTGCAGATTACGTTTACATCACACGGACCCTCATAGCTGCGTTTAAGGTATAAATTGGCTTTGAGGGATTCAGTTTGCTTGACACAGACAAGTTCATACAACGTGTGAACCATGTCTGCACTCGGTGTTTCTACCTGTTCCAAACCGACACACCCACCTTTAAGGGTCGCACTGGAAGACCAGTTCCACGGTCAGGCTACATCCACACTAAGTTTCCATTTAAAAGGCATATATTTTGCTATGTTTGCGTCCACACTGCTCTGGCTTTTCCAAGCTTCTAAAACAGACGTTTGGAAACACTGTTGAGCCTGTTTTAGTTTGAAGACTCTACGGTTGTCTTTTAGTCACATTTTGAAATGATGACGTAGACACCCACGTCAGTCATTCTCATCAGTTAGGTAGACTGACATACCTTCGGTGATTTCATCCTTCTCGTGTGGGTGTTCCTTTCTCTTTGTCGTGGCTTCCTCCAGCAATGGATAATGCTCCTATCTCCTAAGTAAATATGTCGCCGTATTTGCTTTGCAACAACTCCTCATCTGAGTTTCCCACCCACTGTTACCACTTTATACTCCATACTCCGTTCCACCTCATTGTCCGTCCAATTAGATACATTTCTGGTCTTACTTTTCACCATTGCTGTCCTTCCTCTAGTTGTATTTTGTGTATTTACAACTTATACATCTATGATTTTCCACCGCAGACTAATGGTAAACAAAGTAATGTGGACAGAGATTATTGCTGATACGGCGCTAAAATGTAGGTGTATATCAGGGTACTTGTCACTCTCACCTTGGGTTAACTTGCCTGCTGTATGCTAGGACCTAATGGGTTTGTTCAAAATTCTATTTATTTTCATCGATTTCTCAGCGTTGGTGCTCAGTTCCCTCTGCCCAGCAGTCCTTGTTGCAGCCAACCATACTGTTGGTCCGGGACACTGTAAGCACCACGCCCGACCAATAAGAGCAATTACTGTAGTGTCGCGACAAGAACGAGAGCCCCCACTGGCTTCCAACCTGCAAAGACATTGTGTTTGTGGAAATCAAACTCCTGGAACTGGAAATTTAACTCTCCAGAACAAACTTCCCAAACATTTCTCTTGTGAAAACTCCCAGGATCCCATTAAAGGAGTTGTCCAACAGCTATGTGTTGGATGTAAGGAGGTATAGTGCGTACCACTGGAGCAGGACTCTTCTCCCTGACCTACCGTTGGGCTTTAGTCCTCATTCTACCACTGCATTTGGTCCCACTCTGCATCTTGCCACTAAACAAGGGTACATGTCTTACAACTGCGGTAGAAGGTTCAGTATGTTACTCTGTACCTGGTTACAGGTTTATTTATAACATTTCCCCAATGGACTGATGCTCCTTATGTAAGATTACGGTCATTATTCACTGAGAGCAATGCTCTGGGTTAAGGGCCTTGCTCTTGGGGATTGAACCAACAACCTTCCTGTCACAAGTTCACCTGTCTAACGTTTAGACGCACACTGCCTCATATTATTCTAATTCTATTCTGTTCTTTGTTCTACAACTGAAAGATATTCACAGTGGGTTCCACTGCTCTTAGTCCAAACCCAAAGGGGGCTAAAACTACCAGTGTCTGGTCTTCAAGTTCTCTAAGATTGTAGCCTGTCGTCTACAATGTCAGCAGGGTTCTAATACTACTTAAGGGTTTTAGTCCCTCTTCAGAACACTGTATCTGCAATGGGGTTCCTGTCCCTGCTCTAACCCAATGGTAGGCTTCCAGTCCGTTACAGCGCCCACTACAGCAGGGCTTTAGTCTTTACCACATAACTACATTCGATCCGAGGCTCAGTTTTACCTCTACAGAAAGGTTTGCGGTGCCAGTTGTACCCACGTAGTCGGGTACTATTCCTTCACTACAGACAGACAGGTTCTGTTGGTCGAATTCTAGTCTCTATTTCATCTTTACCATTCAGAGGGAGCCCTGTTCCTACAAATCCAGCCCTTTCAGTCCCTGTTGTACCACTAATCTTGGGTTTACCACTACATTTGAGTTTGTGTCCCTGCAGTGGAGTTGAATCTCTATTGTACCACAGTTCAGGGGTCGTAGCTCCTGTTGGCCTGTGGCCCTGTTCCGCCAGTTAACAGGGGCTGTGGCCCCCCCCTTCTGGTGGAGGTCATGGGTTCCATCGTTCATGTCTGATGATTGCACTGCCCCCGTCCTCCCTGCTACTATCTGGCCCAGTGGCCCTCCATCAACTCCCAGCCCCCTCCAGCCACAGTCCTGTAACCTTCCACCCTTTTCTACACTGACAGTCCATGAAATGTCTTCCCTTAACATCGGCGGTGGTTTATAAAAATGGAGGTTCAACAATAACATTGTTTCTAATGGTGACGGTATGTCATACCTGTAAATGATGTTTATCTGTCATGCCTAGTCAAATAATTTAAACAATAAAAAGAGGGATTTTTTAAAAATGTCTATAATATCTGAAAGTCCCTTTGATGTGTAGTACTGGTGTTACCGTTGTAGTGTATGTGATACCCGATTGGGATTGTGTTACTTTTTAAGATAATAAAATAACAATGTTTGGTTACACCACTGTTGTCTATTTTAATGTGAGCTGCATTACTGTCTTCGAACAATTCTACAGGGCCTGGGACCCAGCTTGAAACTGAGGACACAACTATAACAATTCCAATATAAGTGTATGAATTATTGCTCCTTACATATATGGGTTATTCTACGGATCTGCTGCGTTACCAATGGTACAAAAATGTACACACAAATAGGAAGGCAAGTCACAAATTGTACTTGGACCACAAACTGACAGGGAGGGATCCACAGATGTACAAAAACCCATTTACAGGTACAAACGGGTATGGAGTCGGAATTTGATCGTATGGTATACAAACGTGTGTATATATATATATATATACAGTATATACACATATATGTGTGTGTGTGTATGTGTATATATATATTACTTAAATGTGATTTAAGTTGTGTTTTTTTGTTTTTTAAGATATTTTCTTCAAAAACAAAAGCAGCACAATGTAAATCACATTTATTACGCGTCTGTAGATATCTTTCATGTGCGATGCTAGTGCTAATACTTTAACAGTTGGCTGTAAGGTAAACTAGCTCATGGCTGAAAGAGTCTGGGGTAGTTGTAACCAAACAACCTACCTCCACCGAAATGGTGTGTACATGTCTTTGAGTGAAATGTTGAGTTGGGCATCATATGATGTAAAAGAGCTGAGAACAACAGGCAAAGTTAAAGACAAACCAGCACAGACACACTGCATTGCACCAGTGTATATTTAGAGAGAGAGCTCCATTATCCCAGAGTTCAAAAATAAAGAATACTCCTCATACATTTAGCTGCCCACTATATATTAACATGCCACAACCTGAGAGGCAGTGAGTGATCGAAACACACACACACACACACACTGTGAGTGATAATGTTTATAACGTGTCTGAATATTTGGACTTGGCAATATTGTTTTTAACAAGCGCGCACACATTCCTTTTTTTTAAATTATTTTTTACTTCATTATTTATTTTTCGTTATTTATAATACCTATGAAATGTATTGTTGTTTTGTTTTACTGAATTTTTATGCTTCGGCAACATAGTCTTTGTGACATTCATGCCAATAAAGCTTAATTGAATGGAAATATTGAACTGAGAGAGAGAGAGAAGATATCTTACAAAAGTAGAAGATCTACAGACTCTGTTGGTACCCACCATGAAAGGCTAGCTTGTCAGAAAGGAGGCTAAATTATGCCAAAGCTACATTTTGTGAAGGAAAAACTGGTTTGTCCATTTTCAAAGGGGTCCCTTGACCTCTGACCTCAGGATATCTGAATGAAAATGGGTTCTGTGGGTACTCAGAATGACATAACATCATGAAGACCATGGAGAGACAGGACCTGGAGCAGCTAAGGCCTATGGTCAGGCCCTTCACTGATCCACTACAGTTCGCTTACCAGCCTGGCCTGGGAGTTGAGGACTGCATCACCTACCTGCTGAACAGAGTCTAAAGTCATCCTGACAAGCCTGCGAGCACTGTGAGAGTCATGTTCTTTGACTTCTCCAGAGCATTCAACACCATCCGCCCGGCTCTACTGGGTGAGAAGATGGCTGCGATGCAGGTGGAGGCTCCTATCGTGTCCTGGAGTGTGGATTACCTGATGGGCAGACCACAGTATGTACGCCTACAGAACTGTGTGTCTGACAAGGTGGTCAGCAACACTGGGGTCCCCACAGGGGACTGTCCTCTCTCCCTTTCGCTTCACCCTCTTCACCTCAGACTTCAACTGTTGCCCTGAGTCCTGCTACCTTCACATGTTTTCTGATGACTCAGCAATAGTTGGCTGCATTGGGAAGGGGGATGAAAGTGAATACAGGACTGTTGTGAGCAACTTTGTCACTTGGAGTGAGTGGACTAAAACAAAGAAGCTCGTAGTGGATCTGAGGAGGGTGAAAACACCTGTGACCCCCATCTCCATCCAGGGGGTCCCTGCGGACACTGTAGAGGAGTATAAGTACCTGGGGGTGAACTTCAATAATAAGTTAAACTGGACTAGAAACGCAGATCAGAATCAGAATACTTTATTGATCCCCGGGGGGAAATTCTTTCGTTCCAATGCTCCGTGCACAGTAGAAACAAGCCATAAAGATGAATAAAGTAGAAATAAAATAAAGTAAAGATTCAAATAAAATACAATTAAAATAAATCTAAAGTAGCTAATAAATAGCCAATAAAATACAGTACAAATAAATAATAAACAATCAAGTAAACAATCTGAAGTGGGTGTGAAAATACAATCTGAGATATATACACTGTACAATTAGGTTGTTATGGCAAATGAAATGAAATGAGAACAGATATTTATATTTTGATGCTGTCTACAAAAAGTGCCAAAGTGGACTCTTCTTCCTGGGGAGGCTGAGGTCCTTTAACATCTGCCGGACGATGCTGAGGATGTTTTATGAGTCTGTTGTGGCCAGTGCGATCTTCTTCACTGTCACATGCTGGGGCAGTGGGCGGAAGGTCACAGACACCAACAGACTGTACAAAGTGATCAGGAGGGCAGCTGATGTCGTGGGGGAGGAGCTGGACACCCTGAGGACCGTGGCAGAGAGGAGGGTGCTGTCCAGGCTCCGGTCTATCCTGGACAATGTCTCCAACCCTCTCTACAACACACTGGCCCAGCAGAGGAGCACCTTCAGCAGAAGACTCCTCCACCCAGATGCACCACAGAGCGCCTCAGGAAATCTTTCCTGCCTGTGGTCATTAAACTATACAACACATCCCTTGGAGAGTCTGTCAACCCCTCTCTGTAATATGGACTCAATCATAAACAATCAGTTCATGCACATTATTACGGTACTTTGATCTGTATATATTAATCTTGTAAATTGATATTCACTCTCTCATCACTCATCTTCACCTGCTTATCCGGGGTCTGGCCGCGGGGGCAGCAGCTCCAGCAGGGGACCCCAAACTTCCCTTTCCCGGGCCACATTAACCAGCTCTAACTGGGGGATCCCGAGGCGTTCCCAGGCCAGTGTGGAGATATAATCTCTCCACCTGGTCCTGGGTCTTCCCCGAGGCCTCCTCCCAGCTGGACATGCCTGGAACACCTCCCTAGGGGGGTGCCCAGGGTTCATCCTTACTAGATGATCCTGAACCACCTCAACTGGCTCCTTTCAACGCTAAGGAGCAGCGGCTCTACTCCGAGTTCCTCATGGATGGCTGAACTTCTCCCCCTCTCTCTAAGGGAGACTCCAGCCCCCCTCCTGAGGAAACACATTTCGGCCGCTTGTACCTGCGACCTCGTTCTTTCGGTCATGACCCAGCTTTCATGACCATAGGTGAGGGTAGGAACGAAGATTGACCGGTAGATCCAGAGCTTTGCCTTCCTCAGCTCTCTTTTTGTCACAACGGTGCGGTAGAGCCAGGGGCGGAGTGGGACACAAAAATCCTGACTGCACCGGCCCACAACGGGCCCAACCCATCCCCTCCACCAGGACAGGGGTGTGTGCGTGCGTGCGTGCGTGCGTGTGTGCGTGCGTGCGTGCGTGCGTGCGTGCGAGCGTGCGAGTGTGCGTGCGTGTGTGTGTGTGCGTGTGTGTGTGTGTGTGTAAAACTCGCAGTGCAGACCATGATATGACGACACCGCCCCACTGAGGGGAAAATATGAAGAACTCAGCTCAAATGTTTTGCTAATTCGCAAACAATGTCAAAGCTTGAGCTAACCGCTTTCCTGTCAACTCACCTGCAGCACAAGTTGATGCCTGGTTGTTTCGGAATAAATCCGTGATTTTTGACCATTTTGATGCACTCTCCTCCAGCATCTGCTTCTTCTTCATTCTGGCCTTTTCAGCCCCTCCTTTCTCCTTTTTCTTCTTGCCCTCCATCAGGTGTAACTGAGCAAATCAAACACGCAAATCCGATTCCTTTTCCACTGTAAGAAAATCCTCTACTTCAACCTTTCTCTATTCTCTCTGTCTGACAGACGCTCATTCATCCCCATTCGTTCATTGGATAAACACGGAGTGATCATTGGAGCGATACGCAGTTCCCATTTCCCATGAGGCTTTGCTCCGACCATTCTACATTAATTTATGAACAAAAAAACAAATTCAATCGTTGGCCATTTTATATTTGTGGTCATGAAATTTATATAATGTCTGAATCAAAATAAAGAGATCAAGATTGGAGGCTAAACAAAAATCAGTAGGCTGGATTAATGAGAGTGAGTGTGACACTGTAGCGACCATGAGTGAGATGTAGAGACACAACAAGTGTTCGATATAGTGGTTGGACTCTCAATATGTATGGTTTATAGAGATCTTGAGATTTTCACAGGAATGTGTTTGGTTCTGAAGAGTTTTAACTCAATGGGCCGGTCAGGAACATCACGCGGCTGCGCAGGGCAGTCTGCCGGCCAGTTCACTTGAGCTAATTGGCCACTGGCCGACCGGGAAATCTCCCGGTTGTCCCGATGGCCACTCCGCCCCTGGGTAGAGGATTTGATATTTTATATATATATATATATATATATATATAGTTATATATATATATAAATTGTTTTATATGTTATCTGTATAATATTGTTGTTGTTAAATATGTTGTTTGTATAGCTGGAGTTTGAAACGAAAACAATTCCCCCTGGGATTCTAAAAGTATTTCTGATTCTGATACAAGTCTCCTCTTTACACACAAACCCACTTTATTCAAATCCAGACAGTTTGGAGCAAAAACATGACTTTCTCTTTTTTCTCATGCAGTACAAATGTTTTTTTCACCAGTATTGTAATATTTCTGCATAATGGGGTCCATAAGGGTCCAGTGTTGAGGTGCATAAAGTTGATACTCCTTTGGATTCAGTGAGACCAGTTGTGGTCCTGTGTGGTGATGTTAGTCCCCATAGTAACCATTTCATTGTGAGAGCATTTATTTTAAATGTGTGTCACTATGAAAGTATCTGTTGTGGCCTCTGGGATAATCACAGCCTCGTGCAACTCTACCACCACAAACTACAGACCTGGAGCATTCAGAGGATGGATGCTTTTCTTAGGTATACCGACACTAAGGGGGTTTCTGAGCAGTTTCAAGATTCAAGATTCAAGAAGCTTTATTTATCCCGAGGGAAATTATTTGTGCAACAGTTTCAATACAAAGGTGGGAAAGGATCAGAGTGACACTAAGCTAACATAATTAAATTAAATAAAGCTAACATCAAATAAATCAAACAATAACTAAGTGTGACAGAGTGCAACAGACATTGTGGTTAAGCGTAGGTATATACAATATACAAAAATACGCATTGTGCAGTTTAGCAGCATGTTGAAATAAAATAAGAACAAACTAAATAAGTGATAAACAGACACACAACAAAATGCAATTCTTACAGAAATCTTCAAACGTCAAACGTTTTTGATCCCAAACCACAGCATGGATTTTTACTTTGGTGTTGTTTAAGGTCTGGGTGTCTTAATGTTGTATTTTGGAGCGATTTTTGACTTTGTTTTCTATTCTCAAGTGGTAAAAAAAAAGAAGTGAATTTTCTGTTACAGAGATAACAGCTGCACCATTAAATAGCACGCACGTGTGACTGTTGTGTCACATTTTGAACACACTGGCTTAAAGGAGCTCCAAGATACACACAGAAATGTTACAACCATCCCCAGTCTCCCCTGCTCGGTGATGGACGGTACCCAAAGCTCTAATATAAGGACTGTAAAAGTCTATGAATCCGTAGAAAATAACTTTCTTCCTGACCACAATCAATGCTTTGGATTTCGGAAGAAGGCTGAAACAAAAAAAAAATGCCTGAGCTTTTTTGGTTTGACCAAGATGGGGACCACAGCGACTTCCTGGTGGATCCAATCAGGAAGTGCCCCAAACGTCAGTTCTCTGAGTGTCCACTAGGGGCAGGTTTCATAACAGAGCAGTTTCTCATTGACCCCCATGTTAAACAGGCCGTTTTCACAGCATCATTAAACCTGTTCAAGGCCTGGTACAAAAAAACATTCATGTCTGTATTTTTAGGTCATATCTCCATGACAACACTGAGGGGGGTGAATTTTTTTGTACCAGGCTAGTTTTTATTTTATTGGAGGTGAAAGTTTATGAATAATTGGGGGCGTGGCCTCTTGAGCTGGTAAATGTCAGCCAGATGGACGTATCTCCCTCCCCCAACGTCACATACATGCCCTTTTTTGGTAAAAGGAAAGGAGGCGGAGTCAAAGTCTGACAAGATGGCGACTCCCGTAGGCGAGGACGATTGGGTCAAGTGGAGAGAACGGACCTCGACGGAGGGGCTACGTCTATTTTTGACACAGCCTATGGGTATGAAACATGCAGTGGAACTGGAGCCGAGCTGTTGGAGGGTCCCAGCAGATGGTGCTAGAAATAAAGGGATGGGTTCGGCTCAGGTGCTCTTTGGGTGCGCTCGGTAGTGATGTCCAAATGAAGCTTCATGAATCATTAGTTGTATTTGTTGAGTCCACTAGATGGATGGTTTAAAGAAAAGGGCTCAATGAATGGAGATTCAGTGTGTTTTCAACCCTTTGTTGAACAGAGAGCTCCATCTAGTGTCATAACATATCAGTCATATTCACATACTATAGATATTATTATAGTTACTGTTACTCTTTGGTTGCTTGCATCTCTGGAAGTGTGTCTGTCTCTCTGTCTTTTGTCTGTCTTTGTCTTTCTCTCTCCTTTTCTTCCTCCCCAACCGGTGCAGTCAGATGTGCGTCCTCCACAGAGCTGGGTCTGTCTGACGTTCCTGCCTGTTAAAGGGAAGGTTTACGTTGCCACCGTACTCTACAGAGGAATTGTTGGGTCTATGTAAATCATAAATAAGTCATAGAGTGTGGTCTTTACCTACTCTGTAAAGTGTCCTGAGATAACTTTTGATATGATTTGGCACTGTAAATAGAATTGATTTGAATTTAATTGAGATTGAAATTGAATTAAATTGAAATTGAATTGAATTAGTGGACTTGTTTGGACAGCACTAGCGCACGGGCCGATTCTTTCTTTGATTTCATTTTTATCTTTATAGATAACACAAATACAGTTAAGTACAGTGCTGTACAAATCAAGCATTAGGACTTTCCAGAACAGGATCACACACTCTAAACTCTTTAATTGTTTTGACAGTGAGCCAGATGTTACTGCGCATGCGTCAAACCCCAGCGCTCAGACATGTTTGGTGTGTTTAATTGTGTCCCAGCCTTCATCCACAGCCTTGACCGGAACCCGAAGACGGTCATGTGTGGAGGATGGACAGTCCGACCCCGCCCCCCTACAGAGCGCAGCCAGTATGAGCGCGCCCTCACCGGGTTCACCCCCACACCGCAGACTGCAGCACCGCAGGACAGACCCCCACAGCATGTCCCCCCGGCGCTCTCCCGTGCTGTCCCCGGGTCTCCTCCCGCTGCTGCTGCTGCTCGGAGCGGGGCAGCAGAGCCTCGCGGCCCGCCCGCTGCTCGTGTTCCTCATCGATGGGTTCCGCTATGACTACATGGATGACCTGCACGCGCTGCCCGGGTTTCGCGAGCTGGTGCACAGCGGGGTGAAAGTGGACTACATGACACCGGACTTCCCCAGCCTGTCCTACCCGAATTACTACACGTTAATGACGGGTAAGTGTCACGGTTTAATTATCGGGGCATGGATGAATATCACGCCCAGTCCAGACTCACTGACAAGGCTTTTATTAGAGAGCAGAAATGACACATAACACGGTTCTGTTATGTTTTAAAAGTTTTTCGGGGCATTTTTCAAGCCATTAATATAAATGACAGACGGGAAATAGGGTGAGAGAGAGGGGGAGACATGCAGCAAAGGGCCGCAGGTCGGACTCGAACCCGCAGCCGCTGCCTCGAGGACCTTCAGCCTCTTTACATTGGGCGACTGCTCTAACCACTGTGTCACCAACTACCCCAGATAATATGTTTCTAATGAAATAAACCAAACAATTAATATACACTTAACTAACTAGCTAGATATCGATGTAGATCTAATTAAAGATATCAACATAAAAATAAACAAATAAAGCACCCTGATGTTTTTAGGTAGCCTATACAGAAGAGATGTTTTTAAAGAACCAGAGACTTTTTGGTACATTAAAATAAATTAAACTAATCTAAGTTATTTATACATAGTAAAATTAAAATTAAGTGGTACCTGGAATATTTTACATGTTAATATTTACACATTTTATTCATGTAATTAAAGAGTCCATTTTATTATATATATATATATATATATATATATATATATATATATATATATATATATATATATATATATATATTGACCGTTATATATATATATATATATATATATATATATATATCCCCTTCTGTGTGGAGTTTGCATGTTCTCCCCGTGTCTGCGTGGGTTTTCTCCGGGTTCTCCGGTTCCCTCCCACAATCCAAAGACGTGCAGGTGTTCGGTTCATTGATGAGTCTAAAATCGCCCGTAGGTGTGAATGGTTGTCTGTCTCTGTTCGTCTCTATGTGCCCTGTGATAGACTGGCGTCCTGTCCAGGGTGGACCCCGCCTCACGGCCGATGTCAGCTGGGATCTACTCCAGCCCCCCCGCGAACCCGACCCCGGGATAAGCGGTTGAAGATTGAATGATTTTATTATATATTTACAAATTCAATTGAAATGCTTCCTACGTTTCTAATCAAATAAACAATCCTGTCGAGATTTACAGGCTTTAGAAACAGACATTTGATTGAATATACACTTAACTAACTAACTAGACATAGATATAGATATATTTAAAGATAGCAACACAAAAATAAAAATAAGCCACTCTGATGAATACAGAAGAAATGTGAGAAATGTCCTCCTGGATGTTTTTAAAGAGTCAGAGACTTTGTGGAAGATTAAAATAAATTAAACTAATCTAAGTTATTTATACATAGTAAAATTAAAATTAAGTGGTACCCGGAAGACTTTACATTTAATATTTACACATCATATATTTACAAATACAATTGAAATGCTTCCTAGTCACGGCGCATTAACTTTAAAATACTAATTCAATTTTACTCTGAAAATCTTTTTTTATCACGGATGGGTCATATCTAGTGGATGTAACCTTTCCCACTCATATTTGGTAATACTGTTTATGTTTATGTTTAGTTGTGTGTTGTTTGAAAGCATGAAAGCATGTTTGAGAAATCCACTTCCACCTCTCTCCGACCTTCTGTCACCGAGATACGGCAGAAAAAGCCAAACCGCACTGCAGGATACACAGTCATTTACCAATCAAATAGAATCTTTCTCACCAAAAGTGCATCATAAACACGTACAAGTATGATACATCACTGTGTTGGTCTTGATATCAGCCATCACAATCATATATATATCATTATTAAAAACATTCCCACTGCGACAGATGAGTCTTGTTGACGAGAGTATACCAGATTGGAAGAACACACAGCACCTGTTACTGTGAATACTCATCTTCTGCATCATTGCAGTGCAAAACACAGGAGTGTGCTAGTTAGTGTTCATAGAATGAATGAACCGAACATGTCAACACTTAAATAAAAGTACTAAAATTAACTGATTAACAGTCATTTCCTTTCCATGAGAAAATGTTTGAGACTTTATTTAATTCATTTGGATAAATACAACTTAGAAGTTGAACAGAGTTAAGTAACATTTACTTCATTTCTTCACAAATGATACGTTTAAAGGTGACTACATTCATATTCATATTCAGCAGGACAATTTACTTGAGTGCAAATTGTTACAAGGACTATATTTAGTAAATCTTACAAGTGATTTGTTTCAGTGAGGAAGGGGCCTCAACACAAGGTTCGGTGCCATAATCCTGTTTGATTTGAAAATAGGTTTGTACTTTGGTTTGAATAAAATATCTTTTAACCGGTTTTCTTCAAATGCATGATCAATTATTATATATTCTGATCCAGCTCTCTCAAAAACAGCAGCTCTGTGGCCCGGTTGTGCGATTCACTCCAAAGAAAACCTTTTTTATTGACCCTGTATTCTGACATATTAGGAAAATGACTCCACAGTTTCTCCAGTTCACATTCTTGCCGTATTGACCCGGGAATCCAGCCACTATCAACATCTTTAATGATAAACTATCTTTAAACTCCTGACAGATAGTATTTGTTATTGTTTCAAATTTGGATTATCATCAAAACTGATTTGATCACCACGCTTGGTAAACACTGAGCGTTATCTCCCAGATGCAGCAGTGTGGGTTTGTTTTGCTTAAATGAGAACACGGTGGAAGGCAGAGACATGAACGTATTTGGGTTCAGAGCGCTGAGGGAAACATGACCCGGTCTGAACTTGCAGAAAGAACATGACTGTGAAAGGCTCTTATTATTGGAATG
Source organism: Echiichthys vipera (assembly GCF_963691815.1). Lineage (NCBI taxonomy): Eukaryota > Metazoa > Chordata > Actinopteri > Perciformes > Trachinidae > Echiichthys > Echiichthys vipera. The sequence goes on from NC_139831.1 coordinate 28,594,195, forward strand.
TTAATGCTAAAAAAAAAAACACTGTTCATTTTGTGTGTGTGTGTCTAAAACTTGGAGTGTTCAGGACCTTTTGAACATGTTCTGCACAGTTTAACACTGCTGGCATAATACTTGTAAAAGTCATAATTATGGTCAGAATAAGCGTGATAAGAAATGTTCATACCGTTTTAACCCTACAGTCCATCCATCTTCAGCATGGGTGCAGATTTTCTTCCAACATTGTGGGCAGGGTATATTCAGCTGGGGTCTGGTGGTCCTTCCGCTGATTCAGAGCATCGAACACTTTTGCATTTCCTGCTTTTAGGGGGATTTTTATGCATCACATCAGGTGGAGGTGTTTTTTTTATGTAAGGGAAAACACAGGTGACAATCCAAAATATAAAAGTATAATAATATGACTCTATACGACCTATTTTACGATGACTTTATTCTGGAAATACTGTAATCTTCTTTATTGCAATACTAGACTTAGTTCCCGACATCATTGACAGTTTGGCCTTTTATTTGTTATCATCGCATTAGTTTATGGCTGTATTTGTGGTGCTTGCTTCTTTATTTGAGGTTTCATACCACTGAACACACACGTTCTAGTGGTTCTTCAAAATAAAAGTCCTCTGCTCTTAATGTTAAGGGGGGCATGTCCTCACAGTTATCTGCACCCTTGATCCTCAGCAGTAACTTGGCATTCTCCTCCAGCTGCGGGGCAGGGCTGTCACTTATAAAAACAAAACTTGGATTTGCACTAACATTTCTTCAGTGAACTGGGACTGTAAACAACATTATAACCAGGTGTCTCCGGCGATGTCCAGCTGACAGGTTCACAGGTTTCTGCTGTCTCATTTGGGTTGTGGTTGCAGGCAGCTGTTTTTAACAACGTCACAAACAGAAGAAGTCAAGTACTCTGTCTGCTGGACCAGATTATGACGAATGCACATGCTCTGAATATTGATGAATTGGTGAATTTTCGTGCCTGTACGATTTGAGTTTCAGTTTTAGTTTGGAAAACTTGCACAGCTCCAGGTTTAGTCAAGCAGCACAGCAGTGAGGAGAAACAGAGTGTCTTTGTTTGCAGATGATGCTAACTTGTCCTGCCATGGTTAAAGCTGACCTCGAATGGTTAAAGATAGATGGTTGGGGTTAGGCTTTGTTGAGCATTTACTGCATACTGTCTTGCTGCTGTGCATGTGTGTAGCCTGTACAGACTGTTGTGATATTGTTTAAGGTTTTGCTGTATAATGAGTGATGAGCATTAATCAGTAACTATACAAGGTACAGACTTCTGAAGGCTTGTAGTTTAAAGATAATGGGAGTGTGTAAGTATTTGAAACATGCATTGATACTGATTGTAATTTGTCTCTGATTGCTTTAGTACTGCATATACAGTACTGCATATATTCTTGTATGCCAGAGAAGAGATAAGAGAGTTGAGGGTGCCAGACGGTTTTTAATCAGACAATTAAATGGTTAGGTTCGTATTGAAAGTTCAATGTTAAAAGGTGTTACAAGTCACCAGACAGGAGGATCACAATTATACAGCACACAATTATAATCAGAGCCACAATGCAAACTCAGTTAATCAGTGTATTGAGATAATGTAAGAAAGGTCATATATTTGTATTTTTAAATCTGAGTAGAGGAGTCAAATGGCTGAAGATACAACACATTTATACCGTCAATAATGGCATGGGGTTATCATAAAGAGAGCATGTCTGTAGAGGAGAGACTCATGGAAACCATTTATATTCAGATATCTTGAGGTCAGAGGTCAAAGGACCCCTTTGAAAATGGCCTGCATTCTCCTCTCCTACCACTATCACTGCTCTCTATCTATTTTGAAAGGGCAAAATATTTTTTAGTGTTCCTTTTGTATTTAGACCCATTTATTGATGGATTAATATTTTGATTTTAAAATTATTTTTGGAATACTTCTTTGGATTGCACATTTACATGTCAATTAATAATATGATACGATATAATGATATAAGGCGGTATAGCCCAACTCTACCTCCTAGTCGGCTCTGGGCCGTAGCACGATCACCAATCCGTGTCGTGCTCATCCACGCCGCTGTAAAATGACGTAGTTTAAAGTTCTACTGAGTAAGATTTTCATATATTTAATTGCCTTTTAAGTTTATATCCATCAAAGAGTGAGTTAAAACAATGGTGATTGATCACATGACCTACTAATGAAAGCACTTGTTGTCTTTTTGCTGAGTATTCAAATCCGTGTCTGTGGAGACATTCCCTCTCTAGATGTAAATAAGTCTCCATGTTAGTGACACTGCTGACAGCGGTTCGTCTGTCGGCCAAGATCGTCACCAACGGTTATGCTGCGTTCACTTGTAATCGGAAATTGGGATCTTCCAACTTCTGAGTCAGGCGTGTAGCAATGGCAGAAGTGTAATAGGAGTGTGTGTGTGTGTGGATTTAAGAGGGTAACATATAGGGGACGGACTGTAAGTAGAGAGGTGAATGTGTGTCAATAAAGTTTACAAAAGATTAAAAAAAATACAATTGTCAACACACAAAGTGACCATGAACGTGGCAAGATGGAGGCTCTGAAAGAACCGGCTCGCCTGTAGTTACATCTTACTGCCAAAGAGGATGCTAGAAACAATGTATCTCAATTCCTATGGAGTAAAACTTCAAAGAGCGACAAACAGACACACAGGTCTTCAGAGAAAAGGTTACCATTGATGCCAGTGTTTTTACATTAAGTTCTTTAGTATTATAACCCAAACTACAATCTCTAACAATCTCTAACCACATCGTTTTGTTGCCTGAACATTACCAACGGCGACTATTACCGTGTGAATAGATGATAACGGCATCCTGAACCTACTGGTAGGTGAAAAAAGAGGCTTCTTTTAACCCATAACTATGAGGCTGATCATTACTGATGACAGCCATTCAATGAAATAATGACTCTGAGTCAAGTCTCCAACATGTCAGTGCACCAATCAAGTCCATCACAGAGGGAGCCGACAGACTGAGAGTTCAGATCTTCATTGTCCCACAAGTAGAAATTATTTATGCAGCAAGGCGGCATGAAACCACAAACCTGAAACATAAACACACTAAAAACAAGATGATTAAAGACATTGACACCCATGTTCGTAATTCAGAATTCTTCAGATTTATTATCCCATAGAGGGAAACTAGTTTGATCCAGTGCTGCAGACACCATCAAATCATGATGAATCACATCTGATCCTACTGAGACAGAAAGAGAGACCCGTGCATTAAGCTTCATGTTCTACAGACTGATGGCTCCAGTCAGGTTGTTGCTGCGACTGTATGTGGAGTGAAGGGAATGGGTACTGTCCTGTAAATCCAGTTCTCGGAGGTTTAGTTTGTACAGGCAAGTGTGTCTTGGTCAACACACACACAGAATACTCTGAGACAAAGGGTGTGTGATTAAAGCAACAAAAGCAAGCTAGGTCATGAAGAATAAAAATAAGAAACATCAAGTAAGCTCTGCAGGGAACCAAGAGGCAGCTGTTAGCAGAATTCAGAGCATGTATTGCACATGGGACTGATTAAAACTTGAACCTGTTGCACTGAATACTTGGAACCTTACATCCCTCTTTTTTTTATTATTATTATTTTTTAGGGCTTTTATTTCCTTTTTAATAGAGCAGCTGAAGAGTGACAGGAAAGGGGGGAAGAGAGAGGACGGACAGGCAGCAAATGTCCTCAGGTTTCAGGATGGACTCGGGCTATAAGGGGTGCACGCTCTACCGGGTGATCTAGAGGCCAACCTGGAAGAACGCATCTCTGCCCCGAGGGAAGGATGGTTTGGATTGGATAGGATGGATTCAGCTTTCCATGTGATTCAGACTGAGGAAAATCATTTTACTCGCTGCCTCGACCATGTTTCCCACTTGATTCCTGTTTGGTACGTTTACATTTCCATACCAACATCAGCGAGAATGTATGGACGGATTCTGTGATGGATCTGTAGAGTGTTTTCACTGTAGTCCAGTCATTTTATGAAAAGAGGTTGAACAAATTGCAACAGAAGCTGATTTTGTATCCTCAACATGTCCTGAGTAAGGGAAAAAAGCCCTGAAGAATCCCAATATGGGAAAGTTTCTGTAAAGACCCAAATATTCCCTATGATTCACCTATTCATTATTTTTCTCACATGAATAGGGGGGGGGGGGGGGGGGGGGGCTTCAGATCTCACCATGAAAATTACTGAGTTGATTACTTACATCAAGACAAACAAAACATGTAATACAAGCTTTTTGAAATTGTTTGTTCACATGGGCAAAAGGTACATAATCTTATTACGTATGTGCTAATTTTCAACAATACCACAGCAGATCTTAACATTGGGTATATCCAGGTGAAAATGTCTGGTTGAACCTTGTTGACATTAAAAGATTTAATGTTTAGGTCTGAATGGAACCCATTTACTTGACCCATGAGCATTAATAAATGATTAGATTATGCCCCGTTTGCCCATGTGAACAAACAATTAAAAAACAACTTGTAATACATTTTTTGTTTGTCTTGACGTAAATAATCAGTCATTTTCACGGTAATATCTGAAGGTTATTTTTTTCCCTAACGCCTGCGAAAAATAATGAATAGGGTACATTTGGGTCTTTTTTAGAAACTTTCCCCTATTGGGATTCTTCCGGGCTTTTTCCCTTACTCAGGACAGGTTTGTTCCACATTGAGCCCTATTTTGGCTTAAAATGACTGGACTACTAGGATTTCTTTCCAGCAGAAGTGGAAGATATTTAATGTGTCTGCTGACATGAGAAAGGCTTCAGACACATATGATCTGTACACAGTTGTAGATGTTGAAGTAGGTTCCATTCAATGCTTCCTCTTCTCTCCTGTCATCTCTCTCTCCCTCCATACTTTGCCTGTCCTCCTGTCTAATACAGGAATTCACGAAGGAGATGATAAAGCAACAAATGAAATCAAAGAACTCCTGCTAGGCATTTTCACAATTCAAGTACTTGAGGCAAAATACCCAAGATTTTCAGGGATCCCATTTTGGGGAAAGAATGTGCTATGTAGGTCTGTCAGTGTAGGCCAAAAATGACAAAAATAAAAATTTTCAAAAAGCCAAATGTGTGTCCAGTTGGTGATACACCGAGTCAGTCGACTAAGTCACGACTGTTTGCCGTCCTGGCTCCCAAATGGTCGAAAGAGCTCCCAATCGACACCCGCCATGCAGAAAATCCGCCACAAGCTAAAAACGAATCTCTTTCGACTGCACTTTGGCTAAGAAAATGGTTATTAAAAAAAAGGAAAAAAATAATTTATATGTAGCACTCTATAAATCGGCTTTTTTGAAGCTACTGCACTTACTTAAAAACTTGCTCCTCCGGTTTGTCCCCTAATTGTTGAATGCACTAATTGGAAGTCGCTTTGGACAAAACCGGCAACTAAATGAAATGTAATGTAATTATTATATTATCTTATCTTCTCACACATCCCCGTCTGACTGCACCATTAGCCTCTTCACAACTTGTAAAAACTGAGTATGATTTCATTTTCCTGTGACGTGTTGCTCTGATTAATTACCGCAACGCGATGGTCCTATGTCAATAAGAATCACTCATCGTCACCTGCACTGAATCACATCCTGAGACGACTTGTTTGGTGAAATGAGATGAGGTAGTTACTAGATGACAGAGGATGATTTTTTCGTCTAGCCCTGATAATCTGAGCATGTTTGCACTTTTCTGAGATGTTTTATATTTGATCAAAATAGATTATTTGGGAATAAATAAGTGGATAGAAGCATGTGAATATTTTTTTAAATTTGGCCACAAGTTAAAGCCTGGTGGAGAGGACGAAACTTCAGTCTGCGAGCAAAACGTTAGACATAACTTAAAGGAATTTAAGACAGTTAAATGGATATCAATTAGATGTCCAGTGGTCGGTGGCTGCCTGCGTGTGTTTGTGATGCATGCCTTTGTGTTGCAGTCCTGTATTACAAAGCCCTATAAACAACAGCCCATCCTGGCCAACGGGATGTGAGTTTTGGAGCCTGCCCCTGATGATGTGCTGATGTGTGTGTTTTCATAGAGCACATTCTCCTGTTGAAAGAATCACTGGCTGGAGACATGGGCGGATTATGAGACAATGGGCCCCCGGGCACAGACATGCAAAAGGCCCCACCATCTTTCCTACACAGGGCAAGACACGGGCATTGTGATGTTTTTGGTTCTTTTTTCTTGTCCTTTTGCATCTCTTTGTACTTGTTAAACATTTCTCTGTGGTTTTGCAGCCTTTGTGTCTCTTAGTAGTCAATTTGTCTGTCTTTATAGTCACTTTGTCTCTTTGTAGTTGTTTTGTTTTTCTTTCTAATCACTTTGTATCTTAGTAGTCATTTTGTTTATCTTGGTAGTCACTCTGTTGATCTTTGTATTCACTTTGTCTCTTTGTAGTTGTTTTGTTTATCTTTGTTGTCTCTTTATAGTCACTTTGTCTCTTTGTAGTTGTTTTGTTTTTCTTTGTATTCACTTTGTCTCTTTGTAGTTGTTTTGTTTATCTTTGTTGTCTCTTTGTAGTCATTTTGTATCTTTGTAGTTGTTTTGTTTATCTTTGTTGTCTCTTTGTCGTCATTTTGTCTCTTTGTAGTTGTTTTGTTTATCTTTGTTGTCTCTTTGTCGTCATTTTGTTTATCTTTGTAGTCATTTTGTTTTTCTTTGTAATCACTTTGTATCTTAGTAGTCATTTTGTTTATCTTTGTTGTTACTTTGTTCATCTTTGTAGTCACTTTGTCTCTTTGTAGTCACTTTGTCTCTCTGTAGTCATTTTGTTTATCTTTGTAGTCACTTTGTCTCTGTAGTTGTTTTGTCTCTTTGTAGTCACTTTGTCTCTCTGTAGTCATTTTGTTTATCTTTGTAGTCACTTTGTCTCTGTAGTTGTTTTGTCTCTTTGTAGTCACTTTGTCTCTCTGTAGTCATTTTGTTTATCTTTGTAGTCACTTTGTCTCTTTGTAGTTGTTTTGTTTATCTTTGTCTCTTTGTAGTGATTTTGTTTATCTTTAAAGTCACTTTGTCTCTCTATAGTTGTTTTGTTTATCTTTGTTGTCTCTTTGTAGTGATTTTGTTTATCTTTAAAGTCACTTTGTCTCTTTATAGTTGTTTTGTTTATCTTTGTTGTCTCTTTGTAGTGATTTTGTTTATCTTTAAAGTCACTTTGTCTCTTTGGAGTTGTTTTGTTTATCTTTGTTGTCTCTTTGTAGTGATTTTGTTTATCTTTGTAGTCACTTTGTCTCTATATGGTTGTTTTGTTTATCTTTGTTGTCTCTTTGTTGTTTATCTTGGTAGTCATTTTATGCCTCTCCATTTGCTTTGCACCTTTTGTAGTTGTTGTATGGTTCTTTGTGGTCAGTATTTGTCTCTTTGAGTGAAATATTCTTTTGGAGGCCACGGGGGCCCCCTGACACTTCCTTGGCCTGTGCCATTAACACACCCAGTTCAATGACACCTCCCTTTATCCCTGTGCTTACATGTAGGAGAAAACACATATATTTTCATGATGTTTGTCCTTTCCATTTTCACCCAAACAGAGTTGTTATCACTGAAAACGATAATTTCTGAAAACTCCGGCCAAAGTGGAGATTTGTGGAAAAGCAGATTTTGTGTTTGTTTGTGTACTGGGTGAAACAAGGGTGAACAAGGTTCCTTAATGTCACAGTATGCAAATGAAAATCCATTAGTGTCATGTGTGCATCCTATGTGTACACTTTGTATGGCTACTGATCAGTCCGCAACTTCAGCCGCGGACAAGGCAGATGGGGAGGGGGAAGGTGGGACAGAATCGTCCGGATCATTCGTTTCCATACCGGACGTCGTGGAAGTAGTGGCCGATGAACCACCCAATACCTGCTCGCACAGTTTGTAGTCTGCTCCTTCGTCCACTGTCAACTGCTTTTTGGTACTTTCCTTTGACTGCCTTAATTTTGTCCTCAGGATGACCCGGGTTATGTCCTCGTTTGATGAGGAAACTCCTCAGAGTTCTCCGACAGGTACTGTTCTAAAAACAGTGCCAACAGTGCTTTATTTGCCTTTTAATCTAAGGCTACATCATGAGTAGCTCCACTTCTTAATAGGTCCACACAAATGAACCTTGCGCCATGTTTACCCTTTTGTAAGGAACAGGAAGTCACTTGTGTAATTCGTTGTTGTTGTTGATCTGATTCTGATTGGCCTGCAGGGCTTTATCCTTCTCATTGCACTGCCGCCTATAGGTTTGGTATGGTTATGATGGCGCTCAACTGCTTATTTATGCGTTTTTGGACACAGATCTGGTGTGTTATTATTGAAAATGGGGGGTATTCTTTCCTGTGAATCAGTGTAAATGTTTGTTCCTGAATTTACTGAATTTGCTTTAGCTCAAAACCAACAATGCGTAACTTCCTTAAAAAAACACAGTGTGTATGTTTAAGGTTATGAAGAAACATGTCACCCAGTGCAACCGTGGGGATAACTGCTGTAGCTTTAATGTTTTATGGACAACAAAGGCATTCAATGGCACAGAGGAATAATAACAATGATAATAATAATAATAATAATAATAATAATAATAATGTAATATCTTTGGATACTCAGACTATCTTGTTTCTATGTTGATTTGTTTCAGGTCGTCACTGTGACGCTCATCACATGACTGGAAACTACATGTGGGATGAAGCCTCCAAGAAGGAGTTTCTGATTGGGACCAACCCTGACAGTCAGCTGCCTCTGTGGTGGGATGGATCAGAGCCGTTATGGGTCACCCTGCAGAAACTGGGAAAGAAGGTTTTCATGTACTACTGGCCTGGTGAGCTCACACATTATCACCCTGAACCCTAAACTGAAGCAGTCTGCATGTGTGGGTGGCATTTTGCAAACTGCATTGGCAAATTGACTGACAATTATTTCATATGAATTTTTATTGTGCCTCTCATGCTCTTCTGAAAATCAGACACATTTCCACCTGAATCAACAAAATGGAATCGATCTACGTTAGACAGCATACACTGAGTGTATTTAAAGGTGAAGGAAGGGATCAGTGTGCATCAGTTGTTGTAAGAGAATAGCAAAGGTAAGAAGACAGATGATCATCTAACAGAGCTTTGCAGTTGAATGTAAGTCTCAACAACTTATGTGACCTAATCTTATCACCTGTACTGAAGCTGAGTTCACTCAGGTCATTCATATCTACTGAGTGTGGGTAAATATTAACAGTTAAAGAGATCATCACAACACCCTGACCCCATGACTGTAACTGCATGTAGTAAAACAACAGCAGAACCATCTGCTGTCCACAGTGTCAAACAATAAAGCCTTCAGACAGATAACGTTTGTTTTTACTTTATTGGTGCAATATAACATTTCAAGAAGATGTACGTCCGTCCGATCAGATGCTATGAGCAACTAGGTCAATCTGCAGGGAAGAAAAAACAGGCTTTTAGGATTTCAAGGGCTACTTTTAACGACATCTGTCGGCTCTTCTCCACAAGACTCTCGCAACAAGACACTCAGTTCAGGTGACCCAGAATTGGACCACCTTTGCCTGAAGTGTGAACGTTAACTCTTGAGAATCAATACAGTGTCACAAAACATAATTTGCAAAACTCAAGCGTATCAATTCTTTTTTACAACTTTTGTACATTTGGAGTTATGTTCCCATGGAACCTTAGAGACCTCACAAGCAGACCTTTTTATACTGTGAAATATTTTGTCATTAAAGGTTGAGTAGGAGAATGAGCAGAAAACCGCCATCTAGAGTCTCAAGATCGTAGTCGCAACAACTAAAAATAATTCCAGCAGTCGAGTTGCCAGGTTCGTTGCCGAGTGTGTCAGTGATCAGCCTGCTCCATGTCAGTGATGAATCATACAGGGGAACCACTCATTTGGACTAATCAATTAATTTTACACCAGTATTTAAGGTTAGCAAGTCTTCAACTGGAAGTCTTTCTTTGAGTGCTGTGGAATCCATTCGCTAGCTCTCAACTCAAAATTATTCCTTGTTTCTGTAGCAACAACAGACAACCCTGGCAACCAGCAACGCCCATTGCTATTGGCTGCTACAATGGAAACAGAATGTGACAGAAAGTCATTGTCAAACCCGTCAAAATTTTTTTTGTAGCCCTCAAAACGTTCTGTGGGTGTATTATTTTTTTTCAAATATAGCTTTTAATAAAGATTCTACATATTCAACCTTTAAGTGTATAAAGTGCATTTCTGCCTACTCTTCCACAGTAATAAAATGTCCTGCCATGTGAAAAGGTTGTTCTAGTTCGTATTTGCAGATGATCTTGTTCTGTTCTAAGATGAAGATTAATTAGCACTGGACGACCATAACAGCCTCATGAGCACAAATGCTTAAGTTTAAAGTTGGGGCAAGAGCTAACTCCATGTGTGCTACAGTACTATTTAACATTAACCAACTGTCTGTTAATAATGCAACAATCTTACGTGTGTGTGTGTGTGTGTGTGTGTGTGTGTGTGTGTGTGTGTGTGTGTGTGTGTGTGTGTGTGTGTGTGTGTGTGTGTGTGTGTGTGTGTGTGTGTGTGTGTGTGTGTGTGTGTGTGTGTGTGTGTGTGTGTGTGTGTGTGTGTGTGTGTGTGTGTGTGTGTGTGTGTGTGTGTGTGTGTTTGTGTGTGTGTCTTCAGGCTGCGAGGTGGAGATTCTGGGTGTCCGTCCATCATTCTGTGAGAAATACGTCTACAACCCATCAGTGAAAAACCTCACTGACTCCATAGAGAACGCTCTCAATGTCCTGAGGTAACAACACTCCACTCCATGGCTTACTTTGAGGAGCCATATACAGAGCTGTCAACTTAAGAACTGACTGCCGCGATAGTAAAAACTGTATTTTGAGCTGGAACTTTGATACTGGCCACACATGTAAATTATTTAACCTAATAGAGCCGAAGTGAAAGCCTCATTCAGAATACGGTTGACATTTAAAAACAGAGATGACTCAAAGTTATAATCCGTAAGATTTTCATCCAGTTAATTGTCTTTTAAGTTCCGATCTATCAAAGAGTGAGTCAAAACAATGGCGTCTAATCATATGACCCTGTGTGTCAGTGGAGACGTTCCCTCCCTAGATGTAAACCATGTTAGTGACGCTGTTTACATCAGTCAGCAGCGGTTGGTCTGCCCAGGTGGAGCTTATCACTGAAGTGTATGCAGCGTTTCATTGTAATCAGAAATGGTAAGCTTCCATTTCTGAGTGAGGCTCACTCATGGACATAGAAAAAGAATGGACAGCGGATGAAAAAAATGGCGCCCATTCATGTAAAGCTGCTCAGTGGTGCAGTCTCCCTTAAGGACGCCCCCATTTTTGGTTCTCATGAACATGGGAGGACCTACCGGATGTAGAAATCTTTGTGTTACTGAGTCCATGCCTGAGCACCAAGCAACTCAAAAACAATGAAAAACAATAGAATAAATATCGGACACAATGCACAAAAAGTTTGAGCAGCAGAGTTGTGTCTCTGCTGGAGCCTCGCTCTGGGCTCTACGTAGACGGGACATAAGCTGCTGGAGGTGTTTCACCAGCCTCCTTCTCCTGCCCATAACTCAATTTTGGGAGGGTCTGAAAGTGAAAGAGTGGGCTGTCTTGAGAGATCGGCGGTTCGATCCCCAGTTCCCCCGGTCCGCATGTCGAAGTGTCCAAGACACTGAACCCCGAATTGCTCCCTGTGCTGCGCATGGGTGTGTGAATGGTTAGATTAGATGGTATGTAGATGTCCACTGCCATCTGTGTGATTAGGTGAATGTCGCAAATACTGCGAAAGCACCTTGGTGTCCATTTATGTACAAGTCCATATTAACTACGTTCATTGGAGTTCTTGGAACAGATGCTAGACAGGAAGTGACATCACAACCCCGGCTCTCGGAGCATGGCTCAGCTGAGAGAATCAAAACAACAGGAAAAGTGAGAGTAACTGCATGTTTTGATGAATATGAGACATGACATATGTGTGACAAAAATGGACCTGTTTCATATGAACGGAGATTTCATTAGACCATATCGCTGTTGACATGTGAAGGGGTTTTGACTCCTTTTTATTTTGTAAATGCGGTTGTACAACTGGGGGGTTGTTGCAGTCAACATGCTACACAATTATTCACACAAGTACACAGGGTATTCTCAATAATGTTTACTTTTCAGGCATAACACGGTTTGAAAAGTGAATACTTCATTGGTCCATGGTTTTAATGAGACTATATGATTTTAAAATGTAGCAAAATAAATGATATATGTGTTTGTGTGTGTGTGTGTAGATCAGGCCAGGTGGGCATGGCAGCAATATATTATGAGAAAATCGATGTGGAGGGGCATCACTTTGGTCCAGACTCTCATCAGGTCAGAACAGCTGTGCGGCAGCTGGATTTGGCTATGCAGACACTCAACAGCAAAGTCAAAGTAAGTGATGTCACTACTTTTGTCACGGTTACAGCTGCTACTGCGCTTCCTGTCAAGTAGTTTACTTTCATCTGTTTCTGTTGTTGTTGCAGGAGAAAAACATGGCGGACGAGTTGAACATTATGATGTTTTCAGACCATGGCATGACAAAGATCCAGTGGATGGAAAAGGTCATAGAGCTGGACAAGTACATCAAAATGTCAACCATTGTCAAGATGATGGACAGAGGACCAGTGGTCAGTCTGTGGCCCAAAGACAACAAGTACCAAGAGGTGAGGACACCGTCTGTATTGCACCTGCGCGGCCACGATGCTCTTTGTGATTGTGATTGTCTGCAGGGTGAATTTCCGACAAGGTGTCCAGGTATCAGGTTCAGGTAATGGACCATTAGCACCTGACAATGGAAAGTCAAGGGGAGCAGTGTATGTTTGCAAGAGAAGTCAATTGTTCTTGTTCTTGTTATGTGTTTCAGATAGGCTAAATATTTTGTTACAATAAATTGTAACTGGAAGATTTGTGTCGTGTTGCTGTGGATACTTGTTCAATTTAATTCTTTTTTTTAAAACTGTGCAAACAGTTTAAACTGATAAAGAGTTTACTAACTTACTTCCATATATCAGGGGTTAATACCCAAATATGGGATGTACTCCAGCCAATCAGAAAAGAGTATTCGCAAAGACTATGGTATAAAATATGATATAAGACACTTATTAAAGTGTAATTTCGGCGCAAAATCATCCCATGGTCTTTTCCCAGACTTACATAAATAAATAAGCGATCAAGACCGTTTTCTTTCACGTATAAACTATGAACCGAGAAATCTGAGAGTCGCTAACAGTCAGACGTGGCTAACACTGATTAGCGGCAGAACGGTGAAGGCATTAAAACGTCTTTTTTTAACCACTAATACTGCTCAAAATAACAGCAAACCTCTGCAGCAGCATGAGAAGAGTCCCTACACAGAAAACAAAGCACCAACAACGTAGTTAGTGAACCCAGAGTTTATTAAAAGAGTGTTAAAAGACTTACCTACTGGCCCCTGTACCAGCTCCTCTCATAGTAAAGTCCATTCAAGTGGATTACCAAAGTCAATCCAAAAGGAAGGAGCCAATTGGTGCTTTGTTTTCTGTGTAAGGACTCTTCTCATGCTGCTGCAGAGGTTTGCTGTTATTTTGAGCAGTATTAGTGGTTAAAAAAGACGTTTTAATGCCTTCACCTTGCTGTTATTTTTTTTTGTTAGCCACTCTACTGGATTCTCCGTTAATAGTTTATACACAAAAAAAACTGTCTCAATTGCTTATTTGATGTATGTAAGTGCTGAAAAAGACCATGGGATGATTTTACACCGAAATTAGGTAGTAGTGAAACTGTCTGTTCACCTTTCTAAATTAATCGCTAAATCAAATGTATTATTTCCACCAATGAGTGTAGTCCTTCTGGCTACATGACCTTGTTGTTAAGCATTCTTTCAAACTCTATTTACAGTTTGTCGACCGTACACAATGGTATTGCCTTGAATCATGCTAGCATAACTTTTTCGACTCCAGCATGTCTCCCCCTCTCTCTCACACCCCATTTCCTGTCTGTCCTTTTTAATAAAGGCTTGGAAAACTGCCACAAAATAATCTTTTAAAAAAAAGAAATCTTCTGTTGCCAAGTCGTATTCAAAGTTTGCCCTATTTACTGGAGCAGCAACGCTTCCATTGCGTAATAATCTTATGGGATTGAAATGATTTTTCCAGGTATAAGTACAAGTAATAATTGGCAGAAACTTTAGATTTTGATTGCAAAACGCATGAAAATATGAATTAATGTGTCTTTAAAAAAATGTTCTTTGGCAACTGACCATTGTATAAATGGACTCTGTCACATATACGGCACAGCCCGTTGGTGGTGGTGTATGAGAGACCGCTCTCTCCAAAATGAAACCAGTGACGTCCCTGGAGTTCCTAAGTGCCCAGACGCTCTGCACAGGTGCCACTGATAAGAACTAATGAGTGAAGGGGCTGACCCCGCCTCCTCCTGCCTGCCTACACCACACCTCCATCTATAATAACTCAACCAATGGCTTTACTTCACGACGGGCCTCTTCGGATCTGTCCAAAAGGCTTCTATCTTTTTATTCCTCTCGTTTTCCTTTTCAAGTGCATCTTGAGGACAAATATTTGCTACACTTCAGCAGTTATTATTAGTCCTATAACTTCAACCTGAGCCTGAAAGGAAAGACTGATTGTACAAAGAATGTATTGTAAAAGGCACTTTATAGATAAGGTTTGTTATTAAAATCATTCAATTTACACAGCTTGTGTGTATCTATGTGTGTGTCATGCCAGGTGTATGCTGCATTGTCCCAGGTCCCCAACATGCGTGTCTACGCCAGAAACCAGATCCCTGAACGTTTCCATTTCAAAGGAGGGAAGTTTGTCTCCCCCCTGACGCTGGTGGCTGAGCCCGGCTGGTTTATCACAGAGGTAACAGATCATATTTACCGTGCATCACCACATTAAGCATGACAAAGTCTACTTCACTTCACAACTGCAACTGGAAATGTTTCACCTTTGGGGGGAAAAAAGATTTGTGCGTGTTTATTTCAAGACGTTTCATCATCTGTTTCAGCTCAACTTGTTTCAACAATTTCATTCAGATATTTGGTCCTCTAGCAGCCATGGAACAAACTATAGATGTTTAAGCTTTCCATGACTTTCAGCTCCTCAGGGACACCTCATCCATGTCGACTTATTTTTGATAGTATGGCTATGGAGCCATTTTTCTACTAATCAGGCTCCATTTTTGTTTATCTCATGCACCACGGGGTTTGGGCGATATACATTTCTGCCAATGGTTTCGCTATGCCACTGATCCACAGGTGGCTGTAACAGTCATGAAAGAGGGACAAGAGGAAGACTGCAAGCTACTAAACATATAATCAATGCGTCATTAAGAATACTTATCAAAGAATCACTTTGCAGTTGTTTCATTTGGAAGGTAATGCATTCAATCATAGACTGTAGCTGTGTTCGAAATCGTTCCCTCATTCACTCACTATTCCCTATATAATGTTTATTAAATAGTGCACTATATAGGGAATGACAAAACAAGATTTAAGACACTACACTGGAATTTTCAAACAAATCGTTGCATCAGTGCATGCGCCGGATATATGTGTGACGCTCTAAACCCGTTTTACAGTCTGTTTATGATACAAACCTGCTCTCAGGAGGACGGTCAAAGGTTGTATTGATGTTCATGTTCATTTTAGTGTTCAATCAAGAATAAATAGTTGAAATTTCAATGGTGTTAAAGTGTGGTTTAGTTAACAATGGTTGTGTGTCCCGGGTTGCCAGATGTAATAGCCCTAGGTTCATTTATTTCACAAGCAAGTAACAGCAGTAAGCTCACAAGGAACTAGTCCGCTCGTGAGTATCGATTGATCGTAACCGCAGTTGGCTATTAAATACCTGGCTACAGCTTCTTCTCCTCCGGTAAAACTCAACCGCATTGCATTGTGTACATCGTATGTACACTCAAATTAGCTGTGCATTGTGGGTATTTTATAGTGGACTCTATTTTGAATGAAATCAACCACAGAGAATTCAAACAGCACTACAAAAGGGCGTACACACTTTATAGTGCACTACTTCTGTGGAAGGGAACACTTTCAAACACAGCTTGTGTGTAAATGATGCAGCTCCACTTCCTCCAACTGTACAAAGGTGAAGCGATCAAGATGCTTCGGCCTCACTTTGGTGTGGAGTGCCTTGAAGTAGCACTGAATATAACTTAACTTTAGTTTGTTTACGAGAAAACTCCTTAGAGCTTGAGAACACTCAACATGAAACCATGAAAAAACTATCTCACCTCAAGGTCCGTTTAGTAGCTGTTCTGGATCACATTGTTGCAGCCATCAAAAATCAATACAACTGTACATGCATATTAACATTAGTTCTGTGTATGTGTGTGTGTGTGTGTGTGTGTGTGTGTGTGTGTGTGTGTGTGTGTGTGTGTGTGTGTGTGTGTGTGTGTGTGTGTGTGTGTGTGTGTGCGTGTGCGTGTGCGTGTGTGTGTCCAGAACAAGGCAACACTTCCATACTGGAAAAACGACTCTGGGGAGCCCTCAGCATGGCAAAATGGTTGGCATGGTTACGACAACGAGTTCCTCGACATGAGGGGCTTTTTCTTGGCGACTGGACCTGGTAACAAACGTCATATTTGAATAGTACAATCTGGGCCTTGTTATTATTTTAATACCAGTGATGTGTCCTAAAGCAGCCACAGTCTTCTCCTGTCATCCTCTCGTTTCAGAAGCCCGGGGCAGCGTTCTGTAGTTGTGTTCAGTGAAGCGTTCTGCTCGCTGCTTTTGCATACTCCCTAAAATCAGGCATTATAAAATAGGTTTATGACAGTTTCAACTTCTAATGTTTTCCCCTCTCTTAATGAGGTGTGTGTAGTACACAAGTATATGTGGCTGGAAATAAATGATTTATACTTATAATTATGATTATAAGAACCATCACCTTATCGTGGTGGAGAGGTTTGTGTGTCCCTGTGAACCCGAGGGCTGTGTTGTCTGGAGCTTAATGCTCCTGGTGGGCTCCAATGGACAAACAACAAAGAGGAAGAGAGACCCTGCCCGGAGGAAGCCCGGGGCCCCCGTCTGGAGCCAGGCCCAGACGGAGGGCTCGCCGGCGAGCGCCTGGCGGCCGGGTTTGCCATGGAGCCCGGCCGGGCACAGCCCGAAAAAGTGACGTGGCACCTCCCTCCTCTCCATCCTGTGGGCCCACCACTCGCAGGAGGAACCAGTTGGGTCGGGTGCGCTGCTGCACGGGTGGCAGTGAAGGTGACGGGCCTCGACGGACCAGACACGGGCAGCAGAAGCTGGCTCTTGGGACGTGGAATGTCACCTCTCTGTCGGGGAAGGAGCCGGAGCTTGTGCGGGAGGTGGAGCGCTACCAGTTAGATCTGGTGGGGCTTACCTCCACACACAGTCTCGGTTCTGGAACCGTTCTCCTGGATAGGGGTTGGACACTATTCTTCTCTGGAGTTGCCCAGGGTGTAAGGCGCCGGGCGGGTGTGGGGATACTCACAAACCCCCGGCTGAGCGCCGCGGTGTTGGAGTTCACCCCGGTGGACGAGAGGGTCGCCTCCTTACGCCTGCGGGTGGTAGGGGGGAAAACTCTGACTGTTGTTTCTGCATATGCACCGAACAGCAGTTCAGAGTATTCGGCCTTCTTGGAGACCCTGAATGGAGTCCTGCATGGGGCTCCAGTAGGGGACTCAATAGTTCTGCTGGGAGACTTCAACGCCCACGTGGGCAATGATGGAGACACCTGGAGAGGCGTGATTGGGAGGAACGGCCTCCCTGATCTAAATCTGAGTGGTCGTCAGTTATTAGACTTCTGTGCTAGTCACGGATTATCTATAACTAACACCATGTTCGAACATAAGGATGCTCATAAGTGTACGTGGTACCAGAGCACCCTAGGCCAAAGGTCGATGATCGATTTTGTGATCGTATCATTTGATCTGAGGCCGCATGTTTTGGACACTCGGGTGAAGAGAGGGGCAGAGCTGTCAACTGATCACCATCTGGTGATGAGTTGGATCAGAGGATGGGGGAAGATTCTGGACAGACCAGGTAAACCCAAACGAGTAGTGCGGGTGAACTGGGAACGTCTGGAGGAGGCCCCTGTCCGAGAGATCTTCAACTCACACCTCCGGCGGAGCTTTTCTGGCATCACTGTGGAGGTTGGGGGCATTGAACCGGAGTGGGCAATGTTCAAAGCTTCAATTGCTGAAGCTGCAGTGGTGAGCTGTGGCCTCAAGGTCTTAGGTGCCTCAAGGGGCGGTAACCCTCGAACACCGTGGTGGACACCGGTGGTCAGGGAAGCTGTCCGACTGAAGAAGGAGGCCTTCCGGGATATGCTATCCCAGAAGACTCCGGAGGCAGTTGCAAGGTACCGACAGGCCAGAAGGGCTGCAGCCTCTGCTGTGTCAGAGGCAAAGCAGCGGGTGTGGGAGGAGTTCGGAGAAGCCATGGAGAAGGACTTTCGGGCGGCACCAAGGTGCTTCTGGAAAACCATTCGACATCTCAGGAGGGGGAAACGGGGAACCGTCCAAGCTGTTTACAGTAAAGACGGGACGCTGGTGACCTCAGCCGATGAGGTGATCGGGCGGTGGAAGGAGCACTTTGAGGAACTCCTTAATCCGACTAACACGCCCTCTTTTGTAGAGGCAGAGCTGGAGGCTGATGGGGAATCATTGTCAATATCCCTGGCGGAAGTCACTGAGGTAGTCAAACAACTCCACAGTGGCAAAGCCCCAGGGGTTGATGAGATTCGTCCAGAAATGCTGAAAACTTTGGGTTACGAGGGGCTGTCTTGGTTGACACGCCTCTTCAACATTGCGTGGAAGTCTGGGACAGTGCCAAGGGAGTGGCAGACCGGGGTGGTGGTTCCTCTTTTTAAAAAGGGGGAGCAGAGGGTGTGTGCCAATTACAGGGGTATCACACTACTCAGCCTCCCTGGTAAAGTCTACTCCAAGGTGCTGGAAAGGAGGGTTCGTCCTACAGTCGAACCTCAGATTGAAGAGGAACAATGTGGATTCCGTCCTGGACATGGACCAACGGACCAGCTCTTCATTCTCGCAAGGATCCTGGAGGGGGCCTGGGAGTATGCTCATCCAGTCTACATGTGTTTTGTGGATCTGGAGAAGGCATATGACCGGGTTCCTAGGGAGATACTGTGGGAGGTGCTGCGGGACTATGGGGTGAGGGGGTCACTTCTGTGGGCCATCCAATCTCTGTACACCCAAAGTGAGAGCTGTGTCCGGATCCTCGGAAGTAAGTCGGATTCGTTTCCGGTGGGGGTTGGCCTCCGCCAGGGGTGCGCTTTGTCACCAATCCTGTTCGTGATTTTCATGGACAGGATTTCAAGGCGTAGTCGTGGTGGGGAGGGGTAGCAGTTCGGTGGGCTGAGGATCTCGTCTCTGCTTTTCGCAGATGATGTGGTCCTGATGGCATCGTCGGTCAGTGACCTTAAGCACTCACTGGATCGGTTTGCAGCCGAGTGTGAAACGGCTGGGATGAGGATCACCATCTCTAAATCTGAGGCCATGGCTCTTAGCAGGAAACCGGTGGATTGCTTACTCCAGGTAGGGAATGAGTCCTTACCCCAAGTGAAGGAGTACAAGTACCTCGGGATCATGTTCACGAGTGAGGGGACGATGGAGCGTGAGTTTGGCCGGAGAATCGGAGCAGCGGGGGCGGTGTTGCAGTCGCTCTACCGCACCGTTGTGACGAAAAGAGAGCTGAGCCGGAAGGCAAAGCTCTCGATCTACCGGTCAATCTTCGTTCCTACCCTCACCTATGGTCATGAAAGTTGGGTCATGACTGAAAGAACGAGGTCGCGAGTACAAGCGGCCGAAATGGGTTTTCTCAGGAGGGTGGCTGGAGTCTCCCTTAGAGATAGGGTGAGAAGTTCAGCCATCCGTGAGGAACTCGGAGTAGAGCGTTGCTCCTTAGCGTTGAAAGGAGCCAGTTGAGGTGGTTCGGGCATCTGGTAAGGATGCCCCCTGGGCGCCTCCCTAGGGAGGTGTTCCAGGCACGGCCAGCTGGGAGGAGGCCTCGGGGAAGACCCAGGACTAGGTGGAGAGATTATATCTCCACACTGGCCTGGGAACGCCTCGGGATCCCCCAGTTAGAGCTGGTTAATGTGGCCCAGGAAAGGGAAGTTTGGGGTCCCCTACTAAAGCTGCTGCCCCTGCGACCCGACCCCGGATAAGCGGATGAAGATGAGATGAGATGAGATTATGATTTGTATTAAGAATTTATTATTTTTATTATTATAAGAATTAGTTCACAACTTACTGAAGTTTCCAGATGAATCAAAGTAGCATCGGACATCAGGGATGGACTAACCTGACTCGTCAGATGGTTTGTGTCACTGAACCACCTTGAAAACGGATGGAAAAGGGGAGGCTTTACCAAAACGTACCTGGCAGGTGATTGGATGAAGCATCTGTCTATCACAGGCTGACAGTCAGTCAGAAGAAGAGAAAAAAGCCTCCTCCAGTTCTGATTCTAGAGTAGATGCTATCGTAGCATCTAAGCTAACCTCTTTAGGAGCCTCCATTGTTGTTTTGAACGTGTGGTGGCCCGGTCATCAGGTTTATATAAGTCTAGTGTATGTAATGTCACTGCGCTGCATTTTCATCAACTCTGATGAGATCCCGTGTGAAAGAAATTCTCTGAAGTCCTCAGTGTTTCTCAAATCATGTCTTTACTAAGCTGCGTGCATGCAGGAGAGAAGCTACAAACAACGCTGTCGAAAATGTTCTCTCCCGTTCTCCAGATAGCTTCAGCAGATATACAGTCTTATCACAGCACCTTAGAAACACAATGACATCAAAGTAACAAAAACACACTACCCAATGTTTATGACCCCACTGGATGTTATCAATGTTTTACGACCACCAAATGTCACCATTTGCAAACCCCCATGTGACTTCTCTCTGCAATCCCCCAGCATCCTACAGCTTGACTGTTATGTTAATCAACATACAGAAACAGAGGATTTACATCATAGAATAAGAAACACATGGTTATTTCCCACAGCCGGCCATTCAAATTGAAGCTAAAACCATGAATGTCGCCCAGAGTGACGTCATCATATATAGTGTTTCTCTCAGCGTCCTCACCACCTAACTGACCTCCAGCGTCCCTGCTGACATCATTTAACTTCACAGCAAAATAACCCTTGAATGATGAGGGTGGCTGATTTAACTCAACTGGAGACGCCCTGTCTGATCAGGTGTCTTCAACAAAAACATCAGTGCAGTGCACTTCACGTCTGCAACATACTCAGATGAAACCACTTTGGGTTCTTTTAGGCCTAGTCCACACGAATACAGGTATTTTTGAAACAGAAAATTATGGCCCCTGGTTAAAATAAAATTCCTGTTCACACTACAGGTGTATAAAAATATCTCCGTCCACATGAAACGGCAAAATCTGCCTCAAACAATGTCACACACATGCCAAAGCAGTCGCTGGCGATAGCGCTCCTAACAGGAAGGCCATTTTAGCCAATCACAAGGCTGGACAAATAAGTAATAAAAAAATTAATCAAGTTGATACCTGTGTTGTTGGATGAGGTTGAGTAGTTGTATTAGACAAACACAAAGTGCTGATAAGTTGCTAAATAGCAGCAGTATTTTGGCTCCGTCTTCCAGCTCCGTCTTCCTGGTTATTAGATTTGGAGGAGAGACACTCCTTGCCCTGAATACACAGCCATGGGGTGAGGTTTATTGAGAACTTTACCCGATGGCGTTTACCCAAGCATCACTGGACCCAGACTAGTTGGCATCGACCTATGTTGTGCCCCTTGGGATGTCATGCTCACGTCTTCAACATACAAAACACTCTCTGTCTGATCAGGGCTTAAAGATGCTGCAGTGGGTTCCTGTAATCATGTCACGTCTGTGATCTGGGTGGTATTGGAGGCTGATAGAGAGAGTGAACAGTGCAGGAGAAATGACGTGTATTGCTGCTCTGTCAGTATAGTTTGTTGTGAAGTTACAGATTGTAAATTGTGATAAAGACCAATCCGGTGAACAAGTGAACAAGCCGCCATTACTGCAGTCCCTCCAGTATGTGTGTGCTTAAATGGGAGCTGTCATTTTCTACTTTTACCTGTACTTTTTATGCAGCATTACTTTTGACAATGATGTCGAGGAAGTGGAATTCTTTGCTGCTCCAACAGCAGTGGGAAACTTCTTCTTTGGAAAAAAATGAATGCGAACTAAACAAACCTTTACCTCATGAAGAGTACTTGTGATTATTTACCTCCATCACTGATAAACTCAGCTACTTGATGTTTACATTGTGCTCATTTGGATGCTTTAGTTAGAGTAACTTAGGTTATATTTCACAATAACAGCACACTGAGTTCATTTACTGTGTGTGACCACAGCAGTCTTGATAGAGGCGTCTAACATGAGCTAGCTAAGCAGTGTTAGCTTAGCTGACATTACTTTTTCACTGTGTTAAGCTCGGCAGCCTCATGATGTTCACTGTGAGATTGAGTGTGAAGTGTGAACCAAAACTTCCTCTGTTAATATTCTTGATCCACTTCTAGAGAACATCTGCACGCCCAGGGAGTCCATGTAGACCGTACGGCCTCAGACAGGGGCGCTCTTCATGAGGTAAAGGTCTGAATCCATGTAGACAGTACAGCCTCAGACAGGGGCGCTCTTCATGAGGTAAAGGTTTGAATCCATGTAGACAGTACAGCCTCAGACAGGGGCGCTCTTCATGAGGTAAAGGTTTGAATCCATGTAGACTGTACAGCCTCAGACAGGGGCGCTCTTCATGAGGTAAAGGTTTGAATCCATGTAGACCGTACGGCCTCAGAAAGGGGCGCTCTTCATGAGGTAAAGGTTTGAATCCATGTAGACAGTACAGCCTCAGATAGGGGCGCTCTTCATGAGGTGAAGGTTTGAATCCATGTAGACCGTACGGCCTCAGACAGGGGCACTCTTCATGAGGTAAAGGTTTGAATCCATGTAGACCGTACGGCCTCAGACAGGGGCGCTCTTCATGAGGTGAAGGTTTGAATCCATGTAGACCGTACGGCCTCAGACAGGGGCGCTCTTCATGAGGTAAAGGTTTGAATCCATGTAGACCGTACGGCCTCAGACAGGGGCGCTCTTCGTGAGGTAAAGGTTTGAATCCATGTAGACCGTACGGCCTCAGACATGGGCACTCTTCATGAGGTAAAGGTCTGAATCCATGTAGACCATACGGCCTCAGATAGGGGCGCTCTTCATGAGGTAAAGGTTTGAATCCATGTAGACCGTACGGCCTCAGACAGGGGTGCTCTTCATGAGGTAAAGGTTTGAATCCATGTAGACCGTACGGCCTCAGACAGGGGCGCTCTTCATGAGGTAAAGGTTTGTGTAGTTCACATGCAGTTTTTTTTCCAAAGTTGAAGTTTCCCACTGCTGTTGGAGCAGCAGAGAATTGCACAGGTTCTTCCTAGACAAAAGTAAAAGTAAAAGTCATTGACAAAAGTAATGCTGCATAAAAAGTACAGGTAAAGGTAGAAAAAAAAAACCTCTAATGACAGCTCCCATTCAAGCATGCGCATACTGAAGGGAGAATGCAGTATTGGCGGTGCTGCTAGATGGTGAAACACAGAAACAGCCAGATTCTCTATAATTTGAGAAGTAGATCTAATTACGTTTCATTCATTTCATACAGACTTCAAGCAGAATGTTCGGGCAGCTCCAATTCGAGAGGTGGACGTCTATAACTTGATGTGCTGGTCGTTGGGGGTGAAACCTTTGCCCAATAATGGCTCCTGGTCTCGGGTGGAGTACTTCCTGAATGGCTCCGATGGTCCCTCCCAGCCAACAACTCTCTGCTGTATGAGTTTGTTGGGAATACTGCTCGCACTATGGGACTAAAGCTTTGAACAGTTCAGTTTTTGTGGGATCTGATGGGACATGATCTGCTAGACCAGTTGGTCTCAACCAGGGGTTCTTGAGGGGCATCCAGGGGTCTATTTCATTCACTAAAGAAGTGAGCTCAATGCGAGTTGGAGTCAAAAAAGTGACTATTGTGATCAATGGTTTCACTTCCTCCACTCTTATCACTCTGGTCTTAATTGTACCCAACAACCAACATGTTTTCAGATGGAGGTCCCTGAAGGGTAATCCTATAAATCACACAGACTGGGAACTCACCTTCAATGGTCAGAGCATTGTTCTTGGCCAAGAACTTTAAAGGCCTTAAAGGGCCTGGGGAGTTTTCCAGGACCTCATCTACAACTTCCCAAAGATAATCCTACATGCCCACAACACCTTAGAACATTTTCACACCTTCTGTCCATGTCGAGTCAACGAGCGATCATGTATGAGGTGCTTCACAGTGTAGTTTTGCATGTGGTTTTGTTTTCTTCTGCAATTTCTCTCATTAACCACGTTAATCATAGTGAATAACCAGAATAATAGAGAGGTGCAACATGTCTGCAGGACTTGTATTCATTGTATTCATTTATTATAGATGTAGACCATGTGTATGTGTTCATGTACAATTTATATACAATTTATACTTACAATTGTTTCACAGCTTTTCCTGGAAAGAACTACAAACTAATTACAGGGAAAATGGGAATTTCCTGTCATGAACTGCTCCATTTAAACTGAATTATTTATTAGTAATTGGAAACACTGATGTCCATGTACAGTATGTTAAAAGGTATGCTTCACACTTCTGCATGCTCAGCTGACTGTAGATGACACTGCCCATTATAGAAATGAATTGAAAGTCAACAATGTTTCCAAATCACATGTCAGTTCTTTCCAGGAAATGTTCCTGAAAAATAATACAGAACTGTAAAATAAAGTATTACTGATTTCTTAAGGTGCAATTCTGGTGTAAAATCATCATGTGGTCTTTTTCCAGTTGTTTTTTTTTCATGTATGAACTATTAACGGAAATCCAGTAGAGACTCTAATAGTCGCTAACAGCCGGACGCTGCTAACACTAATTAGCTCAGAGCAGTACGGTGAAGGCATTAAAACGTCTTTTTTTAACCACTAATACTGCTGAACATAACACCAAACTTCTGCAGTAGCATGAGAAGAGTCCTTACACAGAAAACAAAGCACCAACAACGTAGTTATTGAACCCAGAGTTTATTAAAATAGTGTTTTAAAGACTTACCTACTGGCCCCTGTACCAGCTTCTCTCATAGTAAAGTCTATTCAAGTGGATTAGCAAAGTCAATCCCAAAGGAAGGAGCCCATTGGTGCTTTGTTTTCTGTGTAAGGACTCTTATCATGCTGCTGCAGAGGTTTGCTGTTATTTTGAGCAGCATTAGTGGTTAAAAAAGACGTTTGAATGGTCTCCATTAGTTATTTGATGTATGTAAGTACAGCCAAAGACCATGGGATGATTTTACGCCGGATTTACACATTAACTTGAATGTTGAATGTAAAGTTCTTCTCTTTTGTGATACATAAAAACAAAACTGCATATCCAGATCATAATGAATCGTTTAAATATAACAGAAAGGCACTTTGAACTTGAGTCATACAGTGAATAACACCGATATCGCCTTCTTTTGATGCGTGGAACAGCTAGAATATGAATTAGGGGGAATAATGGCAAATATACCTTTTTTCAAATTAGCAAAGCACAAATCCATGTAGGTTTTGAACTCCTAATCTTTTTAAAGATGACTTTTAAAGCTTGGGCTCTTTTAATATCTTGTGATTCACTCTGTATGGTGGATGATTATAACTGAGATGCTGATTTTTTTTATCTAGCTACAACTTCTTTGTGCAATCCTGTATTGTATACTGATAATCAAGCTGACCCTGAATTCAGCTTTTCATGTCTTTGCATTGGAACAATAAGAACCTGTATGACACGTTTTGTGAAAAAAGCTCTCTAAATAAATTTGCTTTGATTTGAAAACATGATTGTGTTTGTGTCCATGTGGATTTTATCAGTGTGGGGGAACAAACCCTTCAGAGTGAGGAATAGCTGGGAAATACGGTATCTGCTCAGACGAAACCACTTTGGGTTCTTTTGGTTTCAGTCAGAGACACTTGTGTCAAGAAAGTGATCATTTGTATTCAGTGGTTATGCAGTGAGGTTTGGAGGAGAGACACTCTTGCCCTGAATACACAGCAGACATCTGCATGCTTCAGCCGTGGGGGGAAGTTTATTGAGAACTTTACCTGATGGCGTTCGCCCAAGCATCACTGGACGCAGACCAGTTGGCGCCGACCTATGTCGTGCCCTTGGGATGTCATACTAAAACAGGAACGTTTGGATAAGCGCACAGCACACACAGGCAGACATCCAGTATCTCTGCCCCCGCACCTGACCACACACTCCCCCCACTTTCTCCCCCACAGTCATTCCCCTGACCAGTTCCAACCTTCAAATCCCCCTAAACACAGCACAAATCAGATGTCAACGTACAGTAGTAATAACAGGGAGTTTATAGAAAGTAAGTTAATAAAGAGTAGAAGGGTACTCAATTAAAGGGGGGAAAGATAGAAAAGAAAAAAATGATCCAAGATAAGGGATCGACCGATACTGTTTTTTTGATGACTGATACGGACTGACGATTTTCTTGAGCTGATATTTGGAGCCGATACTACTGAAGCTCCCTCAATTTACATCATAACAATTACACAATGATGAACACAAATGTTACAAGTCTCAATTTAAAGAAAAGGAATGTTTATTGAACTTAAAAAAGGCGTCTGCAGCAACACAGAGCTGCCTGTGGACGCCTGTCATATATCGGCTATCACTATCCAAGATATCAGGCAAGAGTTATGAATCTACGGAAAGAGTCTTCAATTGACCAAGGTAATGTTCATTAATGAAGTAGATCTATATTTGTCAGGATGTCCCCACAAAGGAAACAAAGAACTTGAAGGATGAGGTGACTTCCAATCCAGCTGAATTCTTCTGGGCTGGGATGAAAAAGCATTTTTGTGTCGTTGTTGTTGTTTTTTTTTTTTAAGTTTGATGGTGGTTACTCTGAACCCCCAAGATGCACCTTCAGGCATAAGGCTGAAGATTTAGATTGAGGGACTCTGATAAAACTCTGATGAGACATGTTCTTAGTTGAGACCTGGATAAACAGCACTGCTGGTGTAGCAAAGATACAGGTTTGTCCTCCAAACTATCGTTTTTATCAGTCAGTCAGACAAAACAGGAGAGGGGGAGGGACCACAGGGCACAATGACATTGGCAAAGAAACAGAGAAGGAGATTCACACCCTTGGAAGCAGATTGGAAGGTGTATAGTATGTGGAAGGATGGATACTGAGTAAGGTAAAGACAACAGTTAAAGGGTCAGCATAAAAAAGAAAGAAGAAAGTTAGAACAAAAATCCAAAACACAATATAATGACCAACAATTTCCTCTTCTGTCTGAGCTGAATCCTGGGAAATTGCATCCTCAAATCAGAGGCTATTTCAATATTTCATTCAGAATGCCTCTGCGGAAGAAAAAACCCAGAATGGGGACATGATGGCAACTGTGACTCGGTCCAGGCCGCAGTCAGCGTTTCACAAGACACAGCCGCTTTTAGAACTGGTGAATCAGGGCGGACGAGGCGAGTCAAGCTGAGATCCAGAAGAATGTTTCAACTGAGGAGGAAAGGGACATTGGGCGAATGAGTAGCCCTACCCCAGGGGTGACAGGAGAGCAGCTGAGAAGAAAACCGACTCAAACTCAAATGGTGGCCATGGGCGGAAAAACAGGAGCCGCCTGGGACGAAGCAGAAGGATGAGGTAACACATGCACATACTCAAACACGGGATAAAGACACGCACATAAATACTGAATCACCCAAAAAGAAAAGTAACTCAAACTAATTCCAGAAACAATGTATCATGAGGAAGGGTATTAAACAATGTGTTAAATGTGTATATGAAAGGCAGCTGTTGCATAACTCACATTCTTCAAAAGAGATGATGTCATTGTCACACTCACACAGCACAAAAGCAGGAAGTTACATGACACCACAGGCGCTGCACTGCACATAGTCAGAGGCAAGACACAGACTTTTAGGGAGAGTGGTACGGGAGAGCTGAGAAGCCAGAAATATGGACATTGACACACATTAAGTGGACAAAGTCAGTTGCTGTTGTTTCTGTCACCCTCTCTGCCGCCCAACACCGACGTTTTTCAGACAACCACCCCACACATCCAGCTGGCTAAGCCTGCATCATAGAAAAGGCAGGGTCTGTGACTCTGAGGCAAACGCAGGTGATCAGATGTCTGCAGAACAGAGGATCCAAGAACAGAGAACAGCAGAAATGTTGATGTTTATCGCACTACAACAACATCTACAGTGCAGGTCAAAAGAACAGTAGAACTGTGGTTCATTGGTGTACACAGTCATGACTACTGAAAACATGCCAACTGAATTGACACAGGAGCCTTATTGGTCATAAGTTCCCGGTTGGACTTGTGAAAGCTGCAATACCTTTGGAAATTCGTCCAAATTCAGACTACAGGCCTTGTAAGAAACAGTATCCTTTGAAACTATTCCAGTGTTTGACCAGTTGCTCAAAGGGGGTGTAATTATCCCATGCAATGACCACAGACTGTGTAAAAAATGGAGGTAGCATACCCGAGGTCCGTTCTCTAAACTTGATCCAATCGTCCTCGCCTACGGGAGTCGTCATCTTGTCAGACTTTGACTCCTCCTCATTTCCTCTTACCAAAAAAGGGCATGTATGTGACGTTGGGGGGAGGGAGATACTTCCATCTGGCTGACGTTTACCTCCGAGGAGAAGTGAGGGCCAGAGGCTAGTTGTCACTCAAGAGACCACGCCCCTAATTATTCCTAAACTTTAACCTCCAATAAAATAAACTAGCCTGGTACAAAAAAATCACCCCCCTCAGTGTTGTCATGGAGATA
The DNA here is from genome assembly GCF_963691815.1 of Echiichthys vipera. Lineage (NCBI taxonomy): Eukaryota > Metazoa > Chordata > Actinopteri > Perciformes > Trachinidae > Echiichthys > Echiichthys vipera. The sequence continues at coordinate 28,623,054 of NC_139831.1, forward strand.
TGACCTAAACATGCAGACTAGAATGTTTTATTTTTGTACCAGGCCTTAAACAGGTTTAATGATGCTGTGAAAACGGCCTGTTTAACATGGGGGTCAAAGAGAAACTGCTCTATTATGAAACCTGCCCCTAGTGGACACTCGGAGAACTCAGTTTTTGGAGCTTCCGGATTGGATCAACCAGGAAGTCGCTGTGGTGGGGGGCTTGGAAATGACTCAGCAATCAATGTTTCCTGAAGAAAATCAGGGAGGAGGGCCAAACCGAAAGAATGGAGTTCAAACCCACAAACCGCTCTGTCTCTCATTCCACCCGATGCCTCTCATTTGACAGTTGTTCAGTCATCGACCTCGCAAATGGGTTTTTTCTCCGTACCCGTCCACGCAGAAAGCCACTACTGGTTTGTGTTCACGTTTCAGGGGCGGCCTTACACCTGGACTAGTTCGATAACTGAAAAACTGTAAAAAAAACTAAAAAAAAAAACTAAAAAAAAACGAGGATTATTCGAAAGTCTGAGCTATTTTCAACCGCAATTGAGACAAAATTTTGAAAATTGGTGTGCAGCTCCTCAGAGAAGGCATGCAAAAAAAAAAACAGTTTGTCCAGACTGAAGTTTCCTATCTGGGACCGGTGATCACAGCAGAGGTAAAATCCCTCTTTCCCGTAGCAGCTATCCAGAACGTTCTACTACCTGTATCAAAGAAACATACAGTCATGCTGCAGACAGTAACCTCTCAGAGCGGGAGGCATCACTCTCAACTACAGGCCATGGTAAACATTTGGCAGCTCATGACAAGATCACATGGACTCCAGATGTAAAAAAGGCTTTTATAGAGTTGAAAAGTGCACTTGCTAATTCTCCTGTTCCTCTGATCCCCTTTCGTGCAGTGCTCCGCCAAGATCCGGGAACCCGGCGCGCAACATCAGGTGTTCCAGACGGACATCGGCTCAGGAGTGAACACATCAAATTCCTAGTTCGAACATCTTGTTGCTTGGCTGGATTATTTTTTCCTGCCGCTGCTCCTGTGCCTTACCTGTGTCTCCAATAAGTCTTCTGCCTAGTTCAGTTTCTGATACAAATGGGTTTGAGTCCATTTGAGGCCTCCAAATACAGGTTACCCCTAGCCAGGGTCTGTTTCTCTTCACTGTATGACGACGTCTGTGTCAACCTCTCATCCAACCAGCATTTTAAATCCTCCTGGCTTGATGTAATTTCCACTTGGACGTATATACTTGTGAATTATCATAAATGATAAAAAAAGGAAGAATGTGAGGGGAAAGTAACGCAAAGCTATTGTTTAAGATAATGTCTAACCATTTATGCATAGCTTTTTGTGTTGATCATTTTAGGTCATTTCTACTGACCGTGTGACTCATTGCCACAGCTGAAACCAGAAATGTTGCTAAGTATTATGTCCTGTGTCGAGGCATATCATGTGAGATGTCTGATCACGTATGAAATGTCTACAGCCTGTTTTCCAACAACTATTGCTCAGAGTTGACACTTAATATAGCAGGAACTACTGCAGAGGAAGTTTGAGTATCCGTCTGTCGACAGATTTTGGCGCAGTGATAGCATCCGTACAAGATACAGTCACGAAATGTTCCACGTGTGTATTTGAGATCAAGGCCGAGTTCAATGATGGCCGTAGTCCGAGCAAGGGTGCCGGAAGTAGAGCGTAGGAAGTAGGAAAGCCTCCCCAATTTACACCCTTGGCCCGATTTGGCGTCGTGGCTGCTGCGATCCCTTCTCAAGGGCCAGTCCCTGTATGGCTGTCGGAAGCGTCCAGAGAACTCATGAAGGTAAAGTTTCATGAGGCCGTGCTTAATCAAAAAGAAAACAAACTGACAAAATGATCAACTGTTCGCTTTATTTTATTTTACATGCTGTGTCCCAAATCGTTCACTGCAGTGAGTGTACTGACACGATCAGTGCACTGAATTTTCCCAGTAAGTGCTGTCTGTCTGAAATCACACACTGCCGCCCCGCACTTACCGGAAATGACGAACATATTTCTTCTTCTGTTTATTTTTCTAAAAGCTTTTCCAACAACTCTTCGGACTCAGCACACCGCCGAAAGTCCTTGTGATCCTCTTTTTACATTTAGAAAGTGAATCTAGTTGTTGCTGCTCCGTTGCGCTGTTGTTCCGCCATTTTCCAGTTTGAATTTAGTCCCGCCTCTTCTGCTACGTAGACAAAACGGCGGCGATTGAGGGCGTTGAGTGTCCATTGATCCACACTCAACCGTTTGGGCGCTTTTGAGTGCACGGCCGCATGCGTGAACGCACTTCCACCCTCAAAAAAGCCAGTTTGAGGGCGGAAGAGCGCGATTTGGGACACAGCACTCTCCTGACATAGTACAATAAGATCATATGGCACTTCTGACGGATAATAGTACAAGAACAAAATAATAGACTGCGTTTGTTGTGCTGTATTGTGGCAGTGTTTGTTCTGAGCAGGGCTGCGTTCGACTGCGTGTTTTCCACTGGAAGAAATGATCCAATGAAGAAAATACAAATGACAGAAAAACAGCTACAAATCCTTGCTAAACTCTTTACAAAAAAGATCCATGAAGTCAAACACACAGTAATACAGAAACAGCTAACATTTTCCACAGAACAAAAGTGAACATTACTCATAGCCTTCCATGAAACTTCAGGAGCTAATGCTAAACTAAACAACACAGTCGACCCTCATGTGTTACACTGGTGAGTGGCGGCTATTTTGAACCTATGCAAGACCCCTGCATTCAGACTTTTTTTTTGTTGTTTTGGATAATGCAAATCAGTCACATTTTCATAAGGCAGTGTAGTCAAATTAACTCTTCTTCTTCTTCTTCTTCTATCGGTTTATTATATTCCTGCCCTGACAGTGGAGTTGACTTGAGAGCTGAACTCCACAGAGAAGCCCTGCAGGCAGACCCCTCTCCCAAATTGACTATTTATATCAAATAATTATACAGGAAAGGCACTCCTTGCCCTGAATGCATGGCTGACATCTGCTTCACCCATGGAATGAAGTTTACTGACAACTTCAATATGTCTTGGAACTGTTAAAACCGTTTTAAACCCAATGGCGTTCACCCAAGCATCACTGAATCCAGACCACTTGGCGCCGACCTGCGTCACTCCCTTGCGATACAATACAAAAACGGGAATGTTTGGATGAGTGCCAAGGACAGCGCACGCAGGAAGACATCCGGTATCTCTCCAACCTCACCTGACCCTCTGCTCCACCTCACCCAAGACTTCAGAGCGTGGTGGAGTCCAGTTTTTAGTCCTGAGTATACTGTGATTTTTGGCCTGTGCCACAGCGACAGCCCATAAGCACCAACACACTCCCTACTGCATACAGTAAGCATCTACATTCATGCTAATGTGTGTTAACAAGGATTTTAACAGCCAATGACATTTACAGTTGGGAAGACTGGACTGATTTTCTACGGTTTAGTGTTAATCCCTATCTAGCCTGGTTATTGCCAGACCATGTTCCAGTGTAGATTGCATGTTGATCTGGGAAGGCTGCTGTCATTTTCTTTAGCACAAAAGGCAGGCGTAGTTCAAATCGCTGCACACAACTGGACGGTCCTCCAACCAATCAGACCAACGATCCGGATGACGTGCTCCATTCATTTGGCCACCAGCGGGGCTAACTGGTAGATTAAACTTTTAGCAAAATGAGTTGGCAGTAAAGCAAATACATCCTTTCCAGGGAAAGTTTCTCCTCAGTTTTAAGGGAAACTGAAATTATTTAAAACTGCAGTGACAGCTGCATCAACGGGTAGCAGTTGTTACGCTTTGGTGGCCGCCATGTTGAATGTAAATTGTTAACACAAAACTGCGACGCTTCTCTGTCGTCATCGTGTTTAACAAGCCAATAGTGTGCCAGAGAAAAAAGCCAGCTTGGTGATTGGATCCGGGAAAAGGGGATAGGAAACTGTTAAAATAGACCTGCTCTTCTCCAGACCCAGGTGTATGGAGAATTCAAATCGCCCGCAGAAGGGGGTTGGGATCCCCAGTCTAGTTAAGAGCTACATTAACTATACTGTAAACTGTAAACTAAAGCTGATGTGTGAATATGGTCCCTGGAGCACAGGTTCTATTAGCTAGCAATTTTCAATGTGCATTTAAGAGTGCAACTATTATTAATAATGGAAAATGTTCCACTCTTTCAATAGCTAATTACGCTAAGCTAATAGCTAAGTTATCTACTGATAACTGACACTACCATATAGTACTTTAATGGTGTAAATTAAAGTGTAACTCCAGTGAAATTGAACCCCACAGTACTCTTCATCAAATAAGCCATTTTTTTCATTGATCACCTGTTAACAGAGAAATCCCAGAGATTTCAAGTCGATTTCGAGTTCAGTTCTATTGAGTTTCAACTCTGTAATCGACTTGTTTGTCTGCCTGTCAATATGGACCAGCCGGCTGCTAAGGTCTGTAGCCTTGTAAAACAGTATTTTTTAAATAAACTCTGGGTTCTCTAACTATGTTGTTGGTGCTTTGTTTTCTGTGTAAGGACTCTTCTCATGCTACTGCAGAGGTTTGCTGTTATTTTCAGCAGTATTAGTGGTTAAAAAATACATTTTAGATGAGTTGGGCGCTCTGCCCCGAGCTAATCAGTGTTAGCCACGTCTGGCTGCTAGCATCTCTCCAGGCTTTCTCTGTTAACAGGTGAAAAATATTGTCTCGAAGGCTTCTTTGATGTATATTTGCGATGAAAAAGTGTGTGCTGATGTTACCTAACTTTCTGGAGGCTTACGAAAAAACCTATTTCATATCTCCTTCAGTGATTTTAGTGAGTTCATTTCAAACTTGTGCAGCAGAGAGTGACCGCCAAACAGCTGTGTTGTTGTTCCTTGGTAGGTGACCCCAGCTCCAGGTCACAGGCCACAGAAGCACCAATGGTCCAAAAGCAAACCACTGAGCCGCTTTCATTGCCCATCAACACAGATGGGGTGAATTCAGGAATGAAAGTATGAGTTCTATCACAAAACGATGTTGCTACACATCTTTGCACTTTTGTAAGTGGCTAAAAATCCTTGACCTTTCCTAGTGGGTATACGGTGTATACCTGCGTAACCCGACGGACTACAAAACTGCTTCAGAGGATGTCTCTGTCCCAATCAGGGGCCTGATGGACGCCCGCCACCACACTCACCATGGCAACATATCCTAATCAGCGGGTTTGTGACGGCCAGTACATGACAGTTCAGGTTCAGGCGCCAAAACAACTAGATCAAGTTTAGAAAAAAAGGTGGTGGTTTTGCTTCTCACTGTAGTTTCTTTTCACCACTGATAAAGAAGAGCGTCTGCACCGTTCACAGACTACGGTGTTCCTAGCTTAGTATCAGATCAGTGTGCTACGTACCTCATGAGACAGGCAGAATGAATTTCCATTGGTATCATCCATAGCTTCCTACAATGGAACAAACTGGACTTCTTGGCTACCGGGCTTTGTAACCCACTTCCAGTCCCCTAATTGGTTTGGAATGAAGCTGCCAACAGCAAGCTCACCCAGGCCGCGGTCTAGTCTCTGTCACGCACCTTCTGGCCTTTCAGTGGACACTTTAATAAGAGTGTGATCCTCCACACCCCCGACACAGCTGAGAGCCGTCAGGCCCTTTAGTGTTGCATAATCTCATACAGTTTATGTCGGCTATCCGTTGTGTTCTACAAGTAAGAAGTCGCCTTTTGTTCATGAGTACTTTGTTCATATGTTTGGCACCAGGGCAAACCTCCAGTCACAGGGGTAAATTTTGTTTTTCCTCACTCAGACTAAAGGGTTTAAAGTTCTACAGATCACCACCCTTTGAGGAGTTTTAGACTTTCTCAGTTACAGAAGCTGGGTGTCCACCAGGGCCAGATTTTACCAGGAGACTCTTAAACAACACTTAGTTCCCCACTAAGAGTGTCCTCTTCAAACATGAGACCAACCTTTTCTAAGAACAGGAACACATCTGAGGCTAAGACAAAGATTGACCCTGTTGCTAAGGGTGATTTCATCAGACTGTGTTTGGCTGTCTCGGGACATTGTCAGTGAACTCTGTAATGCAATTAGCAGGTATCCATGTGAGGAGCCTTGTACTGTTCAGGCTACAGTAACCATGGTGATAGTGAGAGTTGCAAGCAACAACAACTTTTACTTCTTACCCAACTTCTGCATGAAAGGAAGGACAGAGAGAGAGAGAGAGAGAGATAAAAAAGCACTCCCCACACTGTGCTTCTAACTTGTCACAGATTTTAGAAGCTTTTATCATTAAAACACACACAAAGATTGTTTTAAAGAGTAAATCAGGAGGTTAGGAACTACTTTGAGACTTAAATGTGTTGTCCCTGATCTTTGACTCAATTCCACTTTGTTGTATCAAATGATCTCCTGTTTTTGTCCGTACATGTAACCTGTTTATCTTCCTTTCCTTTAGCCGGAGAAGCATCTGGCTGATCCAAATGTTTCCTGCTTCTACTATTAACAGTTGTTAACCAACATACCACTAAAGAGAAAAAGCTGCAAAACTGATGGATTATCAGGGTGAGTGTAACATAGACCATTTACAGCAAATTCCTCATTAATCCAGTACCATACGGAAAAGTATGCGAGGCAACATATACACGTTAAAAAATGTGTGCAAACCAAACATTTCATCGGGAAGAGATGGTGATAAAATCATGTTTTTTATTCAGAAATAAAAAATGTATAATATATTACAAATGGTAAAATAAATATATTTTTGTTCAGTAATATAAATTATTTTGAGATTAATTAATACATCTGTTTTACATGAGTGAAAAGTAACCTCCAGAGTTATCACATTCTTTTATGTAAAAATATACATGATATAAACATTACACATACATTATGTACATATATCTAAACAGCAAGAATAAAACGTATTTACTGGATAATTCCTGTGTGTGTGTGTGTGTGTGTGTGTGTGTGTGTGTGTGTGTGTGTGTGTGTGTGTGTGTGTGTGTGTTCAGGGTTCAGACTTGAAGAGACACTGCAGTCCCGGCAGCCTCCAGCGCCGAGCGCTGCTGTGGATCCTCAGGTCCAACCATTCCCGCTGAACGACACCCAGAGCTGCACTGAAACACGAAACGAACACTGTTCACTGCTGAATTTTATCACAACAAAACAAAACACACCAATAACGCAGAACTTTGTGAGGTACTCTGACGGCAGGGACACTAACACTAACCCACAGAGAAATCGCAGATGTAAAAGCGTACCTTGGAGCGAGGTAGGGCTCTCCGGGGCTGGATGGGTTCACTGGAGGGAGGTCAGTGGTCAGAGGCGAGGGGTCAGACTGAGTCAGGTCCTCCCCCTCCATACATCCCAGGTTGGTTATGCTGCTCCCAACTGCTGCATCAATGCTTTCTCTGCTGCTGTTGGCTGGACCTGAAGAGTTACACACAGAGGTCACTGCCACTGGTCTTTTCACCGTCTTGCTCAAGGACACATTCACAAACTTATTTATTGTGAAAAATACAGATGCTTTGTGGCTATACTTTACTGAATGACAAATGTTTGAGTGAAAACTGTAGCATTCCTTCTGCTTCACTCACTTCAGAGGAGAAGTGACAGAAACAGAGGTACATGGAGATTAAGTCAGTAACAAATCAACTGCATCATTAAAGGTTGAATATGTAGAATCTTTATTAAAAGCTATATTTAAAAAAAAATAATACACCCACAGGGGGTTTTGAGGGCTACAGAAAAAATATATTTAGTCTGAATGAATATTTTTAAAATTTTTGACGGGTTTGATGATGACTTTCTGTCCCGTTCTGTTTCCATGGTATCAGCCAATAGCCTTGGGTGTTGCTGGTTGGCAGGGTTGTCTGTTGTTGGGTGCAGCTACTGTAGGCTGGCACTGGGTAGGCTGGCACTGGTTTGTCCCAGCAGCTGAGTGAGCGGGGACGGGCAAAAACCAGAGTCAATATAGGCCAAGCATTCACTCCATGGACTGAGAGAAAGGGACATGTCCCCCCCATCCCCCCCAGGATCTGCACCCATGTCCAGAATATTCTGCAACTTCTTCAGGTGCACCAACGAGAGTATCCTGCATCACCACCAGGCTTCACCTGGTCCTCTTGACACTTTACCTTTTGATTTTCTTGTACTGTACAACTGTTTTCACCTCTGTCCTTATTGATTTATTACTTCTCATTATGAATATGCATTTAATACATTTACACTGTTTATTCATCACAATCAATGTGAAATTGATGTTACATTTTAAAAAATATTTGATAATGTTTTATTTGAATCCTCATCTTACCTTGCATTACTTTAGATTTTTTTTTTACTTTTTTAGATTTTCATTTTGCTGTTGTTACGTGTGTGGTTTTCCTTTTCTTTCTTAAATGATTCATGTTTGAGGACCATGAGACCTCACACTTTTGTTGCCAACGCCTGCTTCCCTGGAATGGTTGTGGACATGATAAATAAAGAGCTGGAGCAGAGTTATGTCCACAGGGCAGAGAACTATTGTGCAGAATAAATAGTCCCAACTTTCAACTTCTACTTAAATGATCATGCTTATTTAAGCAATTCTTACCTTTTTAGCATGTCGCACAGCACTTGGTAATAATATGAGCACCAACAACTCTGCCACCCTCCAAAGTCCCACCCTCTTCCCCCTGCCTGACCTCCTCCCCAGACACGTGCGGTGAAAAAGTGAGCAGCAAAAGTGAAACGGAGCGACAGATGACGGGCAGGAAGCTCTGCAAATCATTTTATTCGGTCCAAATAAAATGATTGGTCAGACTTTTATCAGAAATATATGAGAATTGAATAGTGATGAGTTTCAACACCTGGTAGATTTTTTTACGGTTCAGTGCGCCGTACGCTTATCAGGAGCATTTTAAGATTACAAAAGAAAAGTGTCAAAATGACAGCAAGGTAAGAATTGCTTTAAGTGATATTCAGGCTTTAAAGCTCCCTGACTTTGTGACTGATACTCACAGCAGCGTGTGAAAGGCTCCCAGGCTCTGGACTGCAGGTATGGTTTGGCCTGTGGCTGCTGGAGCAGACACACCACTGCTGAGTCAACTTGTTGGAAAACCCTGCAGACAGAGAGAAGGATTACTTAACCTGCTTACCAAAATGATAATGATCAGTGCAGGCTCTGTTCACCCTGACGTCAAAATATAAGGAATTATTGAATAAGGTCAGTTTGTTTCAGCACATCAATAATTTAAAAAAATAATTTCAGATTTTCTAGGGCTTTTTGTTTTTGTATTTTGACTCGTTAAGAGACACAAAAGAGGGCCCAAAGAGCTCAAATCAGTGTATGCTTAAATGTATTTAATTTATATACAGAACAGCACTTATATAAACAATACATTAAACAACTACAGCTACATACAGTGAGGTTTAAGGGCAGGATGTAACACAGACTGATACCGGAGGCTGAGGAGTTGTTGGTGGAGTTCATCTGACAGACCGTATTTTTCGGACTGGATCAACTCTCTGATCGAATCAAAGTCCTGCTTCAGCTGGAGCGCTCCCTGCACACTGTGGAGGAACCAAACAACAGCATCAGCTACACGGTTAAACACACTCACACAAAACTAACTCAACACACAGCTACCATGAATGCAGCTTGACAACTCATCACACAACCATGTTTTTTAGAGACATTTTTCTAGTTACTAAAATGATGCTTTATATTTTTGCAATTTTCAAAGGTGATGAGCCGATTCATTGCACTGCTCGCCTTTTTTTGGAGTCAGAGTCCTTCTAAAGGCTCATTTATGCTCCGGGTTGGATAGATCCTCCATGTGTAAAGAGAAGTGGATACAGCGTTGGAGGCGTAGCCCCGTTCATTCCTATATAAGTTCTTCAGTGGTGCATAAAGCCAAAACAGTTCAACTGCTGCGACCAAAAAAAAACACATGATTGGCAGTATACCTCCAGTGCGCGGCTAACTTAAATGGGGTTGAATGATTTAATCGTGGGTTTCTTCTAGACTTTCAAAATGCTATCAGACGGAATTAATCAAAATCTGATAGTGACGCATTTTGCAGTCACACGTCATTTCACGTGGTTGTGACGGTCTAAAAAAATCATCCATGAAATCAAAGGCGTCCCCTTCCCCATGTGAGCCAAGGGGAAAAAGTGTTTTTTATTTGGGCGCCGTGACATCACATTACCGACACAGAAGTTGCACTTCCACTGTTTGGCCGCTATGTCTTATTGGCTTTAAAGCCCGGCGCCTTTTGTCCATACGCTGCGTTCACCATCTTTATTGATTACAACATAGTGAAATTTAACTTCTGCATTTAACTCAGAGTCAGACCCGCAACATGCGGACGTGAGGATGGAACCGCCAAGCCTTGTGATTAGGACCGCTAAACCTCTTGAGTCACAGGGTCCATGACTTAACAGTTGGGTCTCAGGGCTCTGCATTGATGATGTCATTAATCTGTTTCAAATGTGCCATGCATTTAGAGGCTGACACTGTGGTAGACATCTATGAATGATAGCAAAAACAAACCTGAATTTGATCTTCTGTTGCAGGATGTGTTCCATCCATGCCTCCATGAACGCTGTCATCGTTATACTCAGAGCCTGCACACAGGCGTCCTCAGACAATGGTGCCACACCCTCTAAAACCTGACCAATCACGGTCTGAGCGGCCACAGCAGCATACTCACTGGAGCTGCTGGGAAAAACTGTGCACCAACAGAGAAATACAAAGTCGTCAATACACTGTAAGATGTTGCAAAAGTTGGTAAAGTAAGCGTTCATTTGGAAGCCCATTAATGTTATGTAACAGACTTTATACCTTTGTTTTGAATAGTGCTGTATAAATAAAGCATATTAACGTGTTGTATGTCTACGTATGAACAGGCTCTGCAGTGGGTATCAGGCTGTGCTGCCACAAATCCACCTTAGCCCTCTCCACATGATATGCTTTGGCTAAACTGTAAACTGATCCAGTTGGCTTGATAGGCACCTTCATCTGAATGCCATGACCTGCTCATTTGTCCAGCCGCCATCATTGTTTATCTGGCTCCACCAGTCTAAGAGCAAACAGCGTACAGGAGCCACACATGTGGTCACGTAGCCGGTTCATAACTTGGTCAGAAACAACCCATTCTCTTGCCGTTTTTGTATTTGTCTGACGATCTTGCCATCGGCCTTTACTGAAAGAAGTTCCTGAATCTCCTTGTCTCTCTAGTCAACCGACTGTACAGTAGATCTACAAATCCATCCATGGACTGGTGTTCCTCTCTGTTTATTTAGTTACAAGCCGAGCCTGTTTTCTGTCCTGTACCTGTCCTGAGGCTGGGTCTCCAGTGGACACCAGATGGCATGGTCTGTTCAAAGATCTCCCCTGAAATCCTCTTGCAGTCTATGGAGAAGGTCTTGAGCGCCCATGAAGAGAAGGTCTGAAAGAGAAGTGGCACTAGGATCATATTAGAGCTACATTCTTTACTTTGCATCATGCCACATTCATGCTGGCAGGATGAAGAAAGGGAAAACACTCACACTTTATTCCAAAACATCGACATTACAGGCCCTGTCGTTCATATGTGTCATATACAGCACATGCATCATCAGGCTACAGCGTGAATGGATGGATTAGTGAACGGGCCATCCAGGCACAGGCACAGGGGACCTGACTCACCTGAAATGTTGCTGTAAAAAACAAAACGATCACAAAGAGATGCTATAGACGAATCCGGCAGTGGCCTAAGTGAACAAGCCGCCATTGCTGCGGTGGTGTCTCCCTTCGGTATGTGCAGTATTTATGTCATAAGTGCACCTTTTCTACTTTTACCTGTACTTTTTATGCAGCATTACTTTTGACAACGATGTCTAGGAAGTCAGAAAGAACCTGTGCAATTCTTTGCTGCTCCAACAGCAGTGGGAAACTTCTACTTTGGAAAAAAAATGAATGAGAACTAAACAAACTCTTCATGAAGAGTGCTTGTAATTATTTACCTCCGTCACTGATAAACTCAGCTACTTGACGTTAAACTAACTTACTTAGGTTATATTTCACAATAACAGCACACTGAGTTCATTTACTGTGTGTGACCACAGCAGTCTTGATAGAGGCGTCTAACATGAGCTAGCTAAGCAGTGTTAGCTTAGCTAGCATTACTTTTTCACTGTGTTAAGCTCGGCAGCCTCATGATGTTCACTGTGAGATTGAGTGTGAAGTGTGAACCAAAACTTCCTCTGTTAATATTCTTGATCCACTTCTGGAGAACATCTGCACGCCCAGGGAGTCCATGTAGACCGTACGGCCTCAGACAGGGGCGCTCTTCATGAGGTAAAGGTCTGAATCCATGTAGACTTTAGGGCCTCAGACAGGGGCGCTCTTCATGAGGTAAAGGTTTGAATCCATGTAGACTTTAGGGCCTCAGACAGGGGCGCTCTTCATGAGGTAAAGGTTTCAATCCATGTAGACTTTAGGGCCTCAGACAGGGGCGCTCTTCATGAGGTAAAGGTTTGAATCCATGTAGACCGTACGGCCTCAGACAGGGGCGCTCTTCATGAGGTAAAGGTTTGAATCCATGTAGACTTTAGGGCCTCAGACAGGGGCGCTCTTCATGAGGTAAAGGTTTGAATCCATGTAGACTGTACGGCCTCAGACAGGGGCGCTCTTCATGAGGTAAAGGTTTGAATCCATGTAGACCGTACGGCCTCAGACAGGGGCGCTCTTCATGAGGTAAAGGTTTGAATCCCTGTAGACCGTACGGCCTCAGACAGGGGCGCTCTTCATGAGGTAAAGGTTTGAATCCAATTGAATTGCACAGGTTATTCCTAGACATCATTGTCAAAAGTAATGCTGCATAAAAAGGACAGGTAAAAGTAGAAGAAGAAAAAACCTCTAATAACAGCTTCCATGTAATTGCAGGCATACTGGAGGGAGACGCCACTGCAGTAATGGCGGCGCTGCTAGATGGTGAAACACAGACACGGCTCGCTGGATTCATCTTTATGAACACAAACATACACAAAACAACTACAAACGACATAAATGACCTTAAAAGAGACGCAAAATTACTAAAAATACACATAAACCCACAACAGAGATGCAAACCATCTTAAAATAGATGCATAACGTGTATGTGTACGTCAGACATAAAAGACATAAAAACCACTACAAAGGTAACGGCTACGGCTCTCTGTTGTAGTTTTATTTATTTTATTTTTTTTGCATTGCTGTGCCTTCAGTTGGGGCGTATTTTGGTACAAATCTGATGACAGTTGTGCTATTCTTTTTGCCAAATGCAGGATCTTGGCAGAAGAGCCTGATTTCTCTTAATTACACTGACAGGAGGCTGACATGAACATGAACTCTTGTTCCTGCTCAGGTCTTTTCAGTGTGTTCTGCCTTGACTTTGAAAACAAGTCCAGATAATGTTTTGTATGTGAACACAGCTGATGTGTCGCTTGTTCTCTAATCCAAGCCTAAATATTGGGATACCATTCTGACAACACGGCTTTCACTGCTCTGAAACAAAAATGGAAGAGGAGTCGGCTTTCTAATGTGCGGCTGAAACTTAAGAATAAAGCAGCGGGTCACCTGCAGCTCGGACACAGCACCGTCAAGGGCTTTGAGTTGCTGCCTCAGCAGAAGATGGCTGTGGTCACTGTCTGAATTCATCACCAGGGACTTAGTCTGATGCAGCAGCACCTCTAACGACTCTCTCAGCACCTGCACACAGAGAAAGACACCTCGTTAAGTTGATGCTGATTTAACTTCAGGGCTCCAACTGTAAATCAGAAATTCAGCGATCATAATCACTTCATGAGCTGGCAGAATATTAAGTCTGTCTGTTTTAGTGTGTGTGTGTGTGTGTGTGTGTGTGTGTGTGTTGTCTAAGTTTCTCTTTGACACAACTATGGAGCTCTATGGCACAGAGGACTAAGATGTGTCTGGCTTTGATACACACACAATACTTGTTGGCAGGATCAATTCACTGTAAGTTTTGGTCTTTTCATTGAAAAGTTGCTAATAATAAAAAAGTGTTGACAAAGTTGTGTGAATACTGCACATACTGGTCTTGTGGTTGATGAGTCACCTACTTTGAGGTCTCCCTGTGTGATGAGCAGGAACTTGCTGACGCTCCATGAGGAGAGGAACTGGAAAGCCTTTGACATGACCCAGACTGTAGACAGCTGCACTGTGGCTAACGCCAAGCTAACAGTGTGTCTTTGGAGAGGGAGTCTTGGGGGGACGAGGCTAGAAGAACCTGAGGAGGGAGAGAGGGAGAGAGGGAGAGAGAGACCTACAATTAATGCCATTAAAGGTTGTATGTGTAGAATCTTTATTCAAAGCTACGCCCACAGGGCGTTTTGAGGGGTACAGAATGAAAGTATTGCTTTTCCATAAAAAAATGATAAAAAACTGTATTTAGTCTTAATAACTATTTTAATTTTTTTTGGAGGGGTTTGACAATGTTTCTGTCCCGTTGTGTTTCCATTGTACCAGCCAATAGCGGCTGGTATTGCTGGTTGCCAGGGTTGTCGGTTGTTGGGTGCAGCTACTGTAGACTGGCACTGGGTGAAATGGAGTTTGCCAATCCTGCAGCTGCTTATTTGTCCCAGCAGCTGAGTGAGCGGAGACGGGCAAAATTATTTTCTGTTGTTGCGACTACGATCTTGAGACACTAGATGGCGCTGTTCTGCCCATTCTCCATATTCAACCTTTAAAACTAGTAAGTAACTTTTATAAAAAATATGTTTGGTCATATTTGTTGGAACTATATCCTCCTATGAGACGGACCGTTACAATTCATGTCCCTCTGCCTCCACCTGGTGCTCCTAAAGGCATCTGCCAGATTCCACTGTGGCTGAAGGAAAACAATCAGAGCCAGGAGTCTCTGACACAGTGTCAATGACTGCTCATGAACTACAATCAAACTGTGAAGCTAGACAGCGCTGATCAAATATGAATCAATATTCTGTTACCGTAGCTCATATTTCCTGCACAAAGTGTTTCAGAAACATACTTTAGTCCCTGTATAGCTGTAAAATGAGAAAGTCTGTCCAGATGGTGGGTGGGGCTTGGTTTTGTTTCAACTAGGTCACAAACTTTTCTCATTTTACAGCTAAACACTACCTTAAAACATGTTTCTGAAAATAATGCAGGAATAGACAATACACACACAGAATCTTGATGCACATCCAAGCTGTATGCAATATTTCAGTACCGCCAGTTACTAATGTTATAACTTCACTGCCACTTGCCATGTACTTACTTTATTTTATTTTGTTATTTAATGTTATTTGGTACTGTACTTTATTGCCATTTGTATTTGTAATTTTACTTTTATAGCACCCATAAGCAGGTTGCTTTCATTTTGCACTATGACAATAAAGATATTCATATTTGATCAGCGCTTCTCACAGTTTCTTCAGAGTTCAGAGCAGTCGTTGACACTGCATCAGATTGGTTGTTTTCATTCCATTTGTTGTCATTAGAATAGAATAGAACAGAAATACTTTATTGATCCCAAGCTGGGAAATTGCAGAAAGAAGCAGCAGGTGGAGGCAGAGGAACATTTTTTCACAGATTATCGGTCTCGTGTTGCTGTCAGGATATAGTGACAGTGTCATTAAATATGACAAAGAGAAAAGTTACCTACTTCAACCGTCACACTGCTTTGGTTTAGCACTGATGGGCTTCACCACTGGAGGAGCCCGGCTCAACCAGAGTCCACTGAAAGGGTTAAGCTGATAATTCGTCCTTTGAATCGATGAAAGCCAGGATTCACTGCTTGCAGTTGATTTTCAAATGCATTTCATTCACCTATTCTTCATACTTACAAGATGTTTTAATTCCATATGTGTCATCATGTAGACTAGAGAACCTTTCAGATCCTTTATGCATCTCTTTTCATTTATCTTCAGACAACCTGCTCTTGCTTCTGCTGTACTTGTTATGTGTAGGTACATGTAAACATACGCATAGTTATCCCCAAAGCAATTTCAGTCAAAAGCATCTGGTCTTGGTTATTTGTCTAGGAAGACGCTTCACCTCTCATCCAAGAGGCTTCACCAGTTCATGTATGTATCTGACCAGGCTGGGACTGGTCCAACTAACTGGTGTGGAGATCCATGTATTTAAGGGCGCACTCACATTGTCCATCCGTACCGTGCCCAAGTACGTTTCACGGCTAAAGTCTAGTTCGTTTGACCAGTGTGAGTGCAAGTGGTGCGGTAAGCTTGCTGTGATGTGCTGTGTTATGTACGACGGCGTATTAGGGACAAGTATGACCCGGGGGAGGGGGGGAATATTTCGAGAAAAAAGTTCAGATGATCTATGAGATTAAAAAGTAGCAAATCTAGGAGAAAAAAGTCACAACATAGAATAAAATAAGTGCCTTTAAAGTTTCATTACATATAACATTAGAAGCGCCAAAATGCAGTCTCATCTACTGCGTATTAAACATGATGTCATCTGACCCTCTTAGCATTCCTTCATTCTTTCTAAACTTCAAAACAGAGTATTGCCGTAGACAAAGTAGCTTGCACGGCCTGCAGCAGCGTCTGTGTTGATCCTGAACAGTTCAACAGGGAGTGTAAAACAAAACACTATATTTCCGACTTTGTATCTAATAAATTTACAACTTTTTTCTCATAGATTTGCCACTTTAATCTCAGAAATCTGCCAATTTCTTCTGGAAATATTACCCCCCTCCCCATGGTCCATAATTCTTTTTTTCTTTTCATACTTGTCCGTGACACGCTGTCGCAGTTATGTTATGTTTATGTGGTGATAAATATAAATGTGTTCTTGAATGAATCTTTATATTCAAGTGTTTTGTTTTTCATATGGCGCTGCACTCATTTAAAATGTAAATACAATTTTTAAAGAGATATTGCACGTGAGTAGCTGCGGTGGGATTCAGTAGCTGAGGAGGAAACCTGGTGTGTGTCTCTTTACCTGAGGCCCTGCTGTCTGAGGGATGGCAACACAGAGAGGACAGAAGAGGAGGGTGCAGCAGCAGGAAGTGCTCCATGGTCACTGACATCATCTTATTTCCGTCTTGCTTCGATGACGCCGTCTCAGAGTTCATATCTGTGAGACACTTATCTCTCAGAGCTGAACCTAAACTTCTGCACACCTCTGAAGAAAGACAGACACAACTCAAATATTCAGTCAGTACTTGAGTTGTTATTGTTGTTCATGAAGAGTTTATTTTAAATAAAAACTTTCAGGGAGATGTTCTGATGTTTAAGGTTGGGGATTTAATACTGAGTGTCTGATTGTGAATCATCCAAAATCACATCAAATTTAAAAATACTGCGCAGATGATTAAAATATGGAATGCCAGTCCAACTGCCCGTTGCTGTTGAACACAAACGCAGAGATTATTTGTGTGTTTGTGTGTGTGTGCGTGCGTGTGTACTAACCAGAGTCCCACTGAGCATGTGCAGTAATGCCTAACAGATAAAGACTGAAGTCCTCTAGCATGGCTCTGCACTCCTTGGGAACCAGATCTACAACAAACAGCACAAAAGCCAGATGTGTCACGTAGTCCGTACAGTAAACTGGATTTCTCCTCTCGTCCGTCCAGCAATTCAAAATCTTGCAATCGGAAGAAATAAAAACAAATTCTATCGATCCCCTTGATATTTGCTGGGCTAACAAAATGCAACACAAAGTTGTACTCCATAAGATTTGAGCTCTCTTGTTTCTAGCGGCCTCTGTGTCGGTAAGATGTAACTGCAGTCGTGCCTGTTCTTTAGAGCCTCCATCTTGTCACGTTCATGGTCACTATATGTGTTGACTACTTATTTTTTGCTCTTTAGTAAACTTTATTGAAACACATTTACCTCCCTACTTCCGGTCCGTTCCCTATATATTACCCTCTTAAACACACACAAACACACGCACACACTCCTATTACACTTCTGCTCTTACTACAAGCCTGACTCAGAAGATGGAAGTTCCCAATTACAAGTTACTGGGTCCCTGCACCCGACCCTGTGGGGAGCCCAGTGCAAAAAGCTTCTCATGTGAAGGCCCCTTAATTGACTTAACGCTCAGTTCCATGTTCCACCTGACACAAGCGCCACAAGGCCTGCAGCTGCCATGGTGAAGTAACAAGCTAATGACTTTTTTAAAGAAGAAAGAGCTTGAGAAGGATCGAAATACTAAATATATAAATACTATGAACGACTGTTGCAGTTTTGTGCAGACACTTCCACACTGTAAATTCTACACGACATTATCTTCTCACCCGTCTTTGCAGCTTGACTGATCCTGTGCAGGATTTGAAAGCTCCCGTGTTTGTCTTGGAGGTTGATGCTTCCTGCAGTGTTTCCTGCTTGTGGCACATGCAGCTGCAGCCACAATGCTTTGCTGCAGAGAGTCCACAGCAGGGACTGGTACTGCCCATAGAGATCAGCAAACACCAGCGACTGACCCAGGTCCAGCCACTGCACCGAGTGAGGCCAACGAAGACAGTCCATCTCCACTTTTGTCCCCTCTGCTGCTACGGTGTCCTCCTTCTCTGGGTTTCCTTCTCTTCCAAAACCTGAGCTGAAGGGTACAAATACTCTGTTATCATACATGGACTGTGTGTGTGTGTGGTCGCCAGAAGATCAACACAACACAGGACATATTTTAGGCCACATTACTGTTGGATTTGTTAAGATGTGCAGTAAACCATAACAGCGCAACAACAGGTTTTCCTGCTAAAGACAATTTGTCCCCCTGTAACTTTTTCTCAACAAAAACAGAGCTAGATCAGGGGACAAACATCAGCTGGTGAAGTGCCAACACTGTACACCTCTCACAGTCTTATTTCATACTGCATTTGTACATCATTTCTACACATGAAAGCTCCAGAACAAATCTAGAATGTGGACTTTGAGTCACATTATAGTTCAAACAGTTCAAATAATACAGTAAGCTATCCAGCTTAAGTAACGGTAAGTAATAGATACGTTGAAATAGTTAGTTAAAATTAATGGATAATAGCTGAAATAGTTAGTTAAAAGTAATGGATAATGGTTAAAATAGTAATTTAAAAGTAATGGATAATAGTTAAAATAGTAAGCTAAAAGTAATGGATAATAGTTGAAATGGTTAGCTAAAAGTAATGGATAATGGTTAAAATAGTTAGCTAAAAGTAATGGATAATGGTTAAAATAGTAAGTTAAAAGTAATGGATAATAGTTGAAATAGTTAGCTAAAAGTAATGGATAATGGTTAGCTAAAAGTGATGGATAATGGCTAAAATATTTAGCTAAAAGTAATGGATAATGGTTAAAATAGTAATTTAAAAGTAATGGATAATGGTTAAAATAGTTGGCTAAAAGTAATGGGTAATGGTTTAAATGGTTAGCTAAAAGTAATGGATAATGGTTAAAATAGTTAGCTAAAAGTAATGGATAATGGTTAAAATAGTAAGCTAAAAGTAATGGATAATAGTTGAAATGGTTAGCTAAAAGTAATGGATAATGGTTGAAATGGTTAGCTAAAAGTAATGGATAATGGTTAAAATATTTAGCTAAAAGTAATGGATAATGGATGAAATGGTTAGCTAAAAGTAATGGATAATGGTTAGCTAAAAGTAATTGATAATGGTTGAAATGGTTAGCTAAAAGTAATGGATAATGGTTAAAATAGTTAGCTAAAAGTAATGGATAATGGTTAAAATAGTAAGCTAAAAGTAATGGATAATGGTTGAAATGGTTAGCTAAAAGTAATGGATAATGGTTAAAATAGTTAGCTAAAAGTAATGGATAATGGTTAAAATGGTTAGCTAAAAGTAATGGATAATGGTTAAAATAGTAAGCTAAAAGTAATGGATAATAGTTGAAATGGTTAGCTAAAAGTAATGGATAATGGTTGAATTAGTTAGCTAAAAGTAATGGATAATGGTTAAAATAGGAAGCTAAAAGTAATGGATAATAGTTGAAATGGTGAGCTAAAAGTAATGGATAATGGTCAGCTAAAAGTAATGGATAATGGTTAAAATATTTAGCTAAAAGTAATGGATAATGGATGAAATGGTTAGCTAAAAGTAATGGATAATGGTTAGCTAAAAGTAATGGATAATGGTTAAAATATTTAGCTAAAAGTAATGGATAATGGTTAAAATAGTTATTTAAAAGTAATGGATAATGGTTAAAATAGTTAGCTAAAAGTAATGGGTAATGGTTGAAATGGTTAGCTAAAAGTAATGGATAATGGTTAAAATAGTTAGCTAAAAGTAATGGATAATGGTTAAAATAGTAAGCTAAAAGTAATGGATAATAGTTGAAATGGTTAGCTAAAAGTCATGGATAATGGTTAGCTAAAAGTAATGGATAATGGTTAAAATATTTAGCTAAAAGTAATGGATAATGGATGAAATGGTTAGCTAAAAGTAATGGATAATGGTTAGCTAAAAGTAATTGATAATGGTTGAAATGGTTAGCTAAAAGTAATGGATAATGTTTAAAATAGTTAGCTAAAAGTAATGGATAATAGTTGAAATGGTTAGCTAAAAGTAATGGATAATGGTTGAAATGGTTAGCTAAAAGTAATGGATAATGGTTAAAATATTTAGCTAAAAGTAATGGATAATGGATGAAATGGTTAGCTAAAAGTAATGGATAATGGTTAGCTAAAAGTAATTGATAATGGTTGAAATGGTTAGCTAAAAGTAATGGATAATGGTTAAAATAGTTAGCTAAAAGTAATGGATAATGGTTAAAATAGTAAGCTAAAAGTAATGGATAATGGTTGAAATGGTTAGCTAAAAGTAATGGATAATGGTTAAAATAGTTAGCTAAAAGTAATGGATAATGGTTAAAATGGTTAGCTAAAAGTAATGGATAATGGTTAAAATAGTAAGCTAAAAGTAATGGATAATAGTTGAAATGGTTAGCTAAAAGTAATGGATAATGGTTGAATTAGTTAGCTAAAAGTAATGGATAATGGTTAAAATAGGAAGCTAAAAGTAATGGATAATAGTTGAAATGGTGAGCTAAAAGTAATGGATAATGGTCAGCTAAAAGTAATGGATAATGGTTAAAATATTTAGCTAAAAGTAATGGATAATGGATGAAATGGTTAGCTAAAAGTAATGGATAATGGTTAGCTAAAAGTAATGGATAATGGTTAAAATATTTAGCTAAAAGTAATGGATAATGGTTAAAATAGTTATTTAAAAGTAATGGATAATGGTTAAAATAGTTAGCTAAAAGTAATGGGTAATGGTTGAAATGGTTAGCTAAAAGTAATGGATAATGGTTAAAATAGTTAGCTAAAAGTAATGGATAATGGTTAAAATAGTAAGCTAAAAGTAATGGATAATAGTTGAAATGGTTAGCTAAAAGTCATGGATAATGGTTAGCTAAAAGTAATGGATAATGGTTAAAATATTTAGCTAAAAGTAATGGATAATGGATGAAATGGTTAGCTAAAAGTAATGGATAATGGTTAGCTAAAAGTAATTGATAATGGTTGAAATGGTTAGCTAAAAGTAATGGATAATGTTTAAAATAGTTAGCTAAAAGTAATGGATAATAGTTGAAATGGTTAGCTAAAAGTAATGGATAATGGTTGAAATGGTTAGCTAAAAGTAATGGATAATGGTTAAAATAGTTAGCTAAAAGTAATGGATAATGGTTAAAATAGTAAGCTAAAAGTAATGGATAATGGTTAAAATAGTTAGCTACAAGTAATGGATAATGGTTGAAATGGTTAGCTAAAAGTAATGGATAATGGTTGAAATGGTTAGCTAAAAGTAATGGATAATGGTTGAAATGGTTAGCTAAAAGTAATGGATAATGGTTAAAATAGTTAGCTAAAAGTAATGGATAATGGTGGAAATGGTTAGCTAAAAGTAATGGATAATGGTTGAAATAGATAGCTAAAAACTGATAAATGGTTAGTTAACTTAAAGAAATCATACAGCTATTAGTACAGGCCTCATAGCAGCACAGCTCACCAAACCAACCTAAATATTGACAGTTTAAAAATGAACAATATCCACTGTTACATAATGAATAGTGTTATACATTTGGAACACACATTGGGAAGTGATGAAGTGGTACGTGTGTGTTTATCTGACAGGGGAGGAGATCTAGGAAAGGGTCTGAACTGCTTGTTGAGCCTCATGTTTTCTGTGCTGGTAGGCACACCAGAGAAATGTACAAACACACAGAGAAATGGAGTTTTTCATTGTGTGTGCCTTAAAATTCAACACAACAGTCATTGGCTGCTTAATCGTGACATTACCTGACAGCGGCTTCTTGCCTGGTTGTAATTTCCAGTTCAGCCCATTCCTGCGGACTTCTTTCCACATGTTGGTCCTTGTTCCATTCTGTACTCAATTCCACTGAATCAGCGGTGTTCAAAACCATCAGGTTAGTCTTTCCATTTGGTGATAACACATCTGTTGTACTTTGGAGCACTTCAGTCGGTGCCTCTGGTGAAACTAGTGGAGCCAGCAGCTCACTGGAGGAAACTAGCACCTGAAAAAGGAGCTCTACTGATGAATGGTCCTGTTGGCAACCCCCTGACAGAGGCAGGCCTGAGAGATGACGTAAGCTGGCTGAAGGGGGTGAAACAGTCTGCAATAGTTTACAGTTTTCTAGCTTTGATTGGATTGGATCCAAAGCTTCCACACTGGGAAGCTGGGCTGTTTGGCACTGGCTGGTTTGGTCTTTGTTAGAGCCCTCTGGTCTGTGTTGGACAAAGGTGGCACTGTCCAAATGAAGGCCGTGGGTGTAAACAGGAGGAGTTTTATGGCAGCTGTGACGAGATGAAGAATGAGGGGGGCGGTGTTGATTAATAGAGAAGAGAGGAGAGGTAGTTAGGTAGGTATGCTGCAGCTGCTCCCAGGTCCACTCAGATTTCAGAGCGGAGGTCCCACAGCAGAGCCTGGCCCCTGGACTAACAGAGTCACCAGAACATGCAGAGGACTCGTGGTTGGTGTGGACCTGACACATGTGACAGCCCTGCTCAGACGCCCAGTGGTGCAGCTGCTTGGCTGCCACGTCTGCTTGGTGAACCGCTAAAATCGTCATCAGCTCTTTGACCGAGAAGGCAGCAGGGTGATGGCCTTTGCTGTTTGGAAGACTAGACTTCAGTGTGGAATAATGTGCCTGGTGTAATACTGCAGTCCTCAGCTGGGTGGCGCTGTGCTGCGCTCTCTGCTCTCCCACAGCCTGGTTATACAGGTCTGTACCAGTGAAAATATCCTCCAGGACTTCTCTTGGTACAGACTCTAATTCAGTCTGGGCTACAGCTGACAGAATGACACACACATAATGCTCCGTCACAACCAGCGCCTGCAGACCGAGTAAGTCCAGAGTGTGCTTGATTTGCACCAGTAGCCCAGTCTGCTGGACCAGGGCAAGTCTCAGGTAGGGGTCAGACTGGACTCTGGAGAACAGACGGGACCAGTGGTTGAGATGGACCCGGAGCTCCTGACTCAGTGAGACAAGACCAACTGGACCGATGGAAGACCAGTTGGACGAGGTCTGGAAAGGAGAGGGTTAGGGTTAGGGTTAGGGAGTTGTGATACGTTTTTAGTACCGATACCAATTTTTTTTTTCAGTACCTTACTTAAATAAGGACATGTTTTATTTTAAAGCTGCAGTCTGCAAGTCTGGCAGATTGAGATGACTCAAATTTTGAATGTTTACAACTCTCACGCCCCTCCCCCTCTACCACTGAGCTCCTCCGCTCCCTCCCATCAAGTGCTCGTCAGTGCACGTGCACCAGATTCCTGTGAACGCACCCTTGTCTTCTCTCATCATTTAACAGCACGGGGTACATGCTACATGGAGGTAGGCAGGCTAACTTACTCATAGATAGCAATTGCTAACGTCATTTAGTGTATGCCTAGCTTGAGGCATGTGCCTGTGATGTTGTAACATGCGCGGGGGGTCTGTGGCGTGTGCACAGACTGTGAATTATGCTGAGTGGACAGGATGAGACCGGCGAGTCGGTCTCAGTGAATATGATCAAACAAATGTTGCCGATTGCGACTTTATTTATTATTTTTTCCATTTAGGATAAGAAACCAAAGCTCTGAAAAGTTGACTGCCGTCTAAACATCTTAACAAGAGGAGCAATACACAAGCTAAAATAAAACATGGTCTGTAATATAAGACCTAAGGACGATTAGATCAAGAACTATGTGATCAGAGGCATCCATGTACTGGGTGACATTAACAACAATGATGGTCTCGGATCATTTCACGATGTTAAAGACAGCTATTATCTTTAGAACAAACCCATTTAATAGAACCATCGGCTTCTGATGGCCCTAAAGCTTTAGCCTCTGTACTTTATTCAAAATTGCTCACAGCCTCTTAAAAGACATTTTGCTGGCTCCCTGCAATCCTGTCCGTCAACAACTTATCTGAGTAGTAGCTCAGATACAGTTATACTGTTAGTTACAGGCCTAACAGCAGCTAAAACCCTCATTGCAATAACTCTAACAATGTTATGAATATGGAACAATCAGTTGCCTGTATAAACGGGGCTAAAGGAGACAACCTGAATCCTTAGCACCTGACTGCAGAGAAGCTAAAGGCTTGTGTACAGTCATAATCAGATTAATAAATCAGTTGGTCTTTCTGTCTTGATCCTGTAGCTCGTTATTTCTTTTCGTTTTATTTATTTATTTATATATTAGTTGTAACCTCAGCCTGTTAAAGTTTCTGTCTTTTTATTTCAAAATTGTGTATTTTACTTTGAAATGTCTGTGCGATGTCTAAGATACATCTGTTCAAATGTGTGTGTGGACTGTTCATTATGAATAAACAAATGGATTTTGGTTCTATATTATAAGAAACAAAGTGTAATGTTTGTGAATATGCAACTGACATTATCATACTGATCCATTACACACAATATAATCCAAACTATCAATAACCAAAAAAGGAAAAAGGCTTATTTTTGCCTATCCTATACATTTATAAATATTTTGACATGATATGATATGATACCTGAAAGGACTAACGTGATGTCAAAGAGGAGAAAGACATATGGGTTCCAACTGCTCCCTTTAACTGCCAGAATCGTGGAGTGGAATTTTTCGCTGAATGTTTTGAGACAATGCTGGTGAACATATGAAAAGCTGCAAGGAGCTGCACAGTCAGGTGCTGATTCTCAACAGGAGTGACATTACTCATGGTGCTCTGACTGCGTGTTCATATGACAAAGACTGCTGACAGGAAATGTTCCTGCACTTCAGCCTAACCTGGTTGTGTGTCAGCCGTGGTTTCCCCAGCTGATCCTCCAGCAGGTGGCTCACTCTGGATATGTATGCTGCTGCTAGGCGAGCCCTCCTGGTGTACTCGTGTGTGAAGAGCAGCAGGGATCGCTGCTCCAGGAGCCTCCACAGAGCTGTGTAGTGCCCCTGCAGGAAGGAGGAGGAGGGGGGCAGGAGGAGAACACCGCCCTCTGCTGGGAGACCTTTACCACACACCTGAGAGGGAGGAAGAGAGGAGGAGGGGGTGGACAGTATGGTAGAATGTGTATTAGAACGCAGGGGTAGTTTTGAGTATTTAGGATGCAAGAAAAATAACGTAATAAGTATGTCCCAGAACATAGTATGTCAATGCAATATGCCACAAATACAAGGATGTCCTGGTGCATCCAGTTGGATTTTGCAGCATGCTTTTCTGGCTATTCTGACCCACAATTTAGGTCAGGTTCACTAACTATGTTGTTGGTGCTTTGTTTTCTGTGTAGGGACTCTTCTCGTGCTACAGATGAGTTTACACTGGAATTACACTTCAATAAAAAGCAGTGGTGTGCATTGTCTCAAAATGACATAATATTTTAGATGAGGGGTCCTCAGAGTCTTCTCTAATAGGCTGAATGTCTGAAGAAGTGAAGTACAATGAAAAAGGATTTCATTTCAGAGGACTGAGAAGTAGCATGTGCTGAAATACAAACACAAACTGCTAACACTTAGGTCAGATTGCTGCATTATAGGTGGCTGATGAGGACATATGTGACCGCAGAAAAACTAAACGTATAATAGAAGTATAAAATAAGTATAATAGCACTATCCCAGACCTGTGTAGTAGGTGTGGACATGAGAACACCTGGGCACATTCAATCTGAAAACAGAGAGAACAGTTTTGCTACGGTTTCCAGGTTGTTGTTTGGTGGGTGTGTCAGAGGTGTTACCCAATCAGAAGCAGCGTGTATGTAAACTTGTGGTATTAAAAAGCCAGTGCACTTGCGTACACAACAAGGCGTTCAACGCACCACCGTTTCAGTTTAAATAAATGCTTTGCTACGTTTTGTTACGCCTATGTTGAAATTCAGTTTCCTACAGCCCCTGGAACTCACCCGGGGAAACCCCATCTGTGCCCTGCCGACCGGCTGCCACTGCGGTGCCACGGTCAGAAGAGCTTGCTGCAGACGCAGCAGACGTGCAGAGGAGCGGGACACCAGATTGTTAGCGACTACAAAGTTTCCCTCTACCTCTTCTTCATCTTGACTGCGGCCGTGGAACAGCCACTTCAGACTGGGATTAAACGTGCTCCTGAGTAACGTCTCAGCTCGCTGCAAGGAACGGGAGATGGACCTCTGTGACCAGGTACCTGAGGGGCAGACCAGGTGTGTTCAGCACACCAGAGAAACTAGGACACAACTCAACGTGTACAACAGGAGTATGAGTAGAGCTCATGTGTTCAGTTGTGGTGGCTGATAACAGTGTGTTTTTGGATGCTGCAGTGATGTACATGGTGGCTGCTGTCACATATTCATAGTACCGTTAGTGGTCAGATCCTCAGTCACCGTGCAGGAGCTGCATCTCTGAAAAACACAACACAGTAAGGGAGCGCACCTATGTTCCCCGGGTCCTATGTTCCCCGCTTTATACGTGACAGGGGAACATGTTATTTGTTCCACAATCAGTTCCAAACTCTACAGTAAATAGGCGTATGTGGAACCTAACACTAGCCCATAATCCTAACCGTAACTCCTGTTGTGGAAATGGATTTCCTCAACAAAGATCAACAAACAGGATCTGCTTTTTCTCCATGGTTTATTTTGACAAAGTATTTTTTTCCTCTGCAGACAAAAATACATTCACCCCTGCTTCCTCACGAAGCTTTGAGTTTAGCAGAAATGACCCCGAGCCCACTGGTGCTCAGCCTTTTAGTAGGAGGAGACACCCCATCCAGACAGACAGGGTCACAAGGGAATAGATAGAACAAGCTACGCCTTGGTTGGGTGACGTCTTTAGACCAAACAAAACATGCCTTAGACATTACAATCCTCCTCTGAACTTCTCTCATCACAAGCCCTCTAAAACAGATGGATACCAAATATCAAAAATTCACTCCTGACCCTAAAACAAATGCTAAATTAAATCAATGGAGCCATAGGCTTATGCTACAGTGGAAATATAGACCCCCGGGGAACATAGGAATGACCCCCAAAGTAATAAACAGATATACACACAGCAACGCACAGATACAGGCCCCGATCAGACAGAGGGGTACCAGCTGCACCTTTTTATTGTTCTTGCTAATTAACCAAAAATCAATTCACTTTGGGCTCTCGGGGGCCTTCAGGCATTACAAGATTTAGCATAATTCTCTCTGGGTTCCATATACAGTCTATTTCCATGATTACCATTATTAGACAGTCATGGCGTCCAACTGATGGGTAATAAAGATTTAAATGAAATCAAAGAAGAACTAACCTGCTCCTTTTCTGGACAGGATGACTCAGAATTATCCCGGTCTGAAAGAGAGAGACAAACAAAACCCACAATCATTAAACAACACGAGATGTCTGCCGGGTGTGTCTCCCTGTCCCGTCCCAAACAAAGCAGAGTTGAATCCCACCCAATTTTCTACACGGCTTTTTACGCCTTTATTTGTTAGTACAGCTGAAGATCAACAGGAAAAGGGAGAAAGAGAGAAGGGATGACATGCAGCAAAGGGCCGCAGGTCGAACCTCAGTTCACTGGGCGCCCTCTCTACCAGGTGAGCTACCGGGTGCCCTTATGGTGAGCACTTGTGGGAAACCATCCATCCTCTGAATGCTCTAGATCTGTAGTTTGTGGTTGTAAAGTTTCATGAGGCTGTGATTATCCTAGAGGTCACAACAACTCAGCTTATACAGTGACACTAAAAAACCCACAGCCTCTTAAAGAGCAGTAATGTCTCCGCTGGTCTAGAGGAGTGAGGAATCAGTAGTCATTGACGATATGAAACGATTCCGAAACTGGGGCGGCATAATAACAAAACAAAGAAAACATGACAGGAGGCCACTGGATGAACGTGTTGCAGAAGGGTTTGTGTACTGGCATTCCTCGTGTCTCTGTGGGGCTATGGTCTTGCTGTAAATGTCGGCTCAAAACACACAGCCATTTTCCACTGCCATAAGAAAACATGGGGATCAGGAACCTGGCTCTTGGGTTACTTTCTTTTTTTATTGGTGACATGAAGGACAATTACATCACAACACTTGGACTACAAATACAGACAGAGGACATGAAGTACAGATAACAACAGAATACAACGACATGTATATTAGTAGTATATGTGTGTGTGTGTGTGTGTGTGTGTGTGTGTGTGTGTGTGTGTGTGTGTGTATGTGTGTATGTGTGTGTGTGTGTTATTATAAACACATAATATGGCATAGATGGATGACATATGTGACACCAGTAAATAAAAAAAAGGTAATGAATAAAAAATAAATAAATATGAGAAGAGAATACGAGAGGAGGAGGGAAAGAGAAGAAATAAAGAAAAAATAAGATAAAAGAATAAGAATAATCTGCAATGCCACATGGTAATAATATATTACAATGAGAGGTGCCGATGCCAATACCGATTTTTTTTCATCAGCCTGAACCGATGACAGATACGGACTCACGATTTTCTTGAGTCGATATTTGGAGCTGATACTACTTTTTTTTTCTAAATGTTTTTAGTGCAAGAGAAAAAGTATGACAGTTATACAGTGCGTCTGCCTCGCTGATACTACTTTTGCTCCCTCAATTTACTCATTATAAAAGTTTCACAATGAAGATAACAAATGTTTTGAGTCTCAATTTAAAAAAACAAACCATTATTGACTTTAAAAAAGGCAACACGGAGCTCCCTGTGGACGCCCATCTGTAAATAATGCCGGGAAAAAACTACCGACGAACGCAGCAGCCCACATCGGCCGATACGATACACCTAAAAAAATATTAGCCGGCAGATGTATTGGTTCTAACACTAATTGACATCAATTTTACCAATCATTGAGCCTAAGTCAAATACAAATGATGGATCGCTGTTATCTAATAGTAGACCTTAAACTCACCAGTGCGTTTCTGGATTCGTGGTGCTTACCGGCTCCACGGCAGAGTAGGAAGCACCGAGGTGACCTTAAAGACTTTGTATGTTTAGCTTCTATCCCTTCACTGTTGGAATCACTGACCTTTCAACACATCCCCTGCTGCCAGACCAGGCTCTCCTCCAGGATCCTTAAGTGTCTCTGCGTGGTTGTGATCCATCCCAGACGACGCAGTCGGGCTGTGAACACACATGAAAGGATGCTTCTCAGGCTGAGGTGGTGTCTGTGAGCAAATGTTGTCATTAATACGTAAAAGTTATTGTCTAGTTTTATATATATATTTGCACTAGGCTTGGGACGATGAAACTCTTAAAATGGCACTAAAACACACTTGAATCAGTTTACCTTACATTTAGTTGAGAAATAAATATTTGTATTGCATCACAGATACGACATATTTTGAAGTGAAAAACAATTCTTAAAAGGTTGAATATGTAGAATCTTAATTAAAAGCTATATTTTAAAATAATAACACACCCATGGGGCGTTTTGAGGGCTACAGAATGAAATTATTGCTTTTCCATAAAAATATATATCTTAGTCTGAATTAATTTAAAAAAATGTTTTCACGGGTTTGACAATGACTTTGTGTCCCGTTCTGTTTCCATGGAAGCAGCCAATAGCGTTGGGCGTTGCTGGTTGCCAGGGTTGTCTGTTGTTGGGTGCAGCTACTGCAGGCTGGCACTGGGTGAAATGGAGTTTGCCAATCCTGCAGCTGCTTATTTGTCCCAGCAGCTGAGTGAGTGGAGACGGGCAAAAACCAGAGTCTATATAGGCCAAACATTCACTCCATGGACTGAGAGAAAGGAGAGAAACGCCATTCAAACACACGCCCAAATGGCTACAGTTCTCCTTGATCGCCAACATCACTTTCATCTTTACTTAGCTGGAACGGCTAACGCTAACGGCTAACAGTCAAACTCCTCTAATACTTGTTTTTATGGTGTGATTTTCTGGAGGGGACGGGTTCAAACAGACTCAAACAGACTCCGGTCTCCTGTAACTACTGGGCTAGGTCTGACCAACCTGGCAACCCGACTGCTGGAATTATTGTTGTTATTGTTGTTGTGATTACGATCTTGAGACACTAGATGGCGCTGCTCTACTCAATCATCAGTAATGATCAATTTAGATATGTTTAGTTGATAAGTACATACAGAGCGATGTTAACTGTACAAGGAACAAACACTTTCATTACTTGGTATTACTTATGGGCCAAATGAACGTTATCGTTAGAGAAAAACTGCAGTAAACTGTGACTCAAGTCACTCGTGAGGATATTCACTATTGTCCCGATAATGGAAACTCATCACGATCAACTCATGGAAAGGGTTTATCTTGATCTTTGTCCTGTCCTGTTTTTTTTCCCCCAATTCAATTAATTTAATTGCCATATCTAATATAAAACACACACACACTCACACGCTTTTGGCATAGTGGTGATTACTGTATGCATTTTAACATGGGCTCATTTCACATTAACTTTATGCACTAATTACTTTTCTAAAAAGTGCCTTCTAAATTTTGTAAATGCCCCCTTTTTCTGACAATTTGGCAAAAGTTTCCCCAGAATTATTTGAACATTTCCTGCACTGAAATACAACCTAGAATGTGTTATTATTGTTGTTGTTGTTGTTGTAAATAGATTTATATCGCAATGTTCATAACAAGGGCGACACGGTGGTGTGGTGTCGCCTCACAACAAGAGGGTTACCGGTTCGAATCCCGGCTGGGGACTCCCGTGTCTGCGTGGGTTCTCTCCGGGTTCTCCGGCTTCCTCCCACAGTCCAAAAACATGCACGTGTTAGGTTCATTGATGACTCTAAATTGCCCGTAGGTGTGAATGGTTGTTTGTCTCTGTTTGTCTCTATGTGCCCTGTGATAGACTGGGCTACACGACGATCCCAGCTGACATAACGCCCGATGTCAGCTGGGATCGGCTCGCGACCCCGACAGGGACACGCGTTTGAAAATGAATGAATGTTCAAGCAGTTACAAAGTGCTTTACAGAACAAGATGAAATGAACACACAGTCAAGACAAAAACATTAAAAGCATAAATAAAAACGTGTGTTGCATGTCACGTTTACTAAAGTACACAGAGATGTGAACACTTGGACCGAAGTGTTCCATGTCAACAGGTCAGTGCGGTCCTTTTCCTTTAAGTACTAGATAGATGCTCCACAGTTTCTACCTTTGACAGATAGCAGCGGAGATGGGAAGACAAATGTTCTTACCGGTTCTTAGAAAGGGTGTCCATACGTCCATCCCCGGGGCATCCTGACGACTCGACACAGGAGCTGTTGTCTTTATTATCGGGAGACTGTCGCTCCACGTTCGCTCAGTGGGGACTTTAGCAGCTACTAACGAGGTTTATCCGTTATTTCCTGTTTCTGTTGGTCGCATTCCTTCAGTGAAACGGTCGCTGAGAGCCAAATATCGTATTATTGACTTACTGCTGTTCTCAGATGTAGCCTTCTGCAGTTAATCCACTGCTCACGGGGGTTTAAAATAGCAGCATCTGTTAGCAAGGCCTGAAAACAACTCAGAGAACCAACAGGAGATGCGCGAGCAGCGAATCAGGACAGAGCGTCCACGGTTGTTATGGAAAACTTCTTCTTCTCTTGAGTGATTTCCGGCAGAGCAGAGGACCTGCGGCACACTGCTGCCTCTGCAGGTCATTATTATAACACATACAGGTCATTATTATAACCTTTACAGGTCATTATTATAACCTCTCCACACCATTATTATAACCTCTCCACACCATTATTATAACCTCTACACGTCATTATTATAACCTCTATACAGGTCATTATTATAACACCTACAGGTCATTATTATAACCGCTACAGGTCCTTATTATAACCTCTACAGGTCATTATTATAACACATACAGGTCATTATTATAACCTCTATACAGGTCATTATTATAACACCTACAGGTCATTATTATAACCGCTACAGGTCCTTATTATAACCTCTACAGGTCATTATTATAACACATACAGGTCATTATTATAACCTCTACACGTCATTATTATAACCTCTACAGGTCCTTATTATAACCTCTACAGGTCATTATTATAACACATACAGGTCATTATTATAACCTCTACAGGTCATTATTATAACACATACAGGTCATTATTATAACCTCTACACGTCATTATTATAACCTCTATACAGGTCATTATTATAACCTCTACAGGTCATTATTATAACACATAGGGGTCATTATTATAACCTCTACACGTCATTATTATAACCTCTACAGGTCATTATTATAACACCTACAGGTCATTATTATAACCTTTACAGGTCATTATTATAACCTCTCCACACCATTATTATAACCTCTCCACACCATTATTATAACCTCTACACGTCATTATTATAACCTCTATACAGGTCATTATTATAACACCTACAGGTCATTATTATAACCTCTACAGGTCATTATTATAACCGCTACAGGTCCTTATTATAACCTCTACAGGTCATTATTATAACCTCTACAGGTCCTTATTATAACCTCTACAGGTCATTATTATAACACCTACAGGTCATTATTATAACCTCTATACAGGTCATTATTATAACCTCTATACAGGTCGTTATTATAACCTCTACAGGCCTTTATTATAACCTCTATACAGGTCGTTATTATAACCTCTACAGGTCATTATTATAACACATACAGGTCATTAATATAACCTCTACAGGTCATTATTATAACCTCTATACAGGTCGTTATTATAACCTCTATACAGGTCGTTATAATAACCTCTACAGGTCATTATTATAACCTCTACAGGTCGTTATTATAACCTCTACAGGTCATTATTATAACCTCTACAGGTCGTTATTATAACCTCTACAGGTCATTATTATAACCTCTACAGGTCATTATTATAACCCTGTACAGGTCATTAATATAACCTCTATACACGTCATTATTATAACCTCTACAGGTCATTATTATAACCTCTACAGGTCATTATTATAACCTCTATACAGGTCGTTATTATAACATCTACAGGTCGTTATTATAACCTCCACAGGTCATTATTATAACCTCTACAGGTCGTTATTATAACCTCTATACAGGTCATTATTATAACCTCTACAGGTCATTATTATAACCTCTATACAGGTCGTTATTATAACCTCTATACAGGTCGTTATTATAACCTCTACAGGTCATTATTATAACCTCTACAGGTCGTTATTATAACCTCTGCAGGCCATTATTATAACACATACAGGTCATTATTATAACACATACAGGTCATTATTATAACCTCTACAGGTCATTATTATTACTTCTACAGGTCATTATTATAACACCTACAGGTCATTATTATAACCTCTACAGGTCATTATTATAACACCTACAGGTCATTATTATAACCTCTACAGGTCATTATTATAACCTCTACAGGTCATTATTATAACACCTACAGGTCATTATTATAACACATACAGGTCATTATTATAACCTCTACAGGTCATTATTATAACACCTACAGGTCATTATTATAACCTCTACAGGTCATTATTATAACCTCTACAGGTCATTATTATAACCTCTACAGGTTGTTATTATAACCTCTACAGGTCATTATTATAACCTCTACAGGTCATTATTATAACCTCTACAGGTCATTATTATAACACCTACAGGTCATTATTATAACACATACAGGTCATTATTATAACCTCTACAGGTCATTATTATAACACCTACAGGTCATTATTATAACCTCTACAGGTCATTATTATAACCTCTATACAGGTCGTTATTATAACCTCTACAGGTCATTATTATAACCCTGTACAGGTCATTATTATAACCTCTATACAGGTCGTTGTTATGACACCTGCAGGTCATTATTATAACCTCTACAGGTCATTATTATAACCTCTATACAGGTCGTTATTATAACCTCTACAGGTCATTATTATAACACCTACAGGTCATTATTATAACATCTACAGGTCATTATTATAACCTCTACAGGTCATTATTATAACCTCTACAGGTCATTATTATAACCTCTACAGGTCATTATTATAACACCTACAGGTCATTATTATAACCTCTACATCCAAAAGATGCCCAAAACCAAAAAATCCCAACAAGCATTGTTAATATTCCATTACTAACTCCATTACCAACTACCAAACGCGACGAGCGCGAGTGACGTCATCCACACCGTCGCCGCGGGCCTTCAGACACGGCACCCAGATGCATTCATGGCAATATCTGGGGACTTCAACCACATCACTCTGGCTGCAACACTGCCCACTTTCAAGCAGTTTGTGGACTGTCCCACCAGGGAAAACAAGACACTGGACCTGCTGTATGCTAATGTTAAGGAGGCCTACAGCTCCACTGCCCTTCCTCCTCTTGAAATCAGACCACAACCTCATCCACCTGCAGCCCCTGTATAAGCCCCAAGTCCAGCGGCTTCCTGTGACCACCAGGACTGTGAGGAGATGGTCACAGAAGACTGATGAAGCTTTACAGGGCTGCTTTGAACTCACAGACTGGGATTTCCTCTGTGATTCACATGGAGAGGACCTTGATGATCTCACGGACTGCATAACAGGGTACATCAATTTCTGTGTGGACAGCGTTGTTCCTACAGTGACTGTACGCTGTTTCCCCAACAACAAACCGTGGGTCAGCAGAGACATCAAGGTCCTGCTGAATGAGAAGAAGAGTGCCTTGAGAGATGGGGACAGAGAGCGGATGAGGCAGGTCCAGAGGGAGCTGAAGGAGAGGATTCAACAGGGCAAAGACAGCTACAGGAGGAAGCTGGAGCACAAACTCCAGCAGAACAATTTAAAGGACGTGTGAAGCGGCATGAGGAGCATCACTGGCTACAAACCATCTGGTAGCCAGACAGTAGGAGGTGGTACTGAACGTGCCAATGAGCTGAATCTGTTCTTCAACAGATTTGATGAAAGGGCTCTGGACCACCCCCCCACGGCTCCTCCACAACCATCCACCTCCAAACCTCCAGCCCTGCTGACACCCCCCCCCCCTCAATTCCTTCCTGATTTTGCCCTACCTGTCCCCTTCCCCCCGCCATCACCTCTCTCCACCCCCACTAACACACACAGCAGACAGACCTTCACTGCAGAGCAGGTGATGAAGGAGCTGTGCAGACTTCGCCCAGGCAAGGCAGCAGGTCCCGACGGTGTCAGCCCGAGGGTCCTCAAAAAGCATGTGCAACCCAGCTGTGTGAAGTCCTGCAGTACATCTTCAACCTCAGCCTGAGTCTTGAGAAGGTCCCTGTGCTGTGGAAGACATCCTGCCTGGTACCAGTACCGAAGAAGGTGCGTCCCAGCTCCTCCGAAGACTACAGACCGGTGGCGCTGACGTCGCACCTGATGAAGTCCCTGGAGAGGCTGGTCCTTTCACTTCTTGGGCCCCTGGTCAGCTCATCACTGGACCCTCTACAGTTTGCCTACCAGCCGAAACTAGGTGTGGAGGACGCTATTATCTTCCTTCTCAACCGTGCCTGCACCCACCTGGACAGACCAGGAACCACAGTGAGAATCTTGTTCATGGACTTCTCAAGTGCGTTCAATACCATCCGGCCTGCTCTGCTGGGACGTAAGCTGACGGTGATGCAGGTGGACCCTCCCCTGGTTTCCTGGATTATTGATTTCTTGACGGGTCAACTACAGTATGTCAGACTGCAGGACGGAGTGTCTGACACTGTGGTCAGCAGCACTGGAGCTCCACAGGGAACTGTTCTTTCCCTCTTTCTGTTCACCCTGTACACCTCAGACTTTCAGTTCCTCTCTGAGTCCTGCCACCTGCAGAAGTTTGCTGACGATTCTGCAATTGTTGGCTGTGTCAGTGAGGGGAAGGAGGAGGAGTACAGGGGCGTTGTGGACTCCTTCGCCGACTGGTGTGCAGCTAATCACCTGATTCTAAACTCCCCAAACTAAGGAGCTAGTGGTGGATTTCCGCAGGAGTAAATCTGCCCCCACACCCATCTCCATCAACAGCGTGACTGTGGATGTTGTCCAGGATTACAAATATCTTGGAATTTACCTGGATAACAAACTGGACTGGTCCAAGAACACTGAGGCTGTTTACAAGAAGGGCCAGAGTCGTCTCTATTTCCTGAGGAGGCTCCGGTCATTCAATGTATGTAACACCATGCTGAGGATGTTCTACCAGTCGGTGGTAGCCAGTGCCATCTTCTTTGCTGTTGTGTGCTGGGGCAGCAGACTGAGGGCAGCAGACGCCAAGAGGATCAGTAAGATCATCAGGAAGGCTGGCTCCGTCCTGGGGGTCACACTGGACTCTTTGGTGGCGGTGTCTGAGATGAGGATGCTGTCTAAACTGCACAGCATCCTGGACAACAACTCTCACCCTCTCCACCAGCTGCTGACCTCCAGCAGAAGCACATTCAGCCATAGACTCATTCTCCCCCGGTGTTATACTGAACGCCGGAGGAAGTCTTTTCTTCCGGTGGCCATCAAACTCTTTAATTCATCTACAGGTCAGGTAAGGAACAGTGGAGACACTGTATCACTGTATAATGTCACTTTGACACTTTATATCATCACTGCGTCACTTTATTCAGTTGTACTGTCACTTACTTCAGTAAGAAAGGCTGCTAAACTCCACTGTCACTTTATACCACCACTACATCAATTTATTAGTGGTACTGTAACTTACTGCTGCTACACTTTACTGTGGTTTACTGTAACTAAGTTCTGTAGGAAATGCTGCTACATTTATAACACTGTTATCACTTATCGCTCCTTACCACTTATTTAGTTTGTACTTTTCAATCATACTACAAACATACTATTTCAATCTGCTGCTAAACTGCACGCTGCGTATTGTTGTATATTGTATATACCTACACTTAACCACAATGTCTGTTGCACTCTGTCACACTTAGTTATTGTTTGATTTATTTGATGTTAGCTTTATTTTGATTTGATTATGTTAGCTTAGTGTCACTCTGATCCTTTCCCATCTTTGTATTGAAACTGTTGCACAATAATTTCCCTCGGGATAAATAAAGCTTCTTGAATCTTGAATCTTGAATATTCTGTCAATATTTAGTGCAATGGTGTTATCTACCTCTAACAGGTAATGGTCCAATTATGATAATTCACTCGCTTATTGCGCAAAAAAAATACAGGATTTCAGCATTTTTGTGCGGAGTGCTCATGAGCACAACATTTTTTCCCTTTTTGGGGCAGTAAGACACTAGGGCTGTGGCTTCTGTGAAGGAAAAAACATGGAAGATCGAGGGGCCCTGTTCTTAATTAGCAGCAGCTCAGCAGGGAGTTCAGTCCTGTTCTTTCGGACAGTTCCAACCATTGTGAGCTTTCTCCTTGGAAGCTCCCGACCCAAGTTGCAGTTTGTGAAAAAATTGTCGCAGGTTATGTTGTGTCCCATGAAACCCTGTGCCATGTCGAGCACGACCCTTGTGCCCCGATTCTTCTCTGGGGCTCCTCCAACCGGCTTTCCAGTGTAAACCTGCATGTTCAATGCATACCTGGTGTTTGCATCACATGCTGCCCAGATTTTATCTCATATTTAGCTGGTTTAGAAGAATGCCACCAGCCTTTCATCCACTGTGATATTAGGGCCTGGGTTATAGGGTAGTGGAAGTTGCTCTACCCACTTGTCTCACACTGTCCTAATAGCTGCCAGCTTGTCTCTCTGCCGTCTACCAGCCCTTGTCTCTTGATTATCAAATCAGATTACTCTGGAAAAAATGTGAAAAGTCTCCAGAGACATTGTAGCTCCAAATATAGCCCTGCCTGTCTCTGCATCCCACAGACTGGCTGTCGATTCATCCTTCAACTTATAGACCCCAGCCAGGATGAGGAGCCCCAAATACGCATCGAAATGTGTTTTGACTAGCTCCTTCTACTTCTCCCCCAAAACACGGCTCCCTTCTAGATTGGTCATTTCCAGAATTATTTTCTGTACTGAATCTGGCATGACCAGCTCAAAAGCTGACTTGATGACAGTCACACGAGTCACTGCCATCCTAGTGGGCCCTAGCACTGTCTTTATTATGTTTTCTGCAGACAGTTTTGCCTGACGCACATTTGGGGATGAAGACCACTGTATTTCACCATTTTTTGACATGAATGTCATGCTTGGAGGAATAGGAATAGCAATTCCCTCATCTACCTCAAAATCAGAATCATTAGAATCAGAATTCAGCTCGAGACTGTCTTCATCTTCAGACACATCCTCCTCTATTTCACTGTCATGATCAATGATTACTTCCAGAGCCTCCTGGACTGTCATCCTTTTGCTTCTGTTGCTCATTTTGTAAAGGTCTGCCTGACAGAGTGTAATGTTGGTAGGACTCCCATGCAGAGAAGCTTTTATATGTTTTGCCCCTCCCCTGTTGAGTGTCCAGTGAATGTTGGTGGAGTTTTCCCGTGAGAACATAAATGGTTTTAACACCTGCGTGTGTGTGTGTGTGTGTGTGTGTGTGTGTGTGTGTGTGTGTGTGTGTGTGTGTGTGTGTGTGAGAGAGAGAAATTGGGGGGAAACAAGTCTCACAGTTGCTAAGAAAGAAATAGTCTGACATTTCTCACACTCTTTTACCTTCAGTTTGACTGCCGGGTCAAATTGACCCGAACAGTATCTATGTGATATAAACATGCAGGGGGGGGTTGCAAATATGTGAGATGAACCATTTTCATATTATATGTTGATTACACAAATTAAGGCAAGCAGAAAAAGTTTCATACTGAAAAAATACTTTTAACTATTTTTCCTAGATCTTCAAACTTTAAAACGGGTCAATTTGACCCGGAACATAACAGGAGGATTAAAGTTAAAGTGAATAGCCCTATGCTACATATTACTTTGACCGTATTGCTCTACAGCCACTTGCATACCGCACTGCACACAGTCAAAGTTCTCTTTCTCCAGGAGAGTCGCTGTCAGGTCGGTCCGTGCTTTTATTTTCTAAAATGTACACGCATATCCGCCCTATCCGGTCATGTGACCTGCTGTATTGTTTGGGACCGCGCGTCTTTCAGTGTTGGCGGGTATCTGCCGGTAGACCGAGCTGCTGCTGGAACGACAGAGCCGCTCAGCTGACAACGGAGCGATACAGTTTACACTTCCAGCTAACCTTTAAACATGTCTGAGTGGAACCGAAGCAGAAGACGTGATGCTCACAGCAGCGAACAGGAAGACAGGTATGAATGCGGCGGTGCTTCACCCACTGAAACACCGCTAATATCCCCAGCTGCCCGGGTCTTTGTCCACTTCATGGAAGACGGTGTGCTAAGTGAGCTTCTCTCTCTAAGTGTGCCTGTAGATCTGTTGCTAAGTTACTAGCTACATTCGAACGTTCTCCGTCCGTGTTGCTCGCTACATCTTCTCTCTTGCGCTAAAGTTAGCTTGTACGACTAACGAAGCATTAGCTTTAACGTCACCTCCGTGTGTCTAAGTTAGCATTAAAGTAGCACGTTTATGCTTTTCTTGGCTGTATAAGTCACTTTTGTTACACGTAACGTTCTCCCGGTGTCGTTAGTTCTCTGTTGGCGTCGTGTACAGAGCCGAGGGAGAGAAAGAGGCGGTAAAGGCTAGCCGTTAACCTCAAGTGACTAAAACAAGCGTAACGTCGTTCGCCGGGTTGGTTTACAACTCGTTTCAGATAGCTGTATGGTTATTTTACCACTCTGACAAATGGACAGTGAGGCTATTTAGCCGCTTGTACTCAGGATACAGAGTGTGTGAGCAGAGATAGGCCTCAGCCCCCTGGTCGGGTACATAATGGAGCAGGAACAGACGGCCCCGGGACAATAGGAAGTAGGTCATGGCGGGAGAAACTTTTAAAGCAGGGGTTATAGCCTGTTATTTTAGACAGAAGAATGTTGATTTAAGCAGAGCTGCAACTAACGCTGTCCCAAGCATGTGCCTCTCGTGACATTATACAGTCATGTTACAGGAGTAACCATGATTTATGGCGCCTTATCGGAGAATTGTGTTTTGTGCATTTTCGTCACTATTATGACGTTTCTGTTGTGTGTTTTTTAACCAATAAGGGTGAGTGTACTGTAAGATTATGGGGAGCATATGATGGTACTCT
Organism: Echiichthys vipera; assembly: GCF_963691815.1. NCBI lineage: Eukaryota > Metazoa > Chordata > Actinopteri > Perciformes > Trachinidae > Echiichthys > Echiichthys vipera. Next base: position 28,663,471 of record NC_139831.1, read on the forward strand.
GTTATAACATCTTTATTTAAGATTATGGGGAAGCGTGTTATTTATATTCCAAATTTCCTATCAATCTGGATAAAGCCAGATACTACATCTGGATAAAGCGCAGATATGACAGAACATAAACATGTTTGTGAAGACTGATAATATTTATAGATCCATCAGTTATTTGGTTGGGGAAACATTCTGCCCACTGCCTGATGACAACTTTAATCTGTTTTCCAAGTTTCATCTCAGTCTATTATCTGCCACCTTTGCTAAGACTGCAACACACTAGTATTAGTGGCTATAGCTTGTTAATGAATGATCTGTAGGCTGGTTCTGCATTTGGTGCTGGAATATTGTGATTGTAACTTCCTGGCCTATGACTAATTCATTTTTTTGCACTTTATTGGTTTGCTCGACAAACCTGTACTTGAGATATAAAATGCAGAAACATGCCTGTATGTTAAAATCGAAATTCTTTGTGTCTTACCTGTGCAGGAGCTATGGCCCATCTCGGTGGTCCCACTGCAGGAAACGCGGGATTGATGGAAGCCTGCGGGCCAACAGAACGGCGGATGATAATGGTGTGGAAAACGACAAGCACCCTGATGGCAACTACAAACACTCTGAAAAGAGACATGCTAGGTAAGAGCATACAGCTACAATAGAATGTAGGTGCAAAAAGTCATTTAGAGTATGAACAGTGTGAAAGAGTTGGTGCAGAGTTCAACAAGGTGACAATGCTGTGCACCACCTGCAGGCTGCAACTACATCTGCTGGCACTGGCAACGCAAACTAAAATCCTCCTGTGTGCTTCCTCCCTAGTTTCACCACTCCAGAGGGCACAGGCCCGGTGTCCCGCTGTGGAAGAGGGACTGACTGGGGCAGCCAGGTGGAGGAGGATGAGATGAGGAGGGATGTACACAGAGACATGCAGCGGTAACCAGGCTCTGCATCTATTTTAGTGGTTTTGTCTCTGCTTCATTCAACGGTCACTCTTTATTAAATGAATGTGTGTGTACTCTGTTCAGTTACAGGAGGAGGATACTGGGTGCAGAGGTCACCCAGAGAGAGAGAAAGACCTCCTCTGGCTCTTCGGAGAGGTACGTCGCCTTCTCTCATATTGTCTCTGTCTGACCACTTAACTCACTTGTTGATAAAACATCGAAAACAGGCCATTACATTTATCGGTGTGCCTATACATAGATTACTCTTACTGTAAAGTCATTACAATTTTAGATAACAGTGTGATTACTTCTCATGACATTTTCATATCCATAAATAATTATTACTATAGTAAGTTTTTATCTTTAAGGTAAACACATATTTTCTTGAATTTGTGGGGGAAATTCCCATTCCCAATGAATAGCAACCTGTAGCGCCTTTTAATTGTTTGGATATGTATGCGTGAATATGCCGGTCTGTCTGCTGCAGCTGTGACTCGAAAGAGGGAGACAACATGGAGACTGATGAAGCCGTGTTGCTACGCCGACAGAAACAGATAAACTATGGCAAGAACACACTGGCCTATGATCGTTACCTCAAAGAAGTTCCAAAGTAGGTCTACACAAACATACACACACCCTCAATGAATCTAGAACAACAATAAATCATGTTCTACCATATATAAGTAAAACTTTGACCTCTCCTCTGTATTTATCACAATGCTCCAAGACAAATTCCTTCTATGTGCAAAAGTACGTTTTGATGTTTACATTGTTTTTGTTGTTTGTTTCCAGACACATGCGTCAGACGGGTGTTCACCCAAAGACTCCCAATAAGTTCAGGAAGTACAGCCGTCGCTCCTGGGACCAGCAGATCAAACTGTGGAAGGTCAAACTGCACACCTGGGACCCCCCAACAGAGGCGGGTCAAGAAAAAGTCATTGAGAACATGTAAGAAACTATTTCAAAGATAAGTCACCTAAGGCCGTATTACAGAAACGTCCTATCTTAAGGAGTCTGAGATGTTTTTCCCTCCATTTTTTTACTACAGATGCAGATCCCAACTTACTTTAGGTGTCTAATTTTATTTCAGGTTAGGAACTCTTAAATGACCAATCAAACATCAATTATAAACTATAAACCTAGCAACCAATGCTACGTTTTTCATCTCGTGAGCTAAACGGCTATGAAATTGTTGTTTTTCACATTGAATGTGAATTTTTCTCTCTGGCTGATAGCAGACCCTCATTAACTGATCAGTAACTGTAGCAGGCGACAGAGTCCTGGTTCCCCCGATCGAGAGGCTTGGAAAGGCGTTACACATTCCAGAGCTGCGGACTTGTAACCGTCGCACAGCCACAATGTTGCGTGCATTGTCGTGGACACATGCAGCCACTTTCCCAGAACAGACCGTTTGCAGGTCTCCACCGCCCCAACAAGTCCGCAGAGTGTATGTCAGAGCCTCCACCACATCCAACTGTGAGGTTGTCAGCTGTGTCTGCCTGGCGCGCTGTGTAGGGCCGTTGAATTAACACACCAGTCCTCACAGATAGATACAGATATATATATATCCTGTGTCACGTAGCCGAGCGCTGTCCAGCAGTCGGTCATGAAAGTTCAAGCTGCGTGGAAAATTTTAGTTCAGGTTATTTAGGGTTTATTCAAGATTTTGGCAAGTTAGGCTGTTTGTGTAACATACTTTTTCTATCTTAAGTTAGGATAGGAACACTGACTTAAGTGTTCATCTGTGCTGGTTTTTCCTAAACCAGGCCCTTACTAATTTCCATGGTTACCCAACAGTTATGATAGGATCTGCAAGTTAAGAAGTTTCCGTAATATGTCCCGCAAAGAATGCCACCTGTGCATTGTGAGCAGTCCTGATCATGTGTTGTCTGTCCTCTGTTCTTTCAGTGAGGAGCTGGGTCTCGGTGATGTTATGGACATTGAGCTGGATTTCCCGACCTTGTCGGAATCCCAGGATGCCCCGGCCTCTCTCACCGCACACAGCCTTTCACTGGAGGTGAGTTTGATTCGGTGTTTAGTGGAGTTCTTCAGGTTTTCCACGTTTTCAAGTAGCAGAATTTATAAGGCACCCTAATGTTCAGATGTCCCAGATGAAGTCTCCAGGACAGAACTATATAATTTGATACAGTGTTCAGCTGATGTACTCTAAATGTTATAAAATGTGTCTATAGACAGATATACTATTCAACATCTACCATGGCTGGTTCTATGGCTGGGCGATAAATCAATATCATTGTATTGTGATTAAATCCCACTATTGTGATACACAATTACATCATCTGAATCGTCAGTAACAAGCACATACTAACTGTGCATGCATGTACACATCGTCTGCGTTTAGCTGGATTTCCTTAATTTCACCTGAAACAGTTATGGTCACGCTCTTATTAAAATGAGAAAATACTTTAAATTGAAAAAGTATTTGATTCACACTGGACTATTCAGAAACCAGCTTCCCGAGTGGTTATTTCATGCAGACTTTTTCTTGTTTACCAGAAAACATGATATATTATGATATATATCATGATCATTATGAAACGATCATGCGTGACACGTAACCGGGAAATGACAGACATGCATTGTGCCGTTTTCTTATCTATCCATGTTTTAGTAAATCTGTGCTGTGAAACTTTATTCAGTTCCTCCTTTCTGCTGTTTTCAGTTTACTGCTCAAATACAACAAACAGCTTGTCGGGTTAAAACAACGGAAAGCAAATTATTTCCAACCTCTTTTTATTGAACAAGTTGAACTGAACAAAAAAGACACCTTTTAAAAAAATAAAAATTAGAGAGCGAAGTAGAGTGTTCTACAGACAAAGGTTCTTTCTATTGAGCCAGATTGTTTTTGCTCTCTTGCTCAGGATGAAGACTGCTCGGGTACCCCAGTGAAAGTCCAAAAGACAGAAACCACGGCGGAGCCCGACATGGCATAGTTCATCCTGGGAAACAAAATGCAACATGTTCACACCCTTCTCAAAGGGTCCCCCCACCCAGAATGCCTCTGTTCCAGGTCCCAGCTACTTGATGTGCTCCAAGTTATGCAGCACCTGCACAGCTTCACGATGCCGTGTCTGTGTCTCCGCTTATCAGTTCAGCACTGTCACATATTTAGTGTTTTGTTTCCATTTATACTAGCGCTTCGTGATCCATTCAAGTGAAACTCCGGCATAAAAATTACCCCAGGGTCTTTTTTTCAGCAAATGCACTCATTAAATAAGCCACCAAGACAGTTCTTTTCATGTAACAACTATTGACGGAGAAATCCGTAAGAGTCGCCAACGCTATCATGCTATTGCAGAGGTTTGATGTTTTTTTTAGCAGTATTAGTGGTAAAAAAAAGACGTTTGAATGCCCTCTCCGTACTTCCCGAGCTAATCACTGTTAGCCACATCTGGCTGTTAACGACTCTACCGGATTTCTCTGTTAATAGTTCATACACACAAAACCTGTCTCGACGGCTTATTTGATGAGTGTTCTTGCCGAAAAAGACCCCGGGATGATTTTACTCTGAAATTTCACTTTACATTGGGACCTTTTTCAGATTACTAATCTGCTCAGGGAGTTCTCTTTTATGGCAAGATTTTCCAGTTTTTCCATCCAGCTTTGGTTGTTTAGGCAGTTCAGGATTTGGTGTGAACAGAAACGCTTCTAGCACTGATCTGTGGCCTGGTGGAGCAATCGTCCAGGTTCGTCGATGTCCATTATGTGCAAATGTTAAATCACACCCTGCTCATTCTTGCTGAAACCAGTGCAAGATTTCATGGAAACGAACAGAACTCAAAGGGTTCTTTCAATCATTTAAACAAGACGGGCTAACCAAAGGCACAGTATTTTCCTGTTAATGATTCATACTAACATGCTTTTTTTCTCCTGTGTACTATTTTAAATACTGAAGGGAATTACTTTGGTTATTGGGTTGCAATCTGTTTTTATATTGGTTGTTTTTTTTTTAATGCAAATGTTATCGTTTAATTCTGTTTCCTTCATGGTGAAAACTTTCAAATAATAAAAAAAACTTGAATGTATCATCGTCTTCTATGACCAGCTTTTTGAAGGGTTGTTCAGGGTTCTTACACGTGCTGGAAATCCTTAAACGCTTACATTTGAATGGGGTGTGTTCAAGGTTTGAAAAGTGCTTGGGTTCTGAAAGAAGTGCTCCAACTGCTTTAAATTTAGGTTAAATAGGAGTGAGAAGTGTACATTGTAAAACATTAAATTTGACCCTTCTGTAGAATGATGCAATGAAACATTTGGATGTGTCTATATCGCAATGGCATCTAATTTAAGGTGATAAAGCAATGAATGACCTGCATGTAAATATGTAATTAACCACAGCTGCAAGGTGCGGAGAAATCTTGAATTTGACTTTGGACAAGGTGTAGCAACCCTGGTTTCTTATCCTGGTGTCCTGCACTTGGACCCACCCACCAGATCAGCTGCTACATTGAATCAGTTCAGATGTAAACCACACCCAACTTTTTGCATCCTGTAAACAATATATATAAACTGTGTGTGTGGGTGTATTAGATATATATAAATGTAAATTAATTTCCCCCTGGGGATTATTAAAGTATTTCTGATTCTTATGGCTCATAAGAGGGCACTTTAACACACGTTTTGACTCCTAGAGGGCACTTTAGCATGCGTTTTGGCTCCTAGAAGACACTTTAACACACGTTTTGACGCCTAGAAGGCACTTTAGCATGGGTTTTGGCTCCTAGAAGGCACTTTAGCGTGCGTTTTGACTCTTAGAAGGCACTTTAGCACACGTTCTGGCTTCCATGAGGGAACTTAAGCACATGTTTGCTCCCAGAGGACACTTTAGAACGTTTGGGCTGTCATGAGGGTACTTTAGCACACGTTTTAGCTGCCGTGAGGGCACTTTGGCACACGTTTTGTCTGTCATGAGGGCACTTAAGCACACACTTTGGCTGCCATGAGGGCACTTTAACACGTGTTTTGACTCCCATGAGGGCACTTTAACACGTGTTTTGACTCCCATGAGGGCACTTTAACACGTGTTTTGACTCCCATGAGGGCACATTAGCACGTCTTTGCTCCCAGAGGGCATTTTGGCTCCTAGAGGGCACTTAAGCACGCGTTTTGGCTCTGCAGAGGGTACTTAAGCACACGTTTTGGCTCCGAAGATGGCACTTAACCAAACATTTTTGCTCCCAGAAGTCACTTTAACATGCGTTTTGGCTGCCATGAGGGCACTTTAGCACACGTTTTGGCTCCGAATAGAGCATTTAAGCACACGTTTTTGCTCCCAGAGAACACTTTAGCATACATTTTGGCTCCTAAGGGGGCACTTTAGCACACGTTTTGGCTGCTAGATGGCACTTTAACACACGTTTTGGCTTCCAAAAGGGCACTCTTGCACGCGTTTTGGCTCCTGGAGGGCCCTTTAACACGCGTTTTGGCTTCCAAAAAGGCACTCTAGCACGCGTTTTGGCTCACAAGAGGGCACTTTAACATGCGTTTTGGCTTCCAAAAGGGCACTTTAACATACGTTTTGGCTCCCAGCGAACACTTTAGCACGTTTTTTAACAATTAGGCCGTGAGGGAGGGCACGCCAGCGCAAGTACCCCTGGCTGCGAATCCCTCCCTAAAATCAAAAGAAGACTGTAGTTCTGTTAATGACCTGAGGAGGGCAGCAACACGCCTCAGCTGCGGCTAGTCCCCTGAAAATCCACCAGCAGAAGAAAGAAGAAGAAGGGGTGGGACAGAAAAGAAACAGAAGGGCGAGAGGAGAAAGAGTTCTTGCTACTGTGCAGGTTAAATATTTCAGATTTAACTACATAAAGGTGACTGTGGACCATGCTGAGGGCCTGTCTGAGAGGAGCTAATGCCACAGCCCGGGTAAGACCAACTTCTCCTTCATACCGGGCGATGACGTTAGCATGTTGGGTTAGCGTGCTGTCATTCAGTGACCCACAGGCTGGCCCAAGGTGGACTTAATATATTTATTACATATTTATTATTAAACTGTTAACACTGACGTGCAGCCGAATGTTGTGTTTTACATTTAACAAGGCCCCTTATTGAACGTGCAGTTGTCACCAGAGAGCCATGATAATGACAGTGCTAGCTGCTTAGCCTCTAGTGACGTATGGCTAACGGCTCTTCCACCGTAAGTGTATTTGTGTAAATAAAGGTTATCAAAAAAAGGCTAACAGTTAGCGCAGGATATAGCATCCACTCTGCACACACGCCTCTTTTCACTGTGTCGTGTCAGTGAATGAGAAAGTGTTTTAATACCACTGACCTTTTTAAAAAGCACAAACACTAAAGCAAAACATTTTGCTCTGCAATTTTAAAGTCATTTGAAAAAAAAACAACCGTCGTCCATGTAGGTAATAACGCTAATGCGGGGAAGTTGATTCAACTACATTAATGATTTAAATGATTTATATTTAAATTTCGGCTTCATGTTTGAGCATTAGTATTTATATTTAAAAACGTTGATTTAATGACATTAACGGTATGTACACAAAAACTGTCCAGGTGGATTTACAAGATATCGTTTTAGATTAATTTGGTCTACAGTCCGCCCATTTCTTCTTACGAGTGTTGACTTTTCCCAATAACAAAATAACTCTTACTACCTTTAGAATATAAAACGATGTCTTAATCTTGTCTTAAAGTCGTTTCCCTTCTCATCGAATGTTTAACATCCACCCCAAATATTCTGGTATGGTCCCATAACAAATGGCAGTTTTTATTCTAGTTAACAGAAAGTACGAGGATACTCACTATCAAGTCTAACTATATCTATTTTTTTGCTGTATATATTCTATTAAAGATTTTAAAGGAAACTTCTGATTAAATCAAATTTGTCTCCAGCCAGCCAAACTTTGTGTCAGTTATTCCAAAAGAATCTCGTTCCAGCTTGTTTGTAAGTCCTGGTGTATTTATTCTTGGTAATGTCGACTTCTCCAAGGAGTACACCACTATTACATGGATCAACCATTGAAAAGTTGCTAACTGAACCTCTCAGTTTTTAGCACATCATCAAAAACCACTGCATATTCCTTTGGTGTAACTGTGAACCTGAATCAGACAGGAATTCATTTTACATCAGTAAATGCCCACGTTTGAAAAAGATCCAGAGTAGTGTTGGTCCGAAACATCGGCCAGCTGGACGATATTTGCGTTTTTAGGTGCATCGTATCGGCCAATGCGGGCTGCTTAGTTCACTGAGCAGTTTTCCCAGCCTTATTTACAGACAGGCGTCCACAGGCAGCTCCGTGTTGCTGGAGACGCCTTTTTTAAGTTCAATAAAAAACTCTTAACATGTTATCTTCATCGTGTAACTTTTACAATAAATAAATTGAGGGAGCAAAAGTACTTTCGGTGAAGCAGACACACAGTATAACTCGTACTTTTTTCTGCTTACTTGTTTGCAGAATTCAATTAAAAAAATGTGGAAAAAAAGTAGTATCAGCTCCAAATATCGGCTCAAGAAAGCCGTGAGTCAGTATCGCTCATCGGTTCAGGCTGATGAGAAAAAATCGGTATTGGCATCGGCCCTAAAAAAACATATCGGTCGATCCCTGATGTCAATACAAAGTAACACCAGCCGTCTCGCTTGTCTCCTGCTGGGACTCCTCACTGGCCACTCTGGACCAGGTCCCTTGCTTACCATCCGGATGCCCTGGTCAGGCAGCAAAAGTAGTATCCGCTGCATATATCGGCTCAAGAAAATCGTCAGTCCGAATCGATAATAAAAAGCAGCATCTGCCCTAAAAAATCCGTATCGGTGGATACAGATTTCTCTAGAGTCCCCGCTGCAGTTCAGCACACGCAGCTCAGGTCTAACTGAAAGGCTCCAGTACAGATAAGTAAATATCGGCCCCTTGTCGTAAAAACTGCTCATGTTGTTGCTTCACATAAGGTGTCGCTATCGTTTAATAAACAAAGAGTCACTTGATAACCTTCCTGTAATATGATAAACGGTGCTCAGCACGATAAGTCATTACCTGTTACATCGTCATTTTGGTGTTTTTGTTGTCAGTGAGAATCATGGGAACACGACGTAAAGGCTATTAATAACAAAGTAGTATAACATGAATAAATGTATTCCAAGTGTTTGATGGGTACATTTGTGAGAGGGGTGCACTGCTGGTACACCCTTTGGGGAAACCTGAGTTACATCCACTATGTCATAATCAAATAGGACTTTATAGTCCGCCAAAACAGAAAAGAGAAACAGCAGTAGGACATGACACATATGGGACGAATATGATAAAAGGACACGTTTCCTCTGCTGTAGTACCTCTCTGTAGACTGGGGGTTAGAGAGAGATGCAAAGGAAACAGTTCATCATCATTTTGCTCCTTTTGTAGGAGGTTTTTGACAAATATGATGTCAGAAATGGACCACTGCAAGTGCTGCTCTGTCCACCTCGGTTTCCTTAAAAATCAACTGTTTTACAACAACAAACCTGTATTTACAAGTCAATCCAACGTACTTGTAAGTGTACTCCGCTGCTCAGAAACACCAAGGCCCCTCCCGGTAGCAAAGCCATTTCCATGCAGCTACTTTCATTTGTATGTTTTCTTTTCACATGTAACTTTATTATTGAAGATTCAGATTTTATCAGAATGTTTGTGGCCCTGTAGTTTCCACCAGGTGCCGTGTAATCAAGTTGCTTGTTCATTTTTAAATGCTCCTCCGATGCTATATATATATATATATACAGTATATATGTATGTATGTATGATCTTTTTATTGAACAATTTAGAGGTACAACAATACAAGGTATACAATAAACAGCACATTGGCGACATAATTAATAAATAAAACAAAGAGAGTACAATAAATAAGAAAATTAAATAAATAATACTCACTAAAATAAATAAATAAAACAAACAAAAAAACTTACCGTATAAGATATCAGAGTTCATCAGGTGTTCAAGAGCATTATCTTCTTGGTTAGTATAGCAGCTAATAACACCTTTAAGAGTTAGCAGCATAAAAAGAACATGACATTGTTTCTGTATTAACTTTACAGAAAGTGCAGGAATCATCATCATCATCTATAAACTTAGCAATCATCATCATCTATAAACTTAGCAATAATACTACTAACTCTGTATATTACGCAGTGTCTTAAAATGTACTTCTTTAGCTTCGTTAGACATGCAATATTTGTGCCTCTGATCATTCAACTCCCCAAACATGGAGTTTGGGGAGTAAAAGCAGATGTGTGTACCACAGACTGTATATAAAGACGTGTACCTTTGCGTGTTTCAGAGAGTCAACCTCAAACAATAGCATGAATGAACACATGAACTGTCTGATAGGGATTCTCTCTCTTCCTCACCCTCTCCGTCCACCTCTCCCGCCCTCTCTCTAGAAGAACTGTGGGAGGAGAAACCCTCTAGCCAACCCGCAACACTGTCGGCACTACACATCAGGAGAGAGCAGGTGACAGATGCGCACACACACACACGCACACGCACACAATCCTATTTCATTCAACTCTCTTGATGATAGCAAGATATCGTCAGGCCTCATGTCTCTTCTCCTCTGTCCTCTTCCTGTCACAGCGGTGCTGCTAAAGTGGTGGTCGGCGGCCTGGTGACCGTAGGCGGTGGCATCGGGGGTACAATACTCTACTCTAAATGGGACCACAAGTTCCGAGCAGCTGTGGAGAACAATATTCCATACTCAGACTGGCTGCTGGGTCTGGCTTTGGGACCCGCTTCTCCGGATGGCGCCAAGAAACAGGTCAGGATGGATTCACGTCATGTGCGGGTGTAATTTACTGGAATCTGTTCTTTTAAAGAAACATTTATATATTTTGTATTCTGCAAACAAACGAAACAACCCTGACGGTCAGGGTAAGTAAGGATGAGGATAAACAAAGACAAGAACAAATCAGTCTCAGAAGAAGACACATCCAAATTTTTTCCAAAGGGTCCAAATATTTATTTTTGCAGTAACAGTGCCATTTTCTATTGTCTGCAGTTGCAAGTGGGATAGAGTTATTTCAGGTTGTGTCCTGAGTGTTGGGCTAGGCAATAAAATTTCATATCCCGATATAGGTCATTTCATATCCTTATAACAATATATATCATCATATAGCCCATTTTCTCTTCAAAAAAATGCGTTTTCCAAGTACATTCTTGTACTGTTTTTTTATTTTTAATTGGTCTGTGAACGTGTGTAAATGATAAACCCTCTCAGGCTGTGCGGCAGCTCCTGACACAGGACAGCAGCTGGTGCACGTGAGTCCAGTGCTGCCCGAGGTCACGCAGCCGGTTACTGGGTGATTTCTGATACGGGCATCAGAGTACTTGTTGTCATGAAAACAAAAATGTGTTTGTTTGTATTTCTCGTTGCCAATAGCTGACGGTACATTCAGAACTGTCGTTTCACTTTTACCGTGGCTGTGTCAGATTGTCGGACTGACGGCACAGCTGTAATAGGCCGATCATTTATCAATTTCATTGAAACACTGCAGCCTGTCTAAGTCAGACATGGAGCGTGTGTGTCGGATATCTGCGTCTGGTGTGTTATGGCACCGCAAGAAAAACCATACAGCAAAATATGACATGATAGACGTTTTTCTACAGCCATACGTTGCATATCACCATATCGCACAGCCCCATGTTGATATCCTTATACCGCAGTTATATACTTCAGAAAAGCTGGAATCTCTTCTTGATGAGATTACGCTATTTTGAGAAATTACAACAGGGTGTGAAAGAGAAAAAGAGCTGGGAAATAAATCCAGTCACTTTTAATTACAGATGTCCCGAGCAAGTCCAAATGACCAGTATCAGTATTATCACTTTAATGCTGGTGTGTCAAACTGATCCAGTAAAGGGCCGCTGTGGCTGCAGGTTTTCATTCCAACCAAGCAAGAACACACCTGATCCAACACATCAAACTGTGTGAAGGCGATTCAGTTGGTGGAATAAGTCAGGTCAGGTGTGTTCTTGCTCGGTTGGAATGAAAACCTGCAGCCACAGCGATCCTTTACTGGATCAGTTTGAGACACCTGGTTTAATGGATCAGTATCAGCTGAAATGAAGCAGATTCAAATCTGATTCCTTCTTTACTGTACTCGTCTGTGTTTCTGTCAAAACTTTCCTTAATATCAGATCAGTAATTTAAGTTTATCAACGTGTTACTTTTGAATCAGGACCTTCAGGAACCATTAGCTGGTGAAAACTAATGTGTGTCAGATACTTATTTGATGGGTATGACTTGTGATATGTGGCTCCGATGAGACTCTGAGGCGGTAGTGAAAATGTCTGCTGTCCCTGCTGTGTAGATGGAGCTGGCCCAGCCTCCTTCTATGATGGAGAAAGGTATGAAGGCGTCCAAAGCTAAGTCCGAGAAAAAGACGAAGGAGTCTGCAGAGAGTCCAGCCAAAGAGAGCAGTCCTGTCCCAACACCGCCTGCACAGAGCATAGAGGGTAAGTCTCTCATATGGTCTGGACTCAGGTTCTTCACTTATTGGCAGCTGTTCCAGTAGTCACTCGCTCTATTCTGCCAGCTGCTACAGTGAGGCCCTGTGCTGTCTGGGTGGGTAGGGGGGACACTAGAGGGCAGCAGCGATAACACCAGACATCACAAAGGTCCGGCTACACCACATTCTGGGAAATGGGGGGAAAAGGCTCTGGGTTTTTAGTCCTTTTTTGAAGCAATCACAGTCGTCTTGTATGGAGCTAAGCCCCAGCTGCAGCGACGTGCCTTTGCAGAATAGATAGTAGAGATGGGGGGGGGGGGGGGGGTGCCTGGTTTTATCACAGCACTGATAAATGTTCTTGTAAAGCATAAACATTATTTTAAAAAATAGACATTGTGTTAACTGGCTGTAGTTTAAAGTATATGAAGTGAATATAAAGACCTTTTCAAAGATGTAAACTTAAACATTTTAAATCTGTCCTAGCTGATTTCCTGTTGCAGTGAATTTGAATGACACCAGTAAGCCCGTCACATAACAAATGCTGATATAACTGACAATGATAATGGCATAATAATGTAAGTACTTCTTTTCAAGATCACTAAACGTTTATTTCTAAAGAATGTTAAACACTAAAACTGGAAGATAAATATCCAAAATAAATAAACAAAACAACCAAAAAACATTAATAAAATGGACTCTCAGTCTACACTCAGTGGCCACTTTATTAGGTACACCTGCATCTTAATAAAGTGTCAGTGTGGTCTTCTGCTGCTGTGATTAACTATGATTAAGAAGTGACTAGTTTAGTTATAATCCAGGTGTTTTCTGTGAACTGTGTTGTCTTAATGCTCCCACAGAGGACTCTCAGGGTAAGCTGTGTAGTGTCGTACTTTAGCTGCTCTGCCTCTTACTAGACTGTAGAGATGAAACCATAAAGGGCAACACACACACACACACACACACACACACACACACACACACACACACACACACACACACACACACACACACACACACACACACACACACACACACACACACACACACACACACACACACACACACACACACGGCGTCCCAGAGCAACATGGTGCCCACTGCTCTTTCATATGGATTTTAAACAGTTTTTTTATTTCTTCAGGTATCCATAATCTTTATTTCAATAATGTATTTTTAGTCTTTATTTATGTATCTCTATTTAATTCATGTTTTTTAATATGATTTATAACACCAGTCTAAAGACACGGTTTAATAGCAGAGGTTTCACTGTTCATGACAACTGTACAGGGAGGATTTTATGTAATTATTTATATTATGGCTTACATTTCTGCATAATTAAGGGTGTGGTCTATTTGAGTCACAGGTGGGTGCTGTCACAGGAGACTGTAGGTTTCCCATGTTCCAATTAGCCAGGCCTGAGCCACAGAAAGCTGCCCACTTTAAATAAAGTTGTATTTGTAAGAATTCCCTGCTTGTCAAATGTGGATATTGGCTGATAAAAATAATATTTTGTCGCAGATATGTAGTCCTATTAGACTTCCATAATGTAGTTTGTAGTCCTTTCCAGCTTTTAGGGCATACATTGCAATCCCGTACATATAGCTCTGTGATAAATGCTAAAAAAGAAGCTGTTGGTGCAGGAGATTGATCTAGTTTTGTTATTATATTTGAGTTTTGTTATTATATTTGAATGATTAAACCAGTTGATGGATGTCTTGGACCATCAGTCTCCGAGTAAATGACTGTACTGTTTTGTGCTTCATAATCAAACCTCATCAAAACCAGTTGGTCATCTGTCATGCACACACTCACAGTAAACTGCCTGTGTCCCACCCAGAGGCTTCAGCAGAGGCTACTCACATCATCGCAGCCATCAGCGAGGTCTCCACAGTCCCCGCTCCATGTGACACAGAGGCAGCAGCAGTCAAAGGTAACACCATAAGGCTGCACCTCTCCACCCCACTGTACTTATATATATTGATGTAAAGCAGATTGTAACCTTTGGGCATTTAAATCAATGTATAGATACGTGTTTGTGCCTTTTTATATGTGTTACACTGTACATTAATAACTGAATGAAGATGTTTGAAGGTATTTAGTGAAAATAAGCTTACAATTTGTCTCTTTGTGCCTGTTTTCTCTAGAAGAGTGCAACGAGTGCCACCACATGGACACCCCAGTGGTTCAACCTGCCACAGAGTCACCTGTGGAAACAGAAGCACTGAAAGAGCGACCAGTGGAAGAAGTGACAGCTATACTGGCTCAACAAGACCAGAACGACCAGGACACCGTCACATGTAGGATGGCAACCACGCGCGCGCGCACACAAAGCATCTAGGATTTTATGTGATGGCATAAAATGTAAAACACCTGTCGATAAAATGACAGTATTCACGTGTGCACATTCAGGTGGTTGACACTGTGTGTGTGTGTGTGCGCACGCACACACACACACACACACACACACACACACACACACACACACACACACACACACAGAGTGTCAACCACCTGAGTGTGCACACGTGAATACTGTCATTTTATCGACAGGTGTTTTACATTTTATGCCATCACACAGTACTTTAAAGTGAAATAATGATACTCTGGATAAGATGATTTTCATAGAAGTTCAACACAGATGATGGAGAAAAAAAACACAAATAAATCTGTGTGTGCATAATTTATATCTGCCCATCCTTCTAATTTACCGTTTTCTTTATAATCTACTAGAGTTGTTCTGTCGCGTGTATTTGTCATTATCCTGTCGGCAACATTACAGTTCCTTTAGTGTTAAACCACGGAAACTCTGAAGTTACAAAAAAATCTGGAGAATTTATGTTGATCGAAGTACCTGTCTCGCAGGGTATGAACCTTCCACTGCATTAGGGTTGAGTGATATGTTAACATTTTCCAACGGGCCGCTGTCGGTCCAGCTGAAAGATGAGTTCACAATGCTAATAAATAAGCAAATTAAACTCACAAACTGTCAAGGAAAGACATGTTCTCGCTCTTATTTCCCCTTTGAAGCAGAAAAATACAACCGTACACCTTCTGAATTCCGGTTTCTCTCGTTCACTGATCGAAGGGTGCCTAAGCCTGTTCAGGGTTTCCCTTTAAGTAGCAAAACTAAAATCTGAAGCTATAAACTTGACGGAGGAAGCAGAACTAAACATTGAGCTTCTGAAATAATCAATAAAGCGGCTGTTTCTGGTGTGTAAATGCACACACAGTGTCTCTCTTCACGGGGACACCGACACTTGCTTGATCATTTTTCTTTTTCCTTAATGATGAATTATTTCACAAACCCACAATGCATTAGTTTTTAATCAGAATGTTATTTTTTATGAATTCACCCACTCGGTCGATGATTTAGTCAACTTTGAAAAGTCTTTAACCTCCTCCTCTACTCTCTAACGCTGTCTATCTGTGTGTCTGACTTTTCTGCAGCTGTATCGAGCAGTCTTGAAGACTCACTGGCCAGCTCAGCTAAAGCTACACTGCAGGCCATCGGAGCTCAAGAGGCAGCCCTGCAGGCTATCGCACAGCACACACTCAAACTGAAGGAGGCTATGGAAGCAGAGGTACAGAGCAGTGTCATTGACCACATTCAGTCCTTTAACACTGGTACAGGTGTGGAGAAATGGGATTAGATTTATGTGAATAGGTCTGTTTTAGTGTTTGAGCCACCGGTTAGCAATGAACTGATTTGGGACTCTGAATGCTCCAATTACATATTAATCAGAGCTAGGACGATCCAGTTCCATCATTATCACCACGATGGCATGGATGAGGATCACCTGGCTCATCATTCAGGGGGCACAGGGACTTTGAAGAGCATGCGTTTTCTCCCTCTTGCGTGCCAGACGCCCCTCTCCCCAGCAACGTGTTCCAGCTCCTCCTAAGCAAGCCCCCACCACTGCAACTTCCTGGTTGATCCAAACAGGAAGTGCCAAAAACTGCAGTTCTCTGAGTGTCCACTAGGGGCATGTTTCATAATAGAGCACTTTTTCATTGACCCCCACGTTAAACAGGCCATTTTCACAGCATCATTAAACCTGTTTAAGGCCTGGGTTAAAAATAACGTTTTAGTCTGTATGTTTAGGTCATATCTCCATGACAACACTTAGGGGGTGAATTTTTATGTGCCAGTCTATTTTTATTCTTTTCTATTTACGTTGATGAATAATTAAGGGCGTGGCCTCTTGAGTGACAGCTATCCTCTGGCCCTCACTTCTCCTCAGAGGTAAATGTCAGCCAGATGGAATTATCTCCCTCCCCCCAACGTCACATACATGCCCTTTTGTGGTAAGAGGAAGTGAGGCGGAGTCAAATTCGGAAAAGATGGCGACTCCCGTAGGCGAAGACGATTGGATCAAGTTTAGAGAACGGACCTGGACTGAGAGGCTACGTCTATTTTTTATACAATCTATGGTCCTGAGGGATCCAACGGCCTCTACCATTGCATCTTATACCAGTTGGCTATTCCTGAGGAGGCCTCCTGATCAGATGCACAAACATAAGCCACAAAGCAAAAGAACCTAGTCCACTAGATGGAGGTCTCTGTTGAATCACCATTCATTGAGTCCTTTTCTTTAAACCAACAGCTCCATCCAGTGGACTCAAATACAACTAATGCTTCATGAAGCTTCATTTGGACCTCACTTATTTCAACCCAGTTCTGATAAGGAGCCTGATAATGTTAATAAGGCGATCTGTAAACTCTGTCTGATGAAGGTGGCAGCATTTGAGGGCAACACCTTAAAGCACACAAGAGTGAAAGCTCAACCAAATAGGCCTGAGGTCAAAGTAAGCGCTCTACAGATATGGAGCGTCATCTGCAAATATCCTTTCTTGTAAAGTGTCCATCATCCGGTGGGAAAATGGCCTTCACTCCCAACCCATACAGAGTAATCCTCCGTTTTCGGGCACGGAACCATGTTCTCAGACTCTCAGATCAAATGGAGACGCCCCCACAGTTTTTCATGCCTGGATAGTTATTGGTAGTTAAAGAGCTAACTGCAAAACCTCTGTGACACTTTTAATGGGCGACCTCGTTGCTTTACAGAAGAGTGATTACTGTTCTTCTTCAATCCAGGTCCCACCTCAGGAGAAGTCAGCCCAGTGGAAGGATCTAGAAGCTGCTCTAGCTGATAGAAACAACGCCGTGAAAGATGCTGGAACTGCTCTATCCAATGCCAAGTAAGACGTATATCTTAAAACACACACACACACACACACACATTAATGTAAAAAAAACATTTTCATTGTTTGTGGTCACCTGCTGAGCTGAATCCAACAGATACGTCTCATCTTGATTTGAATCAGACTTAAATGGACTGTGTGTTCTGGGATCTGTGATATTGAACCACTGCTCTTTTTCCCAGAAGCTTGTGATGCTAATATTATATTTTTTAAAAATGACTAACAGTTTATTCTGCTGTTAGTGGAGGCAGTAGTAGTGCTGATTGATGAGTCGTACGTCCTGTGAACGTATATGCATGCAGGAGAGTGTTAGGCCTGTATTCACATCTCCAACATTACCCTCACAGGGCCCCACGGGAACAGCTACCAAGTTGCCACTGACAACCACTTCTTGGCCTTTGGTTTTCACTTTTAACATATAAAAAATATGGACAGCAAACAGCAACATGTGCACCCCATAGTAAATACTTGTCTAATATTAATTGAACCAGTGATGTTTAAATATTGCTGTTACAGTCAGAACCAGACAACTGAAGTGCACTGGTGCGTCCAAAGTCATCTTTTTAAAGACAACAGTGAAGCAAAGGAAATTGTTTGATTCGACTTTTAAACTTAAAATTTAGTTTGGTCACTGTGATAAATCTTATTCTTTTATGTCACATTTTCATTATTAAGCTGACGTAAAGCTGCGTATATCGTAGTATGCGTAGTATTTTAATTATTTGAAATATAAGGTGACTAAAAATGGCAATCATATTTTCAGTTTTGGCAACCAAAAGCTGCGGCCTGGCAACTACTTCTGGTTGCTTGGCAACTACTTCTAAAGGTTCATGTTGAGGGCTGCAACTCACCAATAATTTCACTGTTGATTCATCTGCAGATTACTTATGTTGATCAATCGAATAGTTATTGGGTTTATAAAATGGTGAAAATGTGGATCAGTGTTTCCCAAAGAACAAGAAGATGTCCTCAAATGTCTTGTTTTTTCCACAACTCAAAGAGATTCAGTTCAGAGTAGCAAAGAAACCAAAAAATATTCACATTTAAGAAGTTGGAAGCAGAGAATTTGGACTTTTTTCTTAAAAATTATTCAAAACAATGAATCGATTATTTGATACGGTTGTCGATGATAGTTGACAACTAATGGGTGAATCAACTTATCGTTGCAGCTGTATTATTGTGGAGCCCTGCCTGATAACTGTCAGGTGTTCTGCCTCACCTCTCCTCTCCCTTCTGTGTCCCTGCAGCGAAGCCTTGGACAGTCTCAAGTCAGTGATTGACAGCTCTAAAGGGCTGAAGGTGGCTGCTGTGCGCCCACTGGTTTTAGCAGCAGAGGAGAATCTCCATAACATGGTGGTGGACTTGGACAAAGTGGTCACTAAGGTAAGGATATTATTGTGTACATTTTGTACAACCCATAGACTGTGTAAAAAATGGATGTAGCGTCTCCGTCGGGGTCCGTTCTCTAAACTTGATCCAGTCATACTCGCCTACGGGAGTCGCCATCTTTTCAGACTTTGACTCCGCCTCATTTCCTCTTACCAAAAGAGGGCATGTATGTGACGTTGTGGGGAGGGAGATACGTCCATCTGGCTGACGTATACCGGCTCGCTGTCACTCAAGAGACCACGCCCCTAATTATTCATAAACTTTAGCCTCAAATAAAATAAAAACTAGCCTGGTCCAAAAACTGCTCTGTTATGAAACCTGCCCCTAGCGGACACTGGTAGAATTCAGTTTTTGGCACTTCAGTATTGGATCAAACAGGAAGTCACTGTGATGGGGGCTTATTCAACTTTATTTATTGCTTGGTACAACCAGATGAAAATACTTAGAGAGAACTCATTTTGTGAAATCTGCTCATTGGCTTTCATGTTGAGAGATTGATGTTCACACTTATATACAACCCTTATGTCTGTACAGTAGATATGATGAAAAGGCTAAGGATCTCTAAAATGATTACTCATCCATAAGGGGACGGTGAATGGATGAACCTTATTTAAATTTCTATGTCACTTAAATCCACACGCCAACGCATGGTGGAGGAAAAGTAATGAGGATTCATCCTCTTAGGATTGTAGAGGCACAATCTTACACCAGTGACATGATTTATCATCCAGTGGTCATTAATAGAGCTCGACTGAGATATCTCCGTTAATAGTTTTTACATGAAAAAAACAGTCCAGATGGCTTATTTGGTGTATGCAAGTGCTGAAAAAGACCCAGGGATGATTTTACGCCCGGATTTCACTTTAAGCTGTATCTATGACAAAGACAAAAAGCCCAAAAACTAAACGTGTGTGTGTGTGTGTGGGGGGGGGGTGTTTGTAGGTGCAGTCTGCAGAGTCAGAAGCTAAGATTGTCTCGCAGTACAGTGACCTGGTTAATGAAGCCAAACTACAGTTCCAGAGGGAAGTAAGCAGCCTGACTCCAGACATCCAGGCCAACTGGAAGGGCCTCAGTAAGACCACACACACACACACACACACACACGGACACATACACACACACAAACACACACACACATACACACACACACACATACACACACACACGGACACAGACAGACACGCACACACACCGAAAGACACGCACACACACCGAAAGACAGACACACGCGCATGCACGCGCACACACAGACAGACACACACGCACACACACACACACACACACACACACACACACACACACACACACACACACACACACACACACACACACACACACACACACACAGACAGACACGTATAGTAAGATAAACCCTTCCTATGGGGTTCTTCAGACACAAGAGACATATTTGAAAAAATAACATTAGTGTTTTTGTTTGTCAGCTGGTAAACTGTCAGCAGATGATCTGAACGCCCTGATCGCCCACGCACACCGTCGCATCGACCAGCTGAATCGCGAGCTGGCTGAGCAGAGAGTCAGAGAGCAGATCCACATCGACGCGTCGCTGGAGCAGCAGAAGCTGGAGGACCAGAGAGCCCTGGAGAAGGCTGTCAACACCGCCCTTCAGCACGTCAAGGAGGAGGCCCGGCTGGAGCAGGAGAGGAAGGTACGGAGGAGACACCGGGCCATGGACCAGTCACCAGTCACCAGTTCATCTCTTATCATCACTGGACGTCATCAATATTTACAATTTTTGTGTGTGTATAGATGTCTGAATTAAGGGAAGTGATGGAGGCAGAGATGAGGACTCAGCTCCGGCGTCAGGCAGCCGCTCACACAGACCACGTCCAAGACGTCCTGAAGGTCCAGGAGCAGGAGCTCAGAGCTACCGCTGAGCAGGTCCACACACCCTCTTTCACACTTTACATTCAAACATAAAAGCACACAGATTGTGTATGTCTGTTTGAGCGTCATCTATTGTTTTGTTTGTTTGGGATTAACATAACACAACATTAACAACAGTAATCCCGTCCCACGCCACCACCGTCCATGCTGATTCATTTCTGGTTACCAACATCAAACATTGTGCTCCCTCTTAAATAGCTATTACTCCATCAATGAAACACAATATAACCGTAATAGAACAGACACGTGAAATAACTCCAAACCAGATCGTTACAACAAATAAAGCAAATGCTACATTAAAGAAATAATTGGTTAACAGATAAAAATGAATTAAAAGAGCATTAGCTAAACAGAATACAAATAGAAATAAGAAGCACTGTCCTGTATTTATCCACCATAAGTGAAAACTTGCATCTCTCCACCATATGACTTCTTTCAGGAGCCATTTAAAAAGTGTAAGTATTTGCCCCACTTGCTTCATATAGACCCCATCTACCCAGTTATTTATGTGATGTTTTTTCAAATGCTGCAGCGCGTGCCGACTCCACAGCCCACTCTTGAAGAGATGGCACCCCCTCCTTCTTCCATCCCCTGAGAAGGATTTGTCTGCCAATCATAATACTGGTTTGGACATAACCTTTAACATGTTCATCGTGTCCTGTCAGAACGGAATGATCCCCCAAAGTAAATAATCTGGGGCTAAATGGCATTCGTATCCCTGCAATCTCACCCAAGTTCTCATAAATATTGGTCCAGTACGTTCGGACCATAAAACATGAACTAGATTACCTCTCTCCTTTTTGCATCAGCAACAGTTTGATGTGAGTAATCATCCTAATCGAGTCCAATAAAAAAGATGTATAATTTTGAATTGAATAAGACTTACTTTTTCATCCCTCGAAACTATTTTAAAATTTTTTACAAATTCTGTTCCAATCTTCATCATTAAATGTCAGGTTCAGATCCCTTTACCATGTCTTCTGCAGAGCAGAAATGTGCCTGTTACCAAGTACTTTATCTATTGTTATTCACTGGTCACGGCCGCCATCGTTCCTTCAACGCTCTGCTGTGGGCTGTGTTCAGGTCCTGAACAGTAAGATGCTGGAACAGGAGACCCGCTACCGCCAGCTGAGCCAGGAACAGCTGGATAACTTCACTCTGGATATGAACGCTGCCTACGCACGACTGAAGGGGGTGGAGGAGGCCATAGACAGTAAGATACACACACCACTATGGAAGAAAGTCCTCGAGATACTATTGGAGTTGTTTGACTGACTGATACTGTGACGCCATTGGTGACAGCATGCTCCGCCCTAAACTGGTGATCCATAACACAAAGGCTGCAGGGCAAGGAGGGCAAAATAAAAAGCTTTGTTTAGCCTTAATAAAGGGACACGAGAAGACATTTACAGGGAAACTGATTTCATTTATTTGAATGTAAAAAGACACTATGCTAGTTTTTCTTTTTCAACAATATCTTGATTGGATTTTTTACGTAACAACCGTAGAGCTGAATGAAATGATAATGTGCAACACTATATCAACTAGGTACCAGACCCTACAGGTCCGACCATACATTCCTACAGAGCGTGTACAGTACAAAGTCAAATAAGTAAGAGTCAACACAAGCCTTCAGTATATCATAAAGACAAAAGGAAGCTAATAGAAAACTGTTGCACAGAGGGAATAAGTAGCAGCAAGAGGTGGAAAATAAAAATAAAAGTATGGCTGAAACAGCACCAGATGTTGAGTAAGCCTGTTTAACAATTACGTGACATTATTTAAATACAAAAGTATTATTGTATTGTGGACTCCATGTCCACATATGCTAGAAAACCAACCCAGATCTTTGTTTTATTTTCTTTTCTTTTAATGTAAATCACTTTGGGCTGCATTTGTATATGTATGACAGGTGCTATATAAATAAATATAGCTGATTTGATGTGACTAGATTTTACTCTTGGCTTTGCGGGGATGGTTCCTCCTGTAACATCATTAAGCCCTTACAGTATAGACACAAGACAAGGGCTAAAGTCCAAAACATACGTACCAATGTTCCTATTCCCGATTTCCATCTGGGGCAAAACTGGGAGTACTGAGACTTTATTTGATGTAGTCTGTCATGGGTAAAGTTCACTACGCTAGTTTTGTCTTTTGGGATTTCTGCTTTGAACTCTATTTATTTAATAATCGTATAGTCATTTATGGAACACAAAGTGAAAAATAAACAAAGGTATGCATGTTCACAGGAAATAAACTTGCTTTAGATGTGAAGCAGATTCACAGTTTATTCACTCGCACACACAAATCCAGAGGGAGAAGATAAAAGGTGGGTTAACTGTCTCTGCTGAGCGTAACTAAGCTGTCCGTGTCCGCTCTGAAGCTGGTGCTGGAAATACGCGTGTCCCAAAGCTCACACACAAAAAAGTAGAGAAGTTAACGCGAGCTACTGACTGCCGCATTTGCACAAATAAAACACACCATAATATAAGGTAATTCACACTCATGCTCCTAAGCACATTAAACAGTTCACACACATCTTTTCTGATTCGCAAATGTGAGTGAAACAGGCGCACTGTGTGAGATCTTAACCTGGTGTAGAGGAACTGAGCTGAGTAATATTATTAATGAATGCAAGTTAAACACAAAAATAAGATCTTAATAACACCTCATTCTAACGTGCTGCATATTATTCTAGAGGTCCTTAAATGTTCATTTGGGGCTCCACACTGCGACCAAATTTGAGTGTGTAACTGAATTTCACATGTGGTCGCGCATGTGCGTAAAGATGTCTCGCCATATCATTATGTAAGTGGATAAACAGCAACAGAGTGGCAGATAAGACAGGAACAATATGGAAAGCACCGCCAGCACCGTAACACAAACACGAGAGCCCCCGCAGCTTCTTTAACATCAGGCTACAAGTGGCGCTGGGAGGGACGGTCTCTGAAATAGTTTTTCATGTGGGTTCTATGCGAAGAAATCAACAGTGTTTAACTGATTCAGTGACTTTATTTTATCATATTAAAATCTCGTCTCGTCTCGTGGACTCAATGTCGTGTATCGTCTCGTCTCTGAGCCGAGGGTCTCGTCACAGCCCTTATTCTTAATGTATGGTATATTTTTTAATATTGTTCTGTCATGACAGCGCTGCCGGTTTACCTTCTATGCTGCATCTTCAATAGAGCATAATAAAAATGTGACAGTGAATTTGAAACAGCACATTGGAATTTCTGCATCTATTATTGATTTACCGTGTGTGCCCCTAACATTTCTGGTTGTGCCCCTAAAATTATCAGTTGGGGGCAACAGTGCCCCTAGAGAAAAAAGTTAGTCATGGGCGTGAGAAATGTAAACATTTGAAATTTGACTGAGTTAGCTCAATCTGCCTGATCGCCGACTGCAGCTTTAATAAAATCCATTTTCCATTTGTAACCAAATCACAACTGGGGGGAGATGGCGACTTTTGGACAGAATTACTACAGAAACGGGTCTTCTTGGTAGTGACGTTTCTTGCCTTAGTGAAGTCCTCCCTCGGTTTAAAGGTTACGCTCTATTGTTGTTGTTTGTTTCATGCTGTCTTTGGTGCTGTTGCTTCCTTATTTATTCTATTTCCGGGTCAAAAGCCACTGCAGCAGAGTGGGGAGGGGGGAGTTATAACCTACGGAGCATGCGCAGAATGGAAACCCAATAGTAACCTGGGAACGCTCTTTAGTTCTCTAAAGGGTTATCTAGGTCTGTTAACTGGGGTATGATAACTCTGATTTTACCCAGGGTACGGTTTTTACATGGTGTAAAAAGTATGCCCTTAACCCGAATATAATCAGGTTTTTAAGTGGCAGCAACGGAAAATGGAAGTTACTTTTTAAAGAAATAAATGGAATAACAAAGGTTTGTAAATGTGGGTAATCCGGACATAAAGGTATGCACAACAAAGCAAGGGCCGCATATACACAGTGTTGAGTCTTTGATTTATTCATAGTATGTAAAGGTCTGGACTCGGAGCAGAGTAGGACCTGTTCTATTAAAGCTGTCCTGAAAACCCTTCCTGTCTCTTGACTGCAGGCCATGTGGTAGCAGAGGAGGAGGCCCGTAAAGCTCACCGGCTCTGGCTCTCCGTGGAGGCTCTCAACTACACTCTAAAGAGCACCGACACCGACGTGCCCACCAAGCCTCTAGAAGGTGCCGCTCAGGCTGTGCGAGACAGCTGCCACGACAACGACTTCGCCTTGACCCTAGCATCGTCCCTTCCCGAAGAATCCCTGCAGCGCGGCGTGTACAGCGAGGCCTCTCTTCGCGCCCGATTCAACTCTCTCAGATCGCTGGCCCGCCGGGTCGCCCTCGTCGACGAAACCCACAACTCCCTGTACCAGTATTTCTTATCCTACCTTCAAGCCGCACTGCTGTTTGAGGCCAAACAGGAGGCGCCCCCCGCCCAGCTGAGCGGTGAGGATTTAGACCCGTTCAAGCTCCTGTCGTACGCCAGCTTCTGCCTGGAGCACGGGGATCTGGAGCTGGCAGCCAAACTGGTGAACCAGCTGAGAGGAGAGGCCAGGAGAGTGGCGGAGGACTGGCTGGCCGAAGCCAGACTCACGCTGGAAACCAGGCAGGTCGTCAGTCTGTTGTCGGCTTACGCAAACGCAGTGGGGTTAGGAACCACACAGGCTCCTTAGGCTGCTCCCATGTAACCAGGCAACCCTAAAGGGAACAATCCGCCGAAAACCTCAAGAGTATCAAGCAGTCGCCACTGTAAGCTCATAACGGTAGCCAGGCTGCGTGTTTGTGAAGGAAAGCAGCTGCAGTGTCGGGGGAGCGCTGGATACTCTGAAGGGTTTTTTAAAGCGGTGACTTCCTTTTAAGGTCACTTAAGTTAACCAAGTGCTCCATGTCAAGATGCAACGTACGTTTATTTGTTTTAAAGCACTTCTAAGTGTCACTCTGGAGGGTTCTTTGCTAAATCTAACTGACGCACCCTCTTGATCTAGTTGTGGCAGTTCAGCCCCACAAGTTTGGTTCAGGTATTTATTTCTGGCTAATCCCCACCCCCACCTCCACCCCCTAACCTCCCATGAGAAATGAATCCCAACGTTGATGAAAGATTATATCATGCTGCATTTTATTTTTGTCAATACTGCACATGTACCAATAAATCATGAAGAAGAATGCTGTCTGTTACATGTTTCATTTCTTCAATTCAATTTTATTCATAGTGCCAAATCATAACAAAAGTTGTCTCAGGAAACTTTAAAGAGTAGGTAAAGACCACACTCTATGACTTATTTATGATTTACATAGACCCAACAATTCCCCTGTAGAGTACGGTGGCGTGAAAATGATAATTATGACAAACATGATTTATGATGAGTAGTGGCGATTAAATAAGGCATTCAAATGTCTTTTTTAACCACTAATACTGCTGAAAATAACAGCAAACCTCTGCAGCAGCATGATAAGAGTCCTTACACACAAGACAAAGCACCAATGGGCTCCTTCCTTTGGGACTGACTTTGGTAATCCACTGGAATGGACTTTACTATGAGAGGAGCTGGTACAGGGGCCAGTAGGTAAGTCTTTAAAACACTCTTTTAATAAACTCTGGGTTCACTAACTAAGTCCAGTCGTATGTTCTCGTCCAGTCAAAAATGAAAAACTGTTAGTATGTCATGGTCTATTGTTCCCGATCGTCACATGCAGTGAAGTACTGGGATAGTGAAGTAGTGGAACATTGATCTTTATCAGCGTTTTTGGAAATCTGAGTAACGTTTGTTCCCAGAAAAAAACTGATCAAACACTACTCTCTCCATTTAGGCTCTAAGTACAGGAAGAATGCTGATTGGGCGGCTGTAGACTCCTGTAAGCCTTTCCTTTGGGGTTTCGGGTGAAGTCAATTCAATTCTATTGTATTTACAGGGCCAAATCATAATAAAGGTTATCCCAAGACACTTTACATATAGAGTGGGTAAAGACCACACTCTATGAAGTCAGTTTTGAAGTCACTTTGGGAGCACACACCCTCTTTTTGTACTAAAAATATGACAAATACGTATAACCAGAGGCTGAAGTCTCCCACCTGGTTATCTGGTCCTGGTGGTTTGAGCCCAAAGAAAAGTAAAAGACCAGGTTTCCTCCCTGCTGCTGTCTGGCAACAGATACAGAAGGAACATGAATGACATGGAGCTCTCTCTCCTGTTGGTACTCCCAGACCACTACCCTTATTCCCTCTGTTTTCATTTAAAACACTCATTTAACACGTGATTGTATATATTTTTCTGTGTATATATATTCATTGTAAAGAAAATGTGTTTTTCTTTCATATAGTTCTATTTTATTTGTTTATATTCTATTGTAATTGAGATATCTTGAATATGTGTTTATGTATTTTCTGTATGTAGCACGGAGGGAGCTACAGCTACATCTCATTGTGTAATATTTATTCTGTGACAATAATAAATCCTTGAAACCCTTTCACAAAAGTCACAATAGTGAGTCACACTACTGCAGTCCTATGACAAAACAGACGACATTTAAATGAAGACACAGTCAAAGGTTTGGACTTTTAATGTGAAACTTCTGATGGAACAAGCCGAAGACTCAACTTATTGAGTTTGTGTCTCATAATTTTGACTTCTCTTAGGTTTCATTAAAGGTTGAATATGTAGAATCTGTATTAAAAGCTAAATAAAAAAAAAAAAGAACGGTACAAAATTAAAGCATTGCTTTTCCAGGAAAAAAAAAAATTGAGTCTGAATTTATATTCAAACATTTTTTGACAATGACTCCCGTTGTCTTTCAATGGTAGCAGCCAATAGCGTTGCTGGTTGCCAGGGTTGTCTGTTGTTGGGTGCAGCTACTGCAGGCTGGCACTGGGTGAAATTGAGTTTGCCAATCCTGCAGCTGCTTATTTGTCCCAGCAGCTGAGTGAGCGGAGACGGGCACAAACCAGAGTCACTATAGGCCAAACATTCACTCCATGGACTGAGAGAAAGGAGAGAAACGCCATTCAAACACACTTGATCGCTAACATCACTTTCATCTTTACTTAGCTGGAACGGCTACCGCTAACTGTCAGTCAAACTCCTCTGTAATCCTTGTTTTTATAGTGTTATTTGCCAGAGGAGTTGTGTTCAAACAGGCTCAAACAGACTCTGGTCTCCTGTATCTACTGGGCCGGGTCTGACCAACCTGGCAACCCGACTGCTGGAATTATTTTCTGTTGTTGCAACGACGATCTTGAGACTCTAGATGGAGCTGTTCTGCTCATTCTCCATATTCAACCTTTAACTTTTGTCATTTCAGTCCTTTCCTGTTTGCATCACTAGAGAACAAATGGAAACTCTTCCATGTCAGGTCAATTGTCTCAGTCTTCTTAAGCCCTGGGGCTTAATAGAGGTCACAGAGCAGCAGACGAACTCCTTAACAGAGGTTTCCTAGAGTTCATCACCACCTAATGGGATCAGCTCCCAGAACCCTAGACAGGTGGACACACACATAAACTGTGTGGGTGCAGTTGAAGACCTTCTGTCCTCTGCTTAACAGTTTTTACAGATCACACTCTCAAACAGACACCATGAAGAAAGGCTCTGACTGTGTTTGTTTATTTCCTTGCTTACATTTGATTAAATCTAGTCTGCTCTCCATGTTTATCGGTTTAATCAGTTTAAACAACACAAAACCACAGCTCTTTCCCACCAGGATCTGACTGAAGAGATGAGGACAAGGGTTCAGACAGGGTTCATGTCTGGAGCAGGCAGCGCCCTCATGTGGCAGAGCAGAGAACTGCAGGGGCCGGGCAGCTGGCGTCACCTCACATTCAGAACACCACCACTATCACAAAAGGTACCGTTTGGTTTTGCAAACATTGTTTTATTAATCCATTTGTCAGTTTGTAATATATAAATTACTTTTAAAAACGTGAGAAGCGGATGCACCTACAAGAAGGACATGGCATGAAAACACAGGAGTTATAGAAAACCTAGACTGTGTTTACAGGAGCCATCTTCGCCATCCAATGTCCACTTTCCCAGAGTCCTCTTTGCCTCCCCGTACTGTATTTATCTTTGTTTTGTTTTTTTCAGTTACAGAACAACTGTGGACAGGGCCTTTTTTAATGTTTAAAAAAGTTATGTGGGCGTCGCCTTCCTCCGTGTGCCAGCTCCCTTTCCTGTGGCGCTCAGTCCATCCAGATCAGTGCAATGTAGGGGCGACTCACGGCAGCCATAGCCCAGGGGCTGGATGGGGGGCGGGTTTGGGGAAATGGGTGTGTTGGCGGACTAAGGCGTCTGGCGGCGTGTTCGCACCTCCTCCTCCTCCTCGTCAGAGCTCACATTTCGTTTGCCATGTCGTCGTGCTCTCCTGCCGACAGGTCGCCGTTGGCACTGATTGTGGTGTTGTTGTCTTGGTAACCGGGAGGCATGAAGGCCAGGCTGTAGGGGAAGATCTTTTGGCAGGCGGCTCGGTAAGCCTCGGCCGCCTTCTGCTGGCCCTCGCCCAGCTGCCCGTCACGCAAAGCCTCCAGCACCTCAGTACAGATCTGCAGAACACAAACACGCACACACACAGTTACATAATCTGAATGTTCTCAACCACACAGCGGCTGTGTGATGTCAGCTGATAAATGGTCACACACCTGGATGCTTCTTCCTGACAGCGACTCATCCAGGGCCGTAGCTATCTCACAGGCCATCTTATCAGAGGAAGGCTCCAGGTAGACCATCATCTTCGCAGCTGGGAATACAGAAGACACGTCACGCGGCTCTTATGGCAGTTTCACATGATGGTCTATGTCTAGATGAACACCCGTCACTTTTACATAAAAGTCAAAATAGCAATCTTTATACAGTAGTTCAGACTAGTTCTGAATTGAGGAGTGTCACGTTAAAATCGTGGTTAAATGATTATTGTTCTGCTTTCCTAAAAGAAGTGTATTTTTCAGTGAAACGTGTATGTGTTCGCACACATGTTCAACCCGGCAGCATAGAGGATCTAAACAATAAGCACAGTTTGGGGATTAGTGTCACTACCTCAGTATGGTGTGAAACAGTATGTTGTCAAGGAGAAGTTGACCTTTTGGATAGAAAATGTACATACTACATTTGATCCTGTTAGACATTTGTGTGAAATGTCAGAATTAGGTTGAGAGAGGTGGGCGTTTGTAAAGCAGGGATGCACATTTACGCGCATGTGCATTGATGGCGGTGTATTTATATGTGACTGTTCCCCGCGACGGACATTTAAAAAGATGTGGCTGAAGGGTTGGCGTGGTCTGATGCGGAGGAGGGGTGTTTCCTGCAATCACGCTCAAGTACGGCATGGATGATCTGGGCCAAGTGCGAGTGTGCCCTTTGAGATTGAGAGGGAACAGATATCTTTTTCCACCCCCTAACAATCAGAGAAGACAAGCTTTTTGGCACTTTCCTGTTGACATGTTTGAAGACCTAAAAAGTAATAATAATTTGCCCCAAAATAAATCCTGCAGGTACATCAGGTGTTGAAGTGACACAGTGACAACTTCAGCAGATTAATGTGAAAACAAACTCTGTACACAGCATTCAACAATAATAAGATAAACAGTTGGAGTGGAGAGGGACTTAAAGTCATAATCTGTAAGAATTGAGATACGTTGTTTCTAGCGTCCTCTTTGGCGGTAAGATGTAACTGCAGGTGAGCCTGTTCTTTCAGAGCCTCCATCTTGTCACGTTCACGTCCACGACCACTGTGTTTGTTTATATGTGTGTGTGTGTGTGTGTGTGTGTGTGTTTTTGCTCTTTTGGAAACTTTGACACACATTCACCTCATTACTACCAGAGCATCTCCATGTTCCCCTCTTAAATACACACACACGCGTTTCTGTTACGCTTCTGCCCTCACTACAAGCCTGACTCAGAAGTTGGAAATTCCTGATTTCTGATTACAAGTGAACGCAGCATGGCCATTGGTTACGATCTGGGCCGACAGACGAACCGCTGTCAGCAGCGTCACTAACATGGAGACTTATTTACATATAGAAAGGGAATGTCTCCACAGACACGGATATTGGAAAAGATATTGGGGTGTGGGTGTGTGTGTATGTGTGTGCGTGCGTGCGTATACCAGCCAGTCGGTGAGGGATGGAGTTGGAGTGTTGGCTCAGGTAGTTCTTGTTGAAGCTCTGAGGGTTGCTCTCCCCAAACAGCCTGGAGATCTCCTGCTTCAACACCGTCCGTACGGCCTCCGCCAGGTCCGCACTCTCACGCACTACGCACACCAACACGACAAAGGACACATGAAAGTTTAATTAGCTAAGCTCAAGCTGGGCCTGTCCATTTATTAGTAAACCCAAGTGAGATGGACATTCTAACCTCTGCTACAGACATCCTGACCATGCTCAAAGTTACATCAACACCTGCCCTTTCTACCCTTTAATGCTTCTCCCTCACTAAACATCAGCTCAGAGTGGGTCGTACTCGCCTCCTTTGAAGAAGCGCACTAGACACTGGTGCAGCCATGGGTTGGAAGGCTCTATGGTTACAGCCCTCTTTATTGACTGAAGCATCAACAGGTACTTCTCTGGAGGGATCAAGAGGAACACATGTAATGTTAGTTCAAGTATAATACAATGTTTTCTACCTCTGCTCCAGTAGGAACTGTTGAAATGAGAGTGTGAAATTACCTTTCCTGAAGTAGATCTCAAAGGCCAGGAGGTGAGTCTCGATCTTGTTGCGCACCAGGGTCTTCAGAGGGATCAGGAACTTCACTGCCTCCTCCAGAGGATTCTCCACCTGGGAACAGAATACTGTACACATGACACACTGGGAAGCAACCTTCTTTCACATTACGTTTCAATGGAAAAAGATTCAATACATCACGATTCTATCTGGCAACCATTCCTCAACTTTGCGTGAAAAGAATGATTGAAGTGTAATTTCGGCTCAAAATCATCCCATGGTCTTTTGACACTTACATACATCAAATAAGCCATCGAGACAGTTTTTTTCGTGTATGAACAATTAACGGAAAAATCCAGTAGAGTGGCTAACAGTGATTAGCTCGGGGCAGCGCAGTGAAGGCATTCAAACGTCTTTTTTAACCACTAATACTGCTGAAAATAACAGCAAACCTCTGCAGTAGCATGAGTAGAGTCCCTACACAGAAAACAAAGCACCAACAACATAGTTAGTGAATCCAGAGTTTATTAAGAGTGTTTTAAAGACTTACCTACTGGCCCCTGTACCAGCTCCTCTCATAGTAAAGTCCATTCAAGTGGATTACCAAAGTCAATCCCAAAGGAAGGAGCCCATTGGTGCTTTGTTTTCTGTGTAGGGTCTCTTCTCATGCTGCTGCAGAGGTTTGCTGTTATTTTCAGCAGTATTAGTGGTTAAAAAAGACGTTTGAATGCCTTCACCATACTGCCCCGAGCTAATCAGTGTTAGCCACATCTGACTGTTCGCGACTCAAAGAAGTTTCTCCGTTTATAGTTCATATGCAAAAAAAACAACCTCTAAATGGCTTATTTGACGTATGCAGGTGCCGAAGAAAGACCATGGGATGATTTTGCGCCAGAATTACACTTAAAGGAGGGAGCCAGCCATCCAGCTCCGCTCGCATTACACACGGCCGTTGACTGTGTTAAATCACCTAAAACGGCTAGAACACTTCCTCAGAACACTGTGATGAAGTTCAGCCTGCACGCACGTTTTGTAAGTCGAACCTTGTTGAAACAGAGCGTGTTGTAGCTACAGCGACAAGTTAGCGTACTGCTGCGCTGCTCTGGAATGCAAAACCCTGTTAAGACTCACACACTGAGCTGTCAGGTATTTGGTTTTCAAGTTTGGGGTTGGGATATTGGTCTTTTTTTTTTAAATGCAGAACTAC
The DNA here is from genome assembly GCF_963691815.1 of Echiichthys vipera. NCBI lineage: Eukaryota > Metazoa > Chordata > Actinopteri > Perciformes > Trachinidae > Echiichthys > Echiichthys vipera. Next base: position 28,696,189 of record NC_139831.1, read on the forward strand.
CAAACAAACAAATGTCTGAGTAGTCAAACATTAATAATAATAATAATAGTACCGATGAAGGACGGTGTATTGACAGAGCATAGTTACAACACCTCGTGGTCAAGAGTAGCCCACCTTGGCCAGTTTGTCTGGTATTAGCTCCTCTTTCGGCCCTCCTATCTCCTCGTCATCATCCTCCTTCTTCTTCTTCTGGTTCTTCAGCTGCTTCTCCTTCTCTGCGTTCTTCTTCTCCTCTTCTAACTGCGCCTTCTTCTGGGCTCTCCGCTGTTTGTTGCGCAGTTTCTTCAGCTCCTTGTCCGTCAGATTCTCTACAGAGAGCGAAACGGTGAAAGGTCGGTTAATAGTGAAACTTTTAGGATGGCGCCATCTCCCGACTGCTGTTGTTCTGCACTGTTCAGGGAACTAAATTTGTTTCCACTGTATCTGAAGAACTGTGAAGGTTAGGTTGATGAAACAAACAATGATGGGTCTGTGTCCGGCTCAGTGTCACACACACGCACATACTGACCGGTGTCTGCCTGGCTCTCCTTGTTGTCATCAGTCAGAGGTTTGTCGTGCAGCACCAGGTAGATCTGGATGGCGCTTCGAGCGGCTTTGTAGTAGAACGGATGCTGCCGCAGTACGTCCTCCAGCTTCAGCAGGTCCACGTAGGAGCGCAACGTCATCTTCCTCATGCAGTAGGTGTGGAAGTCAAACTGGTCATCTGTGATCTCCACAAAATGCTGATGGAGCGGAGGAGGGGAGAAGAGAGAGAGAGAGAGAGAGAGAGAGAGAGGAATGAGCCTGCTGATGTGATACAGCATGCTCATATATAATGAGATGATTGTCTGAATGAATTTAAGTATGACCCTTTACGCATTCTGGGTTTTTCTGGACTCTTACTGATGTAAAACTGCTATGAGAGTAATTATTGGTCTATAAGAGTTTCACAGAGTGTGCGATTTCATGAATTTGATTGGTCCAGCCCCATGACATGATGCCATATCTGTATGTTCCTTGTTTGTCGAAAATGGGTGGAAGGCTGGAAATAATAAGGCTGTATATTTTCATGGTTCACAGGGCGCAGCAAATGCCCTGTACCGAATAGTTTGGGAGAAACCCCCACACACACATTCAGACCGGAGCATCAGTGACTTCATGCGTCTTAGGAGATCACCATCGAGAGGAAATGCAACCAAGACGCATTGAAGGTGGATTTTTTGTGTCTGAACTATTTACGATGAAATCCAGTAGAGTCGCTAACAGGCTTCATCACCAATGGGCTCCTTCCTTTTGGATTGACTTTGGTAATCCACTTGAATGGACTTAACTATGAGAGGAGCTGGTACCTGGGCCAGTAGGTAAGTCTTTAAAACACTCTTTTAAACTATGTTGTTGGTGCTTTGTTTTCTGTGTAGGGACTCTTCTCATGCTACTGCAGAGGTTTGTTGTTATTTTGAGCAGTATTAGTGGTTAAAAAGACGTTTATTGCCTTCACCATACTGCCCCGAGCTAATCACTGTTAGCCACGTCCGGCCGTTAGCGACTCTCCCGGATTTCTCCGTTAATTAGTTTTTACATGAAAAAAACTGTCTCTGTGGCTTATTTGATGTATGTAAGTGTCGAAATAGACCATGGGGTGATTTTACGCCAGACTTACACTTTAAAAAAGATTTATCCATGCGTTTCCATCAGTTTATGGCTAACTGTTAGCAAAGTAAAGTAAGTAGTAGTAAATCCTCTCTTCATGAAGGTTACAATCTTCTGTTTTGGTTTTAGAGAGCTGTTGATTCAACTTTATGATCATTTTGGAGGATTCAATTTAATTCAAAAAGTTCTCTCAGGACACTCTATGACTTATTTATGATTTACATAGACCCAACAATTCCTCTGTAGAGTACGGTGGCT